>NW_028288866.1:324801-649602 GCF_059628265.1 Tinamus guttatus | reverse complement strand
AAGGGGCTCCCGCAGCCCGAGAGGCTGCGAGTCGCGGGGGACACCCACGAGCGTGGGCGTCGGGGCCTTGGGGAGCGCGGGGACAAGTCCAGCTGCATCCCCAAAGAAGCCACAAAGGCGCCAAGAGCGTCGCATCCTATGGCAGCGCTTTAGGGGAGATGGAAGTTTGGAGCCCCTTGGGATGAGGGGACTGGGAGCGAGCTAAGCACAAAGCACCAGCAACCCCCAGTCCGAGGCACAAACCACCGGGAACTCCCCGACTGCAGCAAATTCCATTTTGCAAGGGGGCCTTTGCAAGGAAAAGTTCCTTTTGCTCCAGAGCTTTTGCAGCCAGGGCACCTGGGAGGCAGGAGACGCAGCCGGCTGCGTTCCCGGACGAATCCCCAAGGGTGGCCAGGAACAACCTGTCTGCGGAGGGATGCGAGGATTGAAACGCTCCCACCGGCGTCTCTGCAGCTCCCCGTGAAGGAGGTGAAGTTATTTAAGTGCGTGTAGAAGCCGAATTGTAATCAAGATAAATGCCCGGTTTCATGCCTAATTTGCATGAGTATTTGCTGCAAACTGTGCTTCCAAAGGAGAGAATTATGTAGGCAGCTAGACAACGTGAATGTGCAAGCGCAGCAGCAAGGCAGGCGAGATCTCTGTCATTGCACCTGAATAAAATGTAGGCTTCATCGGAAAGAAATCCAGCTTTACGGTGCAGGCACATTGTTTTTATCATAAGAATCAGGTTAAAACTGATTTGAGCCTTCCGAGAACATGCTCGGCTATTGAAGCAACATCCAAATTATGCTTCTTACTCAACCTAACCTTAATAACAGGCTGGTTGACTTCTATAGCACTGCAATCTTAGATTAGAAATGTAAGAGAATTTATACTTTAGTGCATGCTATTTAAAAATATGTTTCTTAAACTTGGCTGCAGCCTCATCCATAAATTAATAGCCTGGCTTTAAAAATCTCCCTTATTACCTTAAATCCGTTCAAGATTCCCCAGCAAATATCTTGAAAGATTTCTTTTCTGCCCTTCTCCCTACTGGGAATAGCTGGGTCCATTTAAAAGAGTTTTTGATGTCTCCGGGTAGGGTTTGACACCCAAGGAGTGGGTGCTATATTGGAAACGCAGTAGTTCAATGTGAGGCACTGAGATATGACTGTGGTTGCTCACAGGGCACCCCCTGAACATTATTTGGGGTCATCTGAGCTCCTGCTCTGAAGGCCAAGTCCTCAAAACAGGGATGAATCAGGGAAATGAACGGGGCTCCCTCCCTTTGTTGTGCCAGCTTCGAATTAACAACAACAAAAATCAATTAAAAACTAATTAACTAGTTCAAATTGGAAACGGGCTATTTCCCCAAACTGCTTTGCTTTTTGATTCCAGCTTTCACCCAGAGCTTGACAGCTGTGCAGCAACTGCACATCCCTAAGGAATGGGATCCCACCGAGGAGGAAGGGAAGGTGGCATCAGCGTGGGGACCTGGAATACCAGGCATCCTGCTCGCTCCTGCTTTGCACACGGAGGAACCCGTTGGGCTGAATAGGAAACGCCTGTGTGGCAGGAATGACCATCAGCTAATACCGCCCTTTGGCTCGATTCAATTAAATCCTTTCTTTTTCTCTAGTTAAATAAGCTGCCAGAGTTGAATAAAAATGAATTTCCGTGTGTCGCCTTGCAGCACGGTGACCTCCGAGGCAGGGAAGGCTTATGGAAACGCTGCTCATGGCTTTTTATCTGCTCCTCTGGCACTTCCACAAGGGAAAAAAAAAAGATCGCTGTCTGTTGCGGTATTTACATAATTTTCTCATCCACTCAATGTATCTGTTTCCAGCCATCCCTGGTGGCTCAGAGGGCTGCAGGTGGCACGAGCTCCTCTCCCGCTCTCCGCGGGGATGGACCTTTGGCGATGGAGGAACGTGCGGCAGCCGGGCTCTCCGCGGCCTCGGTCGGGTTCTGCTGCCCGGCAAACTGCAACACCTCGGCCTGCTCCAAACAGCACGGGAAGCGCCCCAAAAAGAGAGAAATGAGCCCCAAGATGAGCAACACTTGACAGTGATGGCCAGCGAAAGCACAGCAGGCCTGGAGCGAAACCGCTGTCCCGCAGCACGTCCCCACTGAGCAACTGCCATGTTACCACAGCGAATACCTACGGAATATTTTTTTACACATTTTGGTTTTTATGACTGCATTTGACCCCCCTTTTCTTACAATTGCTGCATTGAAGGACTCTCTCCTCCGGGGGCGGGTGCGCAGCCGTGGAGCTGCCGTGGTCCTGCTGTACCGCACGGTGCCGGGTTCGTTGTTCAGTTACAAAACCTGATTTTGGAGAGTATCAAACAGGGCAAAAGCCAGTTGTTCAGGCAGTGTTGTAAGGATCATGTAGAAACTTGGGTGAATAGAGAGACTATGAAACACTCAGATAGCTGGATAATGGATGCTATAAAAATCCTGCAATCCATCAGCAGGCAAATATATACTTAAATGAGGCGTCAGTGCGACAGATGCAAGAAGAGGTGGTTACGGGTGGCCCCTGTTCCCTTTGGAGAAGGTGACAGCCCGCGGGGCAGGACGGCAGCCCCTGTCATTAGCTCCACATCAGCATTTGCAGGCAGCTCCCTTGCCCTGCGCAGCCAAATCCGACCGTGATCCGACATCAGAGAGAGGCCCAGGGAAACTGAGGCACCTTTGTGACCCTCTAAAATGCCTAATGCCTTTTGCCTGGGGGATTTTGAGCAGCACCGACAGCAACAAAACTACGTGGCTGAGGTCCAGCGTCTGGAGCTGAAATCCAGGGAATGTGAAGTTTTAACGGCATGGGCATGGCTGCTGCTTCCAGCCTGGCTCAGACCCACTTGCTCAGCATTATTCTCTACTTTATTGCAGTGCTCAGAAAAGAAAATACTTTGGGCATTGCACTTTTGTTTGGGTTTTCCCCAGCTAAACAGGAGTTTATAACGAGATCTGCTGGAAATGGATTTGCCCAAACACAACAGGCAGCTGTGGAAGGAAAGCGAGTGTGCTTCTTCTAGAAAAGCCATTTTGGCCTTTGACATGGGATATATTTCTTAAAGATAATAACAGAAAACAAAGGTGCTAAAGTATCTTAATATAAAATCAATAGGGAGCCAATTAGCAGCCTCAGAAGAACTGTGTTTCTCCTCCAAGTCAGTTTATGGCAGGGATCAAAGCAGGGGCTACCAACCCACCTGGGCATTTCCCTTCTGACCTACAGTTAAACCCATCTGAAGTTGTTCCCATTTCTGCCTTCCCTCTCCCTTTTCCCATGGGATCCCAGCCCATGTTTCAGGACTCTGCAGGCTCCTGGGTCACCTTCTGCCCTGTGCTTTGCAGTCCCCAAAGGCAGCTGCCTTAGGAGCAATACCCATCCACAGAACGGCTCACTTCCAGGGATTATTTTTCCCTTTTTCCTCACTTAGGGCACTAGTTTAGGCCAGGGAAAGTGAATTCACTTCCCTGCACATGGTGCCAGTGCAAGATCTGCATTGAGCATATCCTGAAATACAAGATGATGAGACTCGATCCTTCACTATTTCTCTCCTTTCTTCCCTTCCCCATCTGCTGGCTCTTGCAGGGCTCAAGGAAGCCCCTTATTCTGCCAAACCTCCAGAGCTGTCAAGACTTTCTTATCAGTTCCTCCAATGTTGAGAAAAACTCAAGATAAGTCGGCCCAGCTGCAAGATGCCTCAGCCTGATTTCCTAAATCGAATAATCTGCTGGCCTAAATCAACAGTCTTGGTCATCAGCTGGGACATCAAGAAAGGCTCAATCCTCTATTAAAAAAGAAGAAAGACGGAGCTTTTATTTAGCCCTTCAGCCACCTTGGGTGAAAGGTATTTCCAAGCTAGCTAGAAAACACCAAGAAGAGCAAGGAAGTCGGAGTGGAGCAAGGAAGTCGGGGTGGTTGTGCCGAAGGGCAGACCATGCAAGCAGGGATGTTGTTAAAGGCTTTGCACAAAACCCGGGAGCTCTTCTGCACACCCAGCACGTTGTAGCCAAGGACAAATACCTTCAAATGAAGCCTTCATGAAACAAGTGGGGGCCGACGGAAAGCGGATATTGCAGCCACATGGATATCTGGTGGAGAGGGAATGCTACCAGGGCTCTCCTAGGTGGCCACCAAGCTCCAGCACGTACCAGAGGTCCTGGATACCAACGTGTTCATCACTCCAAAGATCCTCCAGCCAAGGCCCACGTGGCTGAGCTGCAAGGAGCAGCCAGAGGGGCTTTAAGAGGACACATAAAATCCCTCAGGGTCAATGACGTATGGCAGGACAACCGCCATGGTCTCACATTTGCTTACTCTCAGTAGGTTTTATAGATACATCCCTAACAAAATTATAGCTATATACCTAGCAAAGCTGTCCAAGGGTGTTGAATATTCCCAGCAGTCCTGTGGCTTGTGCAAGGCCACTGTGTTTGTTGGGCGAAGTTAGTGACTTGGTGACATGGTGCTCTGAGCTTCAGGGTAGTTCTGCTAGTTTTAGGGTTCTTCCAGTGCACACGGCAATAAAAAAACCTCAAAAGTTGAGATGTTCACAATTAAGAAACAGTTTTCACTCTCACTGAGGATGGGATAATTAAAAGAAGTTTTAAATGATAACGTCTTTACGTTCCCTGACTAAATTTTAAGCCAGATTTAGGCCTAGACCAGCCTGCAGCATAACAGGGTGTTCTGCTCCTTTCACTGATACTACCCAAAAGGTCAGGAAAAGCACTAGAAATGATACATGATGTGGGGCCATTTGGATAATTTTCTTGCTTTGTGATGACACTCCATTAAGACTAATGGTTAATAGCCTGCAACAGTCCAACTTGCCTCAAGATTAAGATCTGCCTCATTTGCAGTTACATAATTAGCAATTACCCTAATTTCACTTATATTAAATTACACTTTTTTTAAAATAAACATTACTTCTTCCAAAGGGAAAAAAAAAGGAGCATGAGTCTAGTTCAGCCTATTTTATAGAGAGCTGCAGCAGCACTATCTTATTCTTACACATAATGTCTAGATAATTTTAATGAAAATATGTATTATTGCTGATTTGAATCTCTTTTAATTCTAGAATAGAAAGCAAATGAAGATGTCAAAACAGTGCTACCTCTGTCAGAAAGGAAAAAGGGAAAACGGTGACCCCCAAATCCTCCCAAAGATCAGCCTTGATACGTGTAAAGAAAAAGCACCTGAGCTCTCTGTTGTTCTCATAATTAAGGGCAACATTGGATGAGAGATGAGCATGGAAAATTAAAGTCACAGACTGTTCAAATCTGAATCCCAAATCCCTGGCTTTAGCTGTGCAAAGAGCACAGCTAACCCGAAACCCACCTCAGCCGGATCCGGGCTGGGGACAACGCCGAAGCGGAGCAGGTTGGAGCTTTCCATGGGCAGCAGGTTGGCGAGATGGACCTTCTGCTCCAGAAAACACGCTGGGAGAAGCGTCAAGATGAACGGAGGGATGTGAAAGCTGGACTTGGAGCAGGAATAAGTAACATGTGCTGTACTCCAAGATTAGCAGGGAGTCGGAGGTGGCACGCTGGTGTGAGCAAAATCAAATGGGATTTTGTTGCCGATTTGAGGTGGGGCAGGAGTTCAACTTCTGCATGGAAATGGGGGTTTTTAAAGGAGCTGAAGGAAAAGTGCTTCTGACCCCACTCCCCAAATCCAGGTGGGAGATGAGCTTTTAAGTCCTTTCAGCTTAGTCTGAAAGATCCCATCCTTAAACTGCAAGATATATTGAAATACCAGTGTTCATCAGGAAGATGACTTGTTCTGGTCCAGTGGAGACTCCTTCTGAAGAGAAAGTATGTGTTTTAAATGCATGTCCTAACTCCCTAGTAACAAAACTTCCCCTTAGTCCATGGAAATATTTTTTATACCTCTGAAATGCACGCTTGGCTGAGCTCACCGAGTGAAGCTAAAATAATCTTTTTATAGCAAATATGGGTGAACACTTAAAAATAATAAAAACCCAGAATATTCATTTGAACTCTTAAGCAAATTTGCCCTTGTCGTATTTGCATCTCTCTTGTGTTCCCTCTCTGCGCAATGGAGTTATTAGCATGAACATGCACAGAAAGGGGATTTGAAGCTCCAATACCCACGGGACATGAATTTTAATTTCACTTGTGATGTGCAGTCACCCAAGAAACTTTATCATAATTGTTTATTACACTAAAATATTTATATTGTGGGGCACTTGTTAGACAAAGAGGCTGGGATGCTTTGGTACTGGGTGTTGTGCACACACCGTTCCAGGCTCGCCGAAGCTACCTGAACTGGGGTCACATCAGCTGAGTGTCCTTTTGGGAAAGCAGAGGCCTCCAGGCACTTGGTTGAGCAAGTTGTGCGTGCAGGAGAGATTTTGGGCTCTTTTTTGCTCTTTTGGGCAAGGACAGGCAGTGCTTTCTGCAGTACGGGCCCTATTTTTCCGCTCTATCCCGTTGCTTCATCTCCATCCCAGAGACTTCATCTCACAGCACGGGCTGCCGTGGGTTAAAGCACTAGCTGCACACTAGAACTGGAAGAGCTACGACACATATAATGTTTTTGCAGAATATATTTTGTATTCAGTATCGCTATTAACTTCCCGCTAGGAAGATGCATTCCAGCCTGTTCACCTCAGACCTCTCCATGCGCACGCAGGCGCCGGGGCCCTCTCCCGGCTGCGATCCCCCTTTCCCAGCGGGATCGGCCGCTCGGAAAGCAGCTGCCCGCTCACGCCGGCGTTCCTGAAACGCCGTTGCCCTGACAACTGCCATGGCCGGCACGCGGGAGCCGGGAGCGCCGGCACGGAGCGCGTGGGCGGCTCCGCTGGGGAAAGGCCTGGATGGCCGAGAGCAGGTTTTAGACCCGTCCTCGTCACCCCATCCTTATGATCAGGGAAAAACAGCCGGGAATTCACAGCCCTGATAGGGCTCTTCCCTAAAAGTACATTTTATTGGCAATAGAACTGCACACTATGAATAATTATCAATACTCTAACCCAAAGATGCTTCCAAACAACATGGTATTTCCTGGTATTTCCATAGACCAAGGGCCACAGAGCCCTGTTCCTCCAGAGACAGCTGGGTCCAGAGAAAGCCAAAGTCAACTTTTATGGTCCGAAGCAGTTATCTATACAGCATCTTTAAGTGAGCAAATTAACGACACTGAACTTCGCAACAGCATCGAAAAAAACTGAGGGCACCCAAAGAATGTCCTCTTAATTGTAGCAACCTGCTACATTAAAGCCACAATAGGAAAATTCATTTACAATTCAGCTATTAAATTGCAAACCATTACCGCTGCCTTTATGGCTTTATATTCCTCTAACAAATTTATTATGTAATTACTCCGCCTAACAGCATCGTTTTTGGGAAGTAAAGTTGAAATAAGGCACCTGTTTCACAATCCCAACAAATCCACATTATTTTCCAGATGCGATTTATATAGAAGGGGAAAACCCATCACGGTGCAGCTTTCTTCCCGGGACTCCTGATATTTAAGCATGGATTCTGGAGTTTGGGTTGTTACTTCATGCAAGTGCTAATCATAGAAGTCATGTATTTATGTTCCATTGGAGAAAGACTAAATTATTTACTTAATTGTCTGTAACCTTGATCCATGGCCAGAGCAGACACCTCTGCAGGTCAGGCTACAGGCTCGTGGATCCTCCCACAAAAATGGCACATTTAGCCCTGGCCCACGCCAGCGCTGAAGAGAGAACAGCATTTTCTGCCTCTCTTTCTTAAATGCTGCAAAATAAATATGTCAGCAAAATAAATACTTGGGCTTAGCACAGAAACTCCAAAGAAAAGAGCATTAAGCAGGACACACATTTCCTGGGCAGAATGACTGGATTATTGTTAGGGGATGCAAATAAATTCACATCATGCGCCCTTTTTTTGGTGCCACGCTCATCAAAAGGAGCAAGACACCGTCAGTCCCCAGCACGAGCTGAAGCCTTTGGAGTCTCTGGAGCAGATTAAAGAGCCAATTATGCTGGATTTGGAGAAGCTGCCCCTGTCCAGCCCCGACCCTTCACGCTTTCCAAAAGCAGATTAGACACTTGCTATGAGACTGAAGCAGCACATGAGCCACGAGCACCTGCGTGGCCACGTCACAAGCACATGAGCCAGCTTTTGGGAGAGACTGCACTATTTTCCAGAGTTTTCCGCATCCCGCGTTACCTTTGACTGCACCTAGCAGCATCCCGAAGGCTTGTGATCTTTGGGGGTGCACTTAAACGAGCACTGCAGGACCAGCCCCTACGGGGCCCAGGGCACTGCCAAAGCGAAGGCTGTAAATGAGGATGCAAACAGATATTCTCATTATTAAGCTCTTCTCCCCCTCCTCCCACCCTCTTTCTCCTGTTTTTTTCAGGAGGAAGGCCCCGCTTTGGACAGTCCCCAGGAGCGGCACCGCCGGCAGACGCTGGCACCCGGCTCCAGCCTCGGGCAGCTCCTGGCACCCCCTGCATCCTAATGGCCCCGCGGCCGGTTAGTTATGCAGGAGGCATCGCCCTCCGCGATGAATCGCGGCTCTCAGGGCCTCCCCCTCTCCGCGGCGGCCCCGGCTCTGCCGCGCTCATTAATATTTATTCTCCAGCCTGGCTGCGGGGACCCCGACAGGACTGCACGGGCCAAAACTCAGGCAGAAGCACCGAATTCTGCCTTCCTCGCCAAAATAAATGAATAAAATCTCTGCAAAGAGGCAGAGGGAAATGAAACAACAAGCAGGGTGAGTTTTGCTATGTTCACCAAGGGAGATGCACTGCGAGAAAGCCACCCGGTGTCTGCAGAGAGCAGGAGGTGCACATGGTAAATAAACAAGATACAAGGTCCCAAATCCCAGCAGCTGCAGGAGGAACTTGCTCTCCTGGAGGTGCTTTAGTCTCCTGCTCAGGGCAGTGATGTGGCACCAGGAGTGATGGTCGCTGTTTGTTCCAGGTGCGCAGGCTGGCTTGGTCACTCACACAACACTACTTTCTGATGCAGAAAGTGGGCACTTTTTTTTTTTTTTTTTTTTTAACGCCAAAGCCCTTAATCACATGGATTTTGCCAGAAGCTCTCGGTCACTCCTGGAGAGCGACGCGTGCGATGCGGACAAGGCTCTGGAAGGCAGAGACGTCCCGGAGAGGATGGGGATGCATAAAGCACATTATTAGTGGTAACTCCCTGGAGCACCTAGTTTAATAAAGCCCAGCAATGATTTATTTATCACTGGAGGCATCCCTGCTGATGCCTCTTTGGCCACTGCTATGTCCCCTGGGCCAGCATCTCCCCCTGCACCCCCTGGTGAAGGAGCTCAGCACCTCCTTCCCACCCCAAAACCTCTGCTGCTCGAAGAGCTCGTTGCCAAACCGCTGCAAACCGATGGGATGGGACTAACTCAGCCATGCTGCAAAGGGAGCAGGGCCCGCGCTGGCGCTGCGGCTCTCGAGGAGCTGCTCTCCTCCCCGGGGGATGGGGACGCGGCTCCCTCAGGTGCTCCGTTCCCGCAGGTGCCTTAGGAAGCCTCGGCAGCACCCGGGTTGTGGTCGCTATGGCAACTCGCAGGGGAGATTTCCTTAAACTCCTGAAAAAAACGACACAGCAGGTCCCGGAAGCCAAAGGAGCAACCGCTCCTGTGCGGGGAGGCTGCAGGGTCACGTACAGGTGCTGGGTGGCACCCAGGGCACCGAGCTGCCCAGCAGGCTGTTCCGCTGGGATAAACTCACGCCTTGGCCTTGCTGCCTGTTCCTGCACCCTGGCCGGGGTCGCTCACGGTGACTCCGCCGGCTTGGGGCCTGCAGGACGCCAGGCTTAGTCCAGCAGTTCCACTCACTGCTCAGTGCTGAAGCTCCTCCTTGGGCAGGAATGGGGCCGCACACCGGCCCGCGAGGAGCCTTCCTCCCCTGCGGACACATCCTCTGCACGAGCAGCTCGCGAGGCAAAGTCCTCCCTCCGCTCAGACCCTGGCCCAGCGTGTGAGCCACGGAGGTGCCTTCCTCCTTCACGCCGCTCTTCCTCATGGAATAGGACTATGGCGCACCGGGTCAGGCTGGATGCAAGGGCTTCTCAGCAGGTCCTTGCCACCAAGGCCAAGAAAAGCCACCAATTGCTCAAGGCCTGCAGCACGGCCCCAGCAAAACAGCAGCCCAAGGAAGCACCACCTCCCCTTGGAGCACGCAAACTCAACCACAGCCTCACATATTTCAGTGGTAATTTGTCCCTCCCAAGTCTGCAGCAGCCCCTATGATTTTAAGGAGGGGTTTGTGCTGCCCCAGACCCCGTAGGTGCCCCTTGGTGATGCTCTACATGCGATGCTATCCGAGCAGTTTACAGAAGGATTCAAATGAAGTGGCTGGCAAAATCCCAGGCCAATATTTGGTTAGGGTAAAAAAAACATATAGAAACACAGCTTTGAAGGCATCTCACAGCAACTTGGGTTCCCATGGTGACTAATGTTTATGTTTATATCTAGTCAGAGTGTTTCTATCAGATTTTACTTTGTGGAACAGCTGTTGCGAGTCACTTCACCAAGACGGATGATCCCGATAAGGAACAAAGTCTCCATTCGAGACAAATGCACATTTATTTAATCAAACCCAAATCTGGAAAGGATCCGGGTCCTTCCCCCTTGGACTCGCAGGGCCGTGCGCGAAGGGGCCACCCCAGGGGACACCCCGGAGCGGTGGTGGGTGCTCAGGGTGTCCCGTGGGTGCCTGTCTCCCTCCTGTGGCTGCCTCGGCCACAGGCTGCAGCGGGTCTGGGGTTGAGCGGGTGAAGGGAGCACTTGGGAGCCACCGCACCCGGCACCGATATCCTGGGACCCCGCAGTGCTGCTGCTCCTCGGGAAATGGGTGCTGGTTGTGCCGGCCGGACAGGACTCCCATGGGGCAGAGCTTGGACCTCCTTCCCCAGGCCCTGCAAGAGGTTTCTCCAAGTTCTGGGAGACCAAAACCCACCACTGTAACAGAAACCAGAGCTCCTCCGCCCACAGCAACCTAACCCAGCAGCATCTGTAACAGCCAAAGTGCATGGGGAGTAGCAAAAGGTAGGGAGCTGCTTACTGTTTTAATCGCTAAATCCCATCTCAGATATCGCAAAAATGGAAACCTAAAGCCCATTTCAGTCGTTGGCACCTCCTCCTCAGTTTGAAAGCTTCTTGCGAGTAATTCAAATTCCTGCTCCACAAAAGCAAGAGCCTTATCTACTGCTTTGGTTAGTCGAATTAAGAGAGACCAGACTTGACTCTAGTTTAGATTTGCTAAACATTTTTCCTTGCTTTTAGAAACATTCATTACATTTTTGCATTGTCTCCTGCCTGCAGGAACGCGCTGAATTATCTGAATCAGAAAGAACGACGTCGAGAGCAACTGCACAGCGGGACGATAAGAAACCCGGCCTTTGAGAACAGCGACTCAAACTTCCTCTTCTCCCTTTATGAATACCAAACACAGCCTAAAAACAAAGTAAGATACACAAAATCATCCTGCCATCAGGCCCTGCAAGCGTTTTGATTAGGCACCTGGCAGTTTGGTTAAGCATCTTCATTTCCCAGGTTGGGCCTTAGCTCTTTTTTGCTGCACCAGGTTCACATTTGGCCCTTCTTGTTTCCTCCTCTCCAGCTTCGCTCCTGCCACCTCGGTGCCGATCGGTCCCGGAGCACCATTCAAGTCCACCGTTATTCCCGGTGCAAAGCGCTTCCCGAGCCTTCTCTCCCATCTCCAGCCTGGCCAGGGGAAATCCGAGGGCTACAGGATGGCTCTTTGTCAGGACACTCGCTCCATTTGCTTTTCCTCTTGGAAAACAGAGCTGGCAGGCTAGGCAGGCACAATGTCCCCTACCAGGGGCCTGTCCCCTGCAGCCAGGGCTGGGACAAACCACACGGTTTCTGCTCACTGGCAAGGCTGGAGACAAGGCAGTGAGAATCACAACGATTTTCCTTCTCATTTGCAGCAAGACTATTTGTTTTTCCCCCTCATATTGGCAAATATAGGAACATATGCAAGGAGGGGGAGGGCAGACACAGTGCTCGCAATGCTTAATTTACTAGAAATGCACGTGGCAACAGATCTCCCAGCTGAGTTTGTCTTCACTCAGAGAAAGCAGCGTTTCCTCGGACCTGCCGGAGCACAGCAGGCCACCCCGGATGCTCAGGACAAGCCACCGGGATGGGAGATCCTTCCGAAGAGCCTCAACTCACCTTCTGCGCTCCAGGGATGCTGGGCAGGACCAAGATGCAATGAAAACATCAGTTTCTTGCTCCTTTTCACACCCATTCCGCACAAGCAGGGAGCTTTGCACATGCCTATGGGATCCACAGAACCATGTAAGGCCATGGGACATGGCATGCAGGTGCCTTCGAGTCCCTACAACTCTTAGGTACTCTTGGGATTAAACGCCAGTGAAATAAGGAAGCTCAGAACATGCATAAAACACGAGCAAGAGCAGCATTGGGCCCCGTGTTTCAAAATGGCATTTAATTTACAGGCTCTCAGCAGGTGGAATATTAAGAAAGAAAAATACCTCTTGCTTCCCAAATGTCACCACATTCCCCTGACTTTCTCAAGTCTTTGAATGGATTTACTGGTGCCAGGGGCAATCTCATTTTCTAGAAAACCTGTTTTACTGCCTAATATTCCCACCAAGTCTATGGCTGATCACTTAAATAGACTTTTAGCAGGCAACTCAGACTGTACATCTCATTTCCTTCAGATACCCTGCAGCAGACTGCATGTGCGTGGGTAGGGAGAGAGGAAAAAGAGCCCTAGCTATGGAAGCATAATCATTTTCTGTCAAATTAGAATTGTGATTTCCAAGTTAGCACTGTTTGCTAAGGTATTTTTTAAAGTATCCCACCCAAATTGTTAATTTTAATAAACGACAGCATGAATTGTGATGGAAAGAAACACTGTATTTCTGTGCTACCCATCCTCATCTGTGGTGTCTGCAGGTGGAGACACCCAGGGCTGAGCAGGAGTAGAAGGGCCAAGGCATTTTATAGGGTGAAATACTTGAAGCTGCTAAAGACCTGCTAATTGAAAGCAGTCCTGGGCATTTCAGTGCCTAATCAATAGTTTGCAGTGTTTACTGATGAAGGAATGATAAAACCTTTGATTTATCCCTGCAGCCTGGCAATACCTTTAACATCACTATAGGAATTGTGTACTTGGGTTTATTGCCACACACCTCATCTGTATGCCCATGCACGCAGTGGAAAAGGTCGAGCGGCCGGTATTTATCCAGTACATCGATTCCTTTAATTTGCCATGTGTTAACCCACCCAGATCACCAACACACACATTTGGCCCTGACACGGTTCTGCCAGCAAGAATCAAAGAAGATCGAGGCCTGACCCTGCCAATATTACCCGAGTGTCATCCAGCCAGTTTGATCCCAGGAAAGCCGACGAGAATGGGAATACCATTTATAAGGGCTTTCACATGGGATAAGCTTGGAGCACCAAAGGGCTTT
Source organism: Tinamus guttatus (assembly GCF_059628265.1). Taxonomy (NCBI): domain Eukaryota; kingdom Metazoa; phylum Chordata; class Aves; order Tinamiformes; family Tinamidae; genus Tinamus; species Tinamus guttatus. The sequence goes on along the minus strand of NW_028288866.1, from coordinate 636,147 downwards.
TTGATTAGCAAAAAAAGGCACATCCTAAACCAGCGGCTGGATGCCAAACCCATCCATCTCCAAGGCGCAGACTCACTCCTGGGTATCTCCAAGCACATGTGCAATACAAGTAAATGTGAAAGAGCCCATGAGGGCTTCATTCCATGCACACAGACAGCTCTGACCACGGCAGAGCTTCCTCCCAGGGCAGGACTGAGGAGACCACGGCGCAAGTCCCATTCTTCCCCCAGATGGGTCATCTTCAATATTGTTTATTCACGTTCACAGGGGTCATCTTCAATATTGTTTATTCACGTTCACAACCATCCCAGCAGCAAACTGCCTCATTCCTGAAGAGCAGAGATAACTTTGTTAAGGGTTTTACATCCTGAGAGCTGGCAGCTTGAAGTCAGCAAAACCAGGCTGGTTATTTTGGCCATTAATTGGTTTTGCACGCAGCCAGCCAGCCAGCAATCCGGGCGAGTGCTGCGCTCCCGGAGCCTATTGAATTGAATCAAGGTTCACCTTAGATTTCACCAATGCTTAGATACAAAATTTATAAATCACCTCTTATTAACACAGGGAAGGAAGCAGTGCGGCACTAAAAGATGAAAGTTAGACTCTAAAGTGAGAAGAAATTGCAAGTTCACAGGAGGGCAAGGGATGGCCGATCAATAGCTGTCACCATGCCCAGGGTTATAATAAAACAAGGCTGCAGGTGGCTGGGGGCCAATGCCCAGGAGATATCCCAGGGGCACAGGGATTCCCAGTGAGAATGGCAAACTGAGATCATTTTCTGATGAGAAAATATCAAAGAAATGCATAACCTAAAAGCACATAGCACAATACTTGCTGCTCCCCTTCTCCTGCTCTCTGCTGCAACCCCAGTTTAGGAGGTCCTAAAAAGAAGTTGGGAACTGCAGGGCATCTTGCTTTGCCCCAAGATGTTGCTCTCCAAAGCCCACGTCAAGCAGCAAACAGGAGCTGTGCAAGCAGCACTCGAGAGGAGGCCCCGTCAGCCGCCTGCATCGCTTCACCTTGCTCCTGCTACCTCTTCACATTAATTAAGCTGATTATTGCTCTGCGTCCCCTGAGGGGTTGATACAGAGCAAGGGCAAGCAAAGAATTAGCGAGAACACACAATGTCCTCAATAAGCATATGATTAAAACCTATTTGGATAGGTTCTCTATGCCCACGTCTCCCAAGTGTCTTCCCCATCTTCTTCATCAGGACATTTCAATTAGACAGTGAATGGGAGTTTAAAAGGAGCTGGGGATTGAGGACTCCAAACCACTTTCCACCCAAGCTGCATGTCCATTTTGTGCATTTTGCTCACAGCTCCTGCACAAAAACCTCCAACTTTGGGCTTAAGCCAGCTGTGCTCATTCATATCCATGGAAAAAAAAGCAATGGGAGCTCTGCTAGTGCAGACCCAAGGCCAGAGAGGAGAGCTTGGCCCAGCACGAGCCAATCTCAGCACCAGCAGGTTGGCTCTTCTGCCGAGTCTCACATTCTAATGAGGACATCCAGGCCAGCTTTCCTGCTATGAATTGTGGCAACTTTCCCAGTAAACTCTGCTTGGTCAATCTACAGTCTTCTGTAGCATGTCTATGAGATATACGAGCTACATCAGGAAGCTACCATTAAATGTACCAGATGTTGTGCTTGCTTGTCCAGAATATCTTATTTTAATGCTAAGCAGAGATGTATGAATTCCTCTGCCCCACTTTACTTCTTCATTTTGTTCCTATGCATTGCTTTTTATGTGCTTCCTGCATTTTGAATCCAGATGAGCATGTGAATCCATATTGGCCCCTGCGGGTTTCTTTTTCCATGCAGCTTGTCTCAATTATCAGTGATGAATTTCTCTCCACTCCGTTTTGCATCACGCACGTTGCCCAGTGAAGGTGAATAACAGCAAGATCTTTTACGGCCTCCTTCCTCAGCCTCTTTAAATTCTGCATACGCTTCCAGCCAGAGGAAAGAGGCCATCTTCATGCTTACCAGTCTCCTAAGTCAAGTATCAAATTAATGAAAACGACTGATCAGAGGGATCAACTGCTGCAAAAGGCAGAGCTCAGCTTTTGGAGAAGTGCTCGTGGACTGCAGTGGCCCATCTGCAGCATTAAGTTGCCACATGGCCTGATAAGAGCACGATGTTGCAGGCAGCATGGGTTAGAGAAGAGCGAAGCAGTGCTGAGCACTTGCACACTCACGTCAACCAGGGCACCCAGGACGGCGCTTGGCAAATCCCTGTAGCGTCACGGCCACGTATTAGAAAATAGATGTAATTGGCCTGGCAGAAAATCAGGTGTTTAGAGAAAACTGCATTTCAGCAAGAGTCTCCTAAAACACTTTTTCCTCCTTGGTGCAGCAGCATAGGAGGGAATCCTGAGGATGGCAGAGTCAGGGCTGCTCTGTGCGGGTTCCAGCAGAACCCACTGCTCCTTGTGCACCAGCTCATCCTCGGGAGCTCAGCTCCCCCAGTTCAAGCAAGGGAACTCGAGAGCATTTTCTGCACAAGCTGTTTTGGTTGCACCAAAAACCAGGCTTTTGGCCTTTCTGCAGAGCTGCCCGTCCGCATATGATCAGAAGGAAAGCAGACACTTTCCATCTTGCATGCCCATCTTCATCAAAAGCAAGTTAATTAAATGTGCAGCTTGCCATGCAATGCCTGCACTACAGCCAGAACCCCAGTTCCGATTAATTCCATATCCCTACAATTCTCAGATCTCTGAAGAATCAATATTTGTTACCCAAAGAGCAGAGGTCTCTCTAAATTTACAGTAAATAGTGGAAGTTTCTTTCTGAGCATCATAACTCAGTAGATGTTACTTTTCCTACAGTGAGCACCTCTGACAATCATTAATGACTCCCAGGAGAGCACTAATCATTTTCTACATGCCCTTATCTGCTTAATCCCATTATGAAGATTAGCAGCATGAAAGCCAACTGTCCATAACTCCAAAATTCAGTGGAAAGCTGGAATAACAGGCAATGGACATCTGGGAGGAAGAAAGGGGGGCATTTTGTTTACAGTGCCCAGACTCCTGCTGCGCCTTTCCAGAAATGACACAGATGAGGGAACATAACTGAGTTATCTCCAGTCATGGGCACTCATTTGTTGCTAGCACAACCAGAGCAAGAGGTATCACCCAGGAAACCCACCCGGAAAGGCTTTGCTTACATATTGCATGCAATGTACTGGCTGGAATACAGCTTCATGCACTATATTACAGGCTCAATTATACCATCTTTATACACACACAGACACATTTATTCTCCATATTCTTGATATTTCACTCTGATGATCTCAGGATATTTTCTGAGTGTCACCTGAGCACCAGAACAGAGCCCAGATGTGCAGGTGCTGATGCCCCGATTTTGCAGATGCGGAGAGGAGATGTTACACTGCTGCCTAATGACACAGTGAGAGGCCAAATTCAAGGCTCCTGATTTTCAGGGTTTGCCTCTAACTACCTGAATTGACTCAAAAGGTGCTCTGCTAACAGTTTATTCAATGGAAATCTCATTATGAGGAGCTCTGCCAAGAATTTATTCAGAAGAAAGCCCTCACAAGGATCCTTGCCAGTCGTGTACTGAAAGGGAATCCGCTACGGGTTCAGTTAATATTTAATCCCAGTGGAAATCTAGCAAAGATGATATTTGCCAGTAATAGAGGAAAACGTCCCCTGGTCATTGCTGTCTTGAGGAAATCAGAGCACTACACCAGCATAAGCTAAGAAAGGCTTTAAAAGCTGTCTGATTTAGGTCCTAGTCCACACTTACCTCATGCAATTAGCATTTGCATAGACTTGTAAGGCAGTTAAATAACTCAAAATAAATTCTAAATACCTATGAGAGCCTAAAGCAGAGGCTTGCAAGCCTTTCTTGATTTACAGACCTCCACAATTTTCCACCAGCGTCTGTCCATGCAGTGCTCCCTATGAGTAACTATGAGCGTTCAGTGGTGCTAATCCTCAGTCCCAACTGCTATAGTCACCAAGAGCAGCCTTACCTGTCACCACTCTTGGCTTTCAGATGAGACCAGATCCTTCAACTTGCCCTTTGAACATGTTTCGTTGCAGAAAGCTAAGAAACAATAAGGAGAAATGATGGTATCTGACAGAATATAAAATGTTTCATAAATAACTTACAGACAACTGCAGAAATTTGTCAACGGGATGCTCCAGGAGGCTTGCATCAACCTTTTGCCTCTGTAATTGCCTAATTGCCTTTTTTTTTTTTTTTTTTTGACAGTGCTGGTCTCCACTGAGATCATGAAACTCCAACCTTTAATTGCTCTTACACTATGGTTCCTACCTGGTAATGGAGTGAAACAGGCAGGATGCCCAGGACAAGGGCATGCATTAAGAAAAGGTCTAAGAGAAGTTGGTTTTTAAAAGCCTGGATTACTTGAGCTTAAGCTGAATAAAAGCAAAAGTGACAGGACTAAGGCAGGACTCCAGAGAAAGTTTTGGTTTGGCATTACTGCTAATAAAGAAGATGATTCAGATTTTGATGCAGAGATATTAGCCCGGACCAACACTCACTGAATCTCTCCTCTCAAGGACCAGCAAGAGATGCCTCTGTACATAGCAGACACTTGTGCCCCACAGTCATCTCATTTTCCCCTAAAAAGTCACCAAGATGCATCTTTGGACAAAGAACACCAAGTAGCTACTTTCCATACAACAATCCCTTTGCTCTCCCAGAAAGAGTCATTTGTTTTTTCTGCTAGCAACCACATTGCATTGCTGAGCCGCATTGTTACTGCGATCCAGGACAAACCACAACTATTTTTATTACGCGCTTCTGCCAAGCTAACTAATCCCCTTTCTGTAGATTTAATATTTTTATTCCTAAGAGAAAGGCTTTACTGGCCTTTCACCTCGTACAGACCAGCAGGACGATGAGCCAAGCTCAACCCAAGCTGCAGCCCTCCATGCCAGGGCGCTTCCCACCTCTGCCATTGCCAATCATTCACAAGCACCATAACCATGTCACTTACACCATCCAAGCCACTAAGGAAAGTAAACAAGGAAGAGAAAAAGAAACCTGGAGAAACTCATTTAAAATCTACACTGAAAAGCTTTCCTGGGAGCAGTTGCAGTCCCAGCGGAAGATGGAAGGGCTGCCCCATCCATCAGGACAATCCCATGAAGCTTCATTGAAATCACTCAGTAGCCTGACCTTGACCTGCGAGAGATGCTGCGTTATCAGCTGTAACATCAGCAAAGTCGGTGACACTGGTGTTTTCCACAATGGGAGCAGAAGAGGCCCCTAAAAATGAAGGGGGGACAATACAAAAGGGACTGACATGACATTTGCGACACATTTTCCTACCCTCTGTGCTTGTGGGCTGGGAAAAGGGACTCCAGAACACCTTCAAAATGAATAAACTCTTCTCCTTCCCCCTTGCCACCTCCTCACGTGAAAATCCCTTGTTGTACAAGGCTGGTGAGATCAGCAAAGCCTCTGTAAGATGGCAATGAATATTCAGAATGCAGGGTTTTAACTTGAGGGAAAACTGACTTTCAATGCCAAGGCCAGAGAGCTCATCTGAAATTCAGATCAAAACAGAAAGTGTGACTCTGCACAAGGAAAGAGCAGGGGCTCCAAGCGCCCAGGTGGGACACACCACCAACCACCACGGCTCCAGGTGCGGTCCCGGGTCTGCAGCGCATCCTTCTGCTTGCCACGTTGCTCATTTGAGGGATTCTCCAGGTAGAAGCCAGCAGTCACCCTTCCTTTTGCAACACATGAAAGGAGAGTGGGTCTCAGAGGAGCTGCAGGGAGAAGGAAGGACGACAGATCCCAGGAAAAGCCTTTGGGTGACACCAGCTGATTGCACTTTTCAATGCGCTGAGCGCTATGAACGTGTGATCTCACAAGGACACATTGACTCTTTGCTGTTGAAATATATGTGTAGCAGGAGATGGGAAACAATCTAATCCCAAACACCTCCTTGCTATGAGCATGTTTGCGATAGGGAGGGTGAAAACAGTCTTGTTTCTGGCTCTCACCTCTGGTCCCTGTAGCAAGGTGACCAACTTCATGACGAATCTGGAGGGTGTTGAAATCAAAGGAGAAAAAGTGCCCTGTCCCCTGTCCTCCTATTGCCTACACAGAGAGAATCTCACCTCCAAAGGACACTGCATCTTCACAGGTGACAACCTCACAACACAGGTGACATCGGGCTGCCATGCGGCAGAGGGAGGCAGATGACAAGCACTAGAGCGAAACGCTTCACTGAAACCGCAGTGGAGCTTTGGGACTCAATGAAGTCTTTAAATAGTCTATTAAAAATACCTGCAATGATATCAAGATTACTAGCAGGCAAATTGGCTCCTGTCTCTTCCAAAGCCCGTCTCCTGGCGGCACGATGAGGTCTGGAAGCGCCTCCCACCTCCTTGCTGTCTGCAACCCAGCAAGCTTCATGCCGGCGAAGAATTGTCAAGAGTTCTCTATTAGCAGCTCAGCAACACCTGTGACAGAGCCTAAAAATAGGATTTTATTCTGAGTTGGATGAAAACATTCACGGGAGAATAAGAAGATGAACGAAGTAGTTGAATTGTCATAAACCAAAGACCTATCAACACTGCCAGAAATCCTTGCAGAAGCCCAGATAACAGGGTGGTGGATGCCGAGCTGCTCTTGCATGTGACATCGGTACGTTCATACCCCACTCAGGGTCTGTGAGCAAAGGGAAGATTGTCTGGGCTTGATCTATAATGACAAAAGCAGGAGTAAAAATAGATTACTTAGCATCATAATAGAGTCATGCAGGCCAGAAATATCTTACTCTGCAAAAAGGCAATATTAAAAATTCTCCTCACAACTCCTGTGAAGTGTCTCTCAGCAATTTCTGATGCTACTGAAAATGGATTAGGAAACAGTTTGTACGCTTTTTTGATTTTTTCGAAGTATATCACATACAACATACAGCAAGGGGCTAAGAACCATGGAGGATGCTCTGCAGTTGCGAGGGTAGACCTTATCCAGCCTGGTTTTATCTCCTGACTCCCCCCAAGCCATGACTTGACCCGAGTTGGCCAAGCCACTCCTCATTTTCTATATAGTGGAAAGGAAAATAACTCCGTTCTCCTGATTAGCTACCTGCAGAAGTCTTAAAAGTGGCCTAATTATTGCTGTTATCCACATAGCAAGGCATGAAAACTGAAGACCAAAATGATTTAAAAAGAAAAACCACTGAAATTGCCTTAGAAAATAGGTTAACTTGGGAACATGGCAGCTGAAAAGAGCGGCAGGTTTGCTGGGAACACGAAATGTCTCATCCTGGTGCCACAGCCGTTTTGCAGGGCTGGAAGGAACCTCCATGGGTACCAGCACTCCGGTTACTTTTCCAGGTGTCCTCTTCCCTTCGAAGGAGGCCTGCAGCAATTCCTGTGATGGTGGGAAAACACATTTTACTTTCTGAGGATGAATTTAGGGCTGGGTGGCAGCCTGTCTGCAGCCACAGCCCGCTGAGTAAGGGCACTGGGGTATCTCACGACCTTCAACTTGCCAAGTGTTCCTTTATCTGCAGACGATCCAACGCACTCATCCATAGCCATTTTTGTGCATCCGTACGAGAACACACCTCCCCCTGCTATTACTGCATATTAGTATTACTGGATATTACCTTTTTTCACTTTCCCCTTTATTATTATTATTATTATTTCCTTTTCTTTTCTGTCCAACAGCTGTTTCTGCAGAGGATGCCAGCAGCACATGTCCAATACCAGCTGGGGGCTGTCGCTGTGCCCTTCCTGCCTGCCCGTTGCTCCGTGTATCCACCTCCGCTCTCCAAACGGGGCGAGCTTCGTCTCCAGGGCTCTCAGGTCACAGAATATTTACGTTCCTCAGCACAAATCCTGTCTGGGCTGATGCAGAACACAACCACTTTATTTATTATCACCCTTTTCTAAAGAGCTCCTAAGTTTCACCCTGGCAAGTTAAGCAGAGTGCAGGTATGATGGGAAGAGCCTGAATGAGGGAATGGAAAGAGGATGGAGAGAGACAAAAAAAAAAAAAGAAAAGGAAATCTTCTGAAAAAGATCAGAAAGAAAAAGGAAAAAAAAGGCCTCTCTAAAGCTCAGGAAATGAGTTGGCCTCAGCGATATCAATACAAGAGCTGAGACAGATACGGATGACTAAGGAAATCTCCAAGCCCATCAGTGCAAGTAAGAAGGTTTCTGACATTTGAGGCAACCTGAGACGTGAATTGCACCCAAAAGGGTAGAGAAAGCAGGTCGGCCCTCACGCGGAGAGCGCGATTTTCTGGTTTATGGATGCAAAACCCTGGAACAGAGTCTGTGGCCAGGCACTTGAGTCCACGGAGTTTCACTCCCGATGGTGCCGCAGACAGGGCATAGGATTAGACCTGGGTTTTCCCTTTCTGCTGCCAGTGGCTCCACACTTCCCGCTCTTCCCACACCCCAACATTTGGAGGCCCTGAGGACCAGATGCCCTGAGGGCACCCGGCTCTCCCAGGTGTACGCTGCTGAAGGCATTATTTGCAAAACAGAACAAAATCACACTTTTCCACCTTTTTTTTCTCATGCAGAGTTGGTGGCTGTGGGCACATCTGCCACTCACCAGCCTCCAGCAGCTCATGGGAGCATCCTCACCCTCGGCAGGTGGCATTCCAGGGACCCTGCGGTGGGACAGTCCGTATGAAGCGCCCTGCTCTTCCCGGGTGAGCAGGGAGCGCCGGGGCCGCGGGCTGCAGCCCCCCGAGCGCCTCATGGCGGCGCAGGCGCCTCATGGCGGCGCAGGCCCCAGCTGAAGGGCGGCAGGGAGCAGCGCTCGGCAACCCCCGGCGCCCTCTCCCTGCCCTTCCGCGGAAAGGGACAGATAAGATATAGAATCCTTTAACATGCGGGCTGAACTGTGGACATTTTCAAATGCCCTGTTAAATCCGTCTTTGGGGAGATGGAACTTTTATTGGATGCTGTATCAAGAAGGAGCTCTCCAGTGACAGGCCCGATATCAAAGCAGAATCCATCACGGCCCAAGCAGCCTGGCGAGTGTGCTGAGCATGTAAATGCAAATAAATTTCACTGGGATGCCAGGAAGGACAAATCATGAGCAAAGGGCAACTGCGACGCTATAACTTTGACCAGAGGAACCCACAAAGGCTTTCGGGAGACCCCAGCTTTAGATCCTCTGCTCTTCCCCCAGGCTGAGGGTGACAGCAATGACTGTTTTCCACGTTGTCAGAGGAGCCCTCCAAAAGGCCGTGTTCAGCAGTCATGATTTTGTTAAAAGAGCCAGTTGAGCAAGCAGAGATGTAATTTGGGGCACATTTGTGCAAAACTCTGCTATCCTGCAATGCAGGTTTTCTGCCTTTAGCATCATTTTCAAAACCTGTGCACCAGAATTGCAGAAATGGTCCCTGAAATACTGCTGCTCCGTTCTCCTGAACTCTCGTTGTAGCCGGCACTGTGATGGGCTTGCAGTGGTGTTACAGGAGAGGTGCAATTTCACATGCAGAGCAGATTAAACCAGTGGGGAACACCCAGCTGGGACCTTTGCACCCATTTGGATACAATTCGTGTGATTTACCTTAAACTGGGTGTGAAAGCCAGATCAATTCCCATGCTGTTGGCACCGTCACTAACGGAGTGACAGATGGGAGGGAAAACATGACTTCTGGCTTAGCCAATTTAAACACCATTTTTTAATCAGTAGAGGCTATTTAAAACTTACACAGCAAACTTAGCTAAGCTACACAAAGGGATGAAACACCTGCTTTGAAAAGAACACCCCAAATGCTGTAACTTCCACTGATTTTAGCAGCATGCCCAAAAGTTCGTGCTCCAACTGCCATAAAAGAAATATGTAGTTCATTTGGTCTAGACATCCAAGAGTTTCCACTGCAGTGATGCCATTTGCACAAGCGAAATAGCAATAGATAGACAGACATTCCTATAAACGTGTATAATTCCTGGTTTAAATGCTTTGTAAATCATACTCTTTATCTCTTGGGCATCCTACCAACTTCTATTATCAGATTCTTATTCTAATAGGTGCAATCTCCGTACAGCAAATCCCCCATTTTGCCTAGCTTTCAATCACAAGTAAAGAGTAAAGATGAAAAAAAAAATCTGCATTTCAAATCCGTGTTTGTCGTTATGACAACATGGCCGAGCCGGGGCCTTCTGCAGCTCTCGCAGACTCGGGCTCCAGAGCAATTGGGACATTTTGCGGACAGTATTTGCAGGACACGCAGACCACAAAGCCCCGAGAGTGGCCTTAGGGTGATGGGAATCATCAGGAGAACCCCAGGGAAAATGATCGCGGCAGGCTCAGCAGCAACTTTTCCTTCTTGGAGACTTCTCAACTACCACCATAGTTCCCACCAAGAGTAAAAGCTTTGGGGCAGGTTTGTCACAGCGGCGGCCTTTCCTTCCACCACAGGGGTTTGTGGCACGTGGGATTATTCAGAACAAGCCATGAAGGATGTGGATCTACATCGTCATTGCCCCGCTGCTGTGACGACCCTCGCTGTCCTGCACTGCCACACTGACTCTATCAAACAGTCTCATATGGACAAAGTAGAGACATTACTTGGCTAAAGACCTATTTCATGCAGACACTTTTAGGCACATGCTATTAATTCTGTTATGGATTATTTTAAAATATTAAACTTAGGAGGTTTAGAAATCCAATTTACCCTTGTTAATCACGCAAACTTCAATCTTCGAGGCAATGAGAAGACTGTATTCAGCCTGGTCCCCAGCCGTGCACTGCGGGCATTGCAACAGCGCTGCTGGAAAACCACCCGAAAATACACCCATCCAAGTGATGGTCACTATTGCTTAAAAGCACAATAATCACTCCACTTACTACATGCAATTCTATCTTAACCTTACGCTAACTCTGAGCTGAGATGGCAGAAACCTACACACAACAATTTTACTTAAATATAAGCTTCACTTAAATATAAGCCTGCACCCACACTGCAAGGCTAGGGATGGGCAAGCATGTGAGGAGGTAGCTCGTGTCACCTGGGGAAAGATGACACGAGGGAGACACTTGCTCTCCCCAAATATTGGTTTGTTGACAATTATCATGCTCAGGACAGCGTCCCAAGCAAGCTGTGCTGATGTCCTACACCACCAATTTTATGTTAAGGCACCTCGAACAACATTGAAATGGAGAAGTAATCCATACTGCAATTAATAATTAACTAAAACCGCTCACAGCAGTGAAAGCAGATACACCTCAAATACAGATGCATAGAGGGGCCGCAGGGGCAGCCCTTCCAGTACCATGGGAAATTACTGTCCAAGGCATTTTTCCTTACCTCTTAATAACAAACCATTTCACCTCGATTACTACATATGCATTCCCCAAAGAGGCATTCACTTGTTCTGCGAACTCTCCGTTCAGAATTGCTGGATTTTCCCTCCGCGCAGCAGCGGGCGGCACCGGCGAGGAGTGAAGGAGGACGATGTGCAGGGCTGGGTGGCGAGGAAGGTCCCTGAAGAGGAGCTGTCCCTGTCCCTGTCCCTGTCCCTGTCCCTGTCCCTGCGGTGGCCGCGCTGCCACCCAATGCGCCAAGAACTGCAAAGAGACCTGTAACGCTCTTACTGCATTAAAACAACACTATTGAATTAGACTATTGCCATCTGTCTTTATTTTGCCGACTTGCTGAATATGTAGCCACACATTGATGGCAGTTTATAAATAGATTGAGAGCCTTATTAAAGGTTAGGAAAATCCTGATTCCTTCTCTCTTGCATGGAAATGAATAACTGCCACTCACGCTTCGGGGAAGTATTTTTCACTATTTTCTGTTCCCTTATACCCCACCCCTGCCACGATGCCCGTTTGGCAGTGCCACCACCGCAGCTCTGCTGCACGTGAAGAACCCATCTTAGTGTCACATCTTGGTGTAAGATCTCAGTGTAACACCCACATTAGTTCCCCTGAAGCAGTGTAACTTCTTAATTAGGCGAGAAAAGCCATTTTTCATTGCCGTATTTCCTTTATACTTTGTTTTTTCCAAAGCAGCTGACTCCTAATCCCAATCTCCCTCTGCAGCCACTGACCCACGAGGGAGGCTGGTGCTGGATTTAAGTGCCCACAAGCAGGAGGGATCACAGGGAGAGTATCTGCACACTCAGCTGGGTGCTCAAATTCTCCTGCTGTAAGATACAGAAAATGTCAAGCAAAAGCAGCTTTATAAGATTTTACAAATATTAGCCAAGCGCAATTTATATGAGAGTTCATCAAAAGAAGGAAAAGGCATTCCAATTTCACAGCAAGCTAAATGTATATGCATTTAGAACGCACATTTTTAGAAGAAAGCATTCACAATGATATTTCAATCAGTCTAAGAAAGGGATTATATCAGAAACAGCCACATGCTGAGTTTTCATTAGCATGTAGCATGAGAAAGATTTCATCACCTTAATAATTTTTCAAGCTTCCCTAATATTCATGATTACCCATTAGTTCCTCTGACTCAAAGTGACCCTTTATGTTTTTGTTATTAACCAAAAAGACAGAAAACAAAATGAGATGCAACCTGGAAAATATGAGCTAATGGCATCTGGGGGAAATTAATTGGAAACAGAGATTCAAGGGGGAAAAGATGCCTTGAAGCCACAGTAAAAGTGACTTAATTTAAATGGTGGACAATAAATAAGATATGAGTTTGCAGCATGAGGTATGTGCACAAACTGCCGGTGGGTTTTCAAGTTGCATAATAAGAGGTTCCCACTGCAAATCGTGGAGGACGTCATCTTCTTCTTAAGTGACCCTAGAATAAGCTCACCTTCACCTCATGGCAAAGAAGAGAGGCCCAAAACGTCCTGGTAGTGAACACTGAATGCCAAGAAAACTAAAAAAGTAGGTACAACACACGGAGTACTGACACACACATAGGGGTGCAAGGCCAGATGTATGGAAAACGTGCTATATCCAGTATGCAGAGGAACTGCTTGTTGGAGAATGGGGATATAACTAGAAATAAAGGAACAAAATACGGCAAACTGCAATTCAGGCTGTGGCGATGCAACTATATTCTCAAAGCGCTACACACCCAAATATATGTATACTTATATGCCTATATCTATATGTATATGCAAGCTCCTAGAAGAATAGAGTCCGGAGGAGAATAAAAACTACGTGACTTGCATCAGTTGGGGTCCCTGAACACACACTGCTCATTGTAGCTCTGCCAGAAAAGCCTCCTTTGCCCCCCAAACCCTTCGGAATCTTTCCAAGCACATGCCCACCTGTGGTATCGTATTCCCTCACTAAATTCTTGTTTGTAAATTAAACATAATCCACACAGTAATTAAATAAGAGGCAGTGAAACCCAGCCCGCGTGGAAAGCTCCATGCAAGAATATTGAGGTTGGGAAGTTCAAAATGACACGGGGGACAGGGATAACTCTCACTGGGCTCATGTTGCCTCCACGTCCTCCAGCGCTCCCGGTTTAGGAGGAGCTGGAGGGGCAATTTCACCCGCTGCAGCCAAATGCCCTTCCCTGGCCAACCTTGGGGAACGGCACCGCTACGACCTACAGGGTTTTTTCCAGGGAAAGGAGAGTCATGATGCAAAACGTGTGTGCATGTGATTCTCCAAAGGCCAAAGGATGGACGCGATGGGGTAGGAAGGGCGACTCCACTGAACCTTCTGCAGCTGGCAAATGCCATCCTCAATCAGGCTGGAATTAAAGAACGAGTTAGAAACACGAGACTTGGGAAGTTGTGGTTGTTAAAAATAAATAAATAAATAAATAAATAAATAAATAAATAAATAAATAAATAAATGCTTTTTTTTTTTTTTTGCCCTCATATTCCTTTCCTGGGTTTATGAGCCTGAGATAACAACTGCTGCTACGCACAGAGCATCCAAGCTGGTTTTCACGGAGCAGGAGGAATACTGGGGCCAGCAGAGCAAGAAGAGCCACTGCCACCACTCGCCCTTGCGCTGGCAGCTGCAGAGCCGGCGTTTGGGCAGCACCCGCTGCGCCCCCTCCTTGTAATTGCTGAGGGTAGCATTGCAATTAGTCTGTAATTAGAACCAGATGACTGAGGAAGCAGTCATTAGGCAGGACAAAAGGGCAGCTGGCCATGCAGGAACCTCCCTGCATCTCCAAGGAATTTTCTTGTTGGGCCACGGGATTGAGAAGCTGCAGCTTCTGCAGCCACAAACTCCTGGCAAACTGCATGGAGCTCCCGGCCCCAGGATCCTGGCAAATGGCACAGAACACCCTGCTCACCAAGAGGATCTTCCTCCCTCACATCTAACTGTCTTGCTCACCTCCACTTTGATTCCCAGTCCCATTCCTGGAGTCCCATCCCTGCATTGCAACTTAGGGCTTTAAATGGGAAATGCTTAAGAGTGCTCAATCGTTTTGCATCTCCTCCTTGGAGGGTCTTTGCTGTAGGATCTGCCATGGGAGGAAATTCCCAAACGCAGCATCAAGGATGCTCCTCCGGGCAAAGCTGGACCAGGAGGCTGCTGGATTTGCTGGGGACGTCGCTCACTCCTTTGCTTTTGCCCTCTCTTGTTCAAATGCCAATTGCTTCTACAAAATCATTGCAGACCTGTGGGTGAAGCAGTGGGTCTTCACAAATACATGGAAAAAATCAAGAATCCCATTTGCTCCCTGACTTCCCTGCAGAGTTTTCCTTCTGCGTTGGCTGTTCTCCTACAGTATTTCCAACTCGCAAACGCTCCACTTTTTCACTAGTGTAAAACTTTACAGGTGTTCACATTAGGAAACTTTGCAGCCTTACTCTTTGTCTTACTTTTTCTTTAAGGTTCTGTCTTTTTCCAAGTGTTTTTCAGAACCTCAAAGGACATAAGTTTTTATTTTTAACCGAGTAATTCAATTCTAATGTGATCAATTGACAGTCAAAGCTGCAGTGCTATGAAAAAAAACACTAAATACCAAGAGAGTTGGATATATTCACAAAAGTCAGCAAGACTTTAAATAGGAATGGATGAAATCTGACACTTCTTTGAGTTTGCCCTAGATACCAGATGCAAATCAAAGTCAAATGGGCTCTGAAATTTGAAGCACACACAGTTCCCCACTGATTTTATCTGGAGTGGTGGGTGCTCAAAAATCTCATGCAAGATATTTAGCTTCTTCCGTCAAAAGGAACACCCAAGGGTCCCCTATCAAGGAGAAGTCTGGTAAAATGAATCCCCAAGCTCTGAAAGCATCTGCACGGCCAAAGGGGAGCAAGGAATCAAATCAGGAGATCACCTGAAATCAAATCTATGAGCAAAACTGGCCAAGCGGCGCCTAAGCGGAGCAGCACCCTGAGCGACCCACACAGACAGCATCGTCCCACTGGGCACATTGATTTTCTAGTGGGAAAGCCAATTAGAAGGGCTGCTAATGCAAGATAAAAGTTGATCTGGATGTTTTTACAGCTCATGAGTGCTAAGCAGGAGTGCCCAAGCCCATTTTTGGATGTTAGGGAGAACAGTGGTAGCCCCTGAACGGCTGCTCCGCCGGCGCAGCGGGAAGCAGGGATGGGAACGCGTGCCGGCACGGCAGGTTTCCAGGCAGGGAGCTGGGTTATTTAAGGAGTGGGAAGAACAGCTTCTCAGGATGCTCCAATATCATGAGCTCCACTACCCAGCGGTACCCAGAGACAAAGACTCCCTTTCCTAGGGCAGAAAGTGCTCCAAACATCCAAATTTTCATAAAGAATCCTCTTTGCTTCTATTTTTTTCCGTCGCCGTGAGGAACCTGTGGTGTTACAGGAATATTCCAACAATCCGGTCGAGTGGGAACATCTGAGGGCCTGGTGTGGGGTGGGCTCTGCAATTAGCCACTCATTTCCCAGGAAACAGGAGGGATTGTGGTGGGCTGAGCACAAAGGCCTGCGGATACAACAGAGGCTCCTGCCCCCGGGCACGCTCCGTTAGGATAACGGCCACATCCCAATTATACTTAATGGCATTCATATTTATAAAAGCAAACTTTCTATTGTGGCCATTTGCCGTCTTTGGCCTAATTTAAGGAAATGAATAATACAAAATGCACCCAGCAGCATCTCCATTACTTAGAAAATAACCAGCAAGAGCTGATAATGAAATGCAAAGTACAGAGAAGCCGGAGCTTTTCCTTGTGTTTTTCTTGGGAGCCCCCAACGCTGCTCGGAGCTGCTCGGCGCTTCCCGTCACCACCTGCAAACGCCACTGCTGCCCACCGAGACGACGCTCCCAACCAGGGAGCAGGGGCCCTGCACAAACGCCCCCAAAACCACTTTGCCCAAATCTGTTTGATTTGGCCTCCTTTGCCCTATCTCCATGCCCTCGGTGCAGTAAAGTGTGCTGCAAGCCAGCACACAGCCCTACCCGTGCCGCTGGATAAATCAACCCCCTGGCATTTTCCCATGCGGTGACATTCTCCCATCCCCATGTTTTGTCACCAGAAAATTGTCCCAGTGCTCTACAGCCATAGCTGGGACCCAGGAAGCCCCATTCTCACCAAGTTACCAGCTTCCCTGGCCAGATTCCCAGTCCCCTTTTCTTTAGGTTTTCTGGATGGAACAGTCTTCTCATGAATTTCCACGTTTCCCTTGCCTGGGTGGGAAGGCTAATGCTCCGCAGAGGTCTGTGCGGGCTCATCACACGGAACACGCCCAGCGGCAGGAGGAAACTTCCTCCTGCCTTTGAGGTCCTTTGGAAAAGATCCGGGCGGCGCTCTGCAAAAACGGAGATGGCAAAATCCACTGATGAAGGCAACAAGGCAGCTACGCTCCGAACGCCAGGAATTGCAGCACCAGCCTTAATTAGATCCTGCAGCCTGGCTGTGAAAATTGGGGCCTTTAATTTGGGACTTGTGGGGGCTTGCTAGTGTTTATTAACCCAGTGCATTCAAATCCTAGGTTTCGTGGTGCTGTATATCATCACCCGGATGCCTACTGCAGAGCTTTGCAGCAGCTGCGGTTTCCGTGAATTCCTGCCTCTCCGAGAGAGATCGGAAACAGCTAATGATACCTGTCCGCTGGAAATACACGTTGTCAGGGGGTCTCGGGAGCATCTGACATATAATCAGTGGCGATGGGGGTCCTGGTACGTGCACTGCAGCGCACACCTCCCCTCTGCGCCTGCGCTACCGCACCACTTACAGAGCCCCACGGCCTTTATTTGGATTTGTATTTTGTACTATAAGCCCTGGGGCTGCCTGTAATAACCTGACATCAGCTAAGCAGCAGAGGAGGGGAAGGCTGGTGGGCAAGCAGAAAGCAGCCTTGCTCCAGATTCCCAAAAAAAGGCAGCTGGCGATGGTCATTCCTTCGTTTTTAGCCCTTGCTGCTTCTCCTTTCAATTATCAAAGAGCTTCCTGTACACAAAACCTGAATGAAAAGTGCAGTAACTGCATTAAATGCTAAAACTGGAGGGAATTCCAGCTCCTGGGTCGCTCTTGCTCTATTCAGAAAGAGCGGTGGCTCTTGCTGCCCAGGTAGCAGAGACAACCCCCGGTGCGTTTGCAATTCTGCGCCGGGGTGAGAAGAACCCTGCAAGAGGCATCACCCCACGGATACGGAAAAAAAAGAGAAAAAGCTTCTGCATCCACAGTCCCTTCAACAAAGCCGATGGAGATGAGAAGTTAAACCCACGCTTGAGAAACTGTCTGAATTAGGGCCCTGCATCAGTTCAAGGCCATTGCACTTCAATTTCTCCCTTTTTTTTTTTGTTATTTGCTCCCTTCTCCGGGCGCTGAGTGTGCTAAAAAAGGATGAAGAGCCCTACTGGATGCAATATGTGGTTATCTGGAAGAGCGTTTCCGCTTTAAACCATAAAGAAACAATTTCCTCCGAATGCAGCCGGCTGATGACTACCGCAAGACTTCAGCCTCGTGGTGAATTGAAAGCCTGGGCAGTGGAAATCAAATACGTTGGCTTACATTAGTTAAACATAATTGTGTTCAGCTGAAGTAAGTACATCATTTAATAATTCATCGTTGCGTATTGAAACATCTTATTGATTTGGTGGTCACTCCAAACCTACCTGCTGCAGATTTCACCCTTGCTTTTTCCCCATGTACAACGCTTCTTATTCAACACCTGGGGTATGGCAGCTATTAGCAAAGTGTAAAGCAAAGCACAGTTGTGAAACTGTCTCTACCGTGAGCTGAGCCTCGGACATGCAGAAAGCTGCCTGGATTTGTGTTCCCTTTGGAAAATTTCTTGCTTCGTTTCTAAATCCAGATTCAGTTTTGCAGCTTAGGCTCATCGCCAGTGACAATGTACTGCTATCAAATCAGAGCAAATGAAGTTAAGCTAATACATTTTCCAGCCCCCATTAAAAGCTTAGTTTGCCCAATTATCTTGTCTAATTGCATTATGCATTGGCAGATGAATACACGACCCCCTGACATTTCAGTTTGCCATCTATAAATCTGCAAGAGAGCCCCCATTCTTATTTAGTTCATTTGATTTGGGTTTTCTCTGAGTTTCTCCAGTGAATGACTTCTTTTAAAATTAACTGTTAATGTGCTAAACCCAATTCATTTCCTTTATGCCAACAGGGAAAGAGATAGAAAAGGTCACTACCCAGATGCTCGGAAGGTGACAGAGCGAGATAAGATAACAGCTCCTTGAGCAATAAAACGATGCAAGAGAAGGAAAAGGGCTACAAAGCCTGAAATCAATAGGAGCTGCAGAGCAGAAACTGTAGTCGATTCTGCTGGGAGCTCACGTGGGAGGTGCCCGGGCAGTCGCCCCGCGCTCGGCCTTGCAGAGGTCCTCACCCTTCCCTCACTCACATCCCTTCTCGTGCTGCTGTCGGGCAGTGACCTCCGTGTAGCAGGGAAAGGAGACCAGGCCCATCCAGCTCAAGTTATTTCTCCATCGTCAAGTCCCTCCTGGAAGGAGGCAGTGACCATCTCACTCAAGCGAGGGCGCGGGGGACACCATGGCATCCTCCAGCAGTTATTCCCTCTCTCCAGACTGAAGCTTTGGGGCAGCCCATATAAGCAAACATCTCTGCTCCTGGAAATATTGGCAGTGGCTTCACAGATGGGTGAAGACAGAGCGCTCTGCAGGGAAGAAGTCACTTTCATTTGGCTAAAGAAGATTAATGTTGCCACTTGCTACATTTTATCCTGTCAAATCAGGCCATCTACAGTGCTTATCAGGCAGAGCAATATACCTGTGAGATGAAGAGCAAACTTCCCAGGCGCGCTAAGAATTGTGTAAGATTATGTACCACTTCACCCGCCCTCCACCCTCTTCTGTAAGCAAATTTTGGCACTGAAAAACAAAGTCGATTTTTAGCCGTGATGGAAATGTCATCATTCCTTCATTCATTTCAGTCAGGACTTTCAAGGCACAACCAGTTGCTCAGTGAGATTTAGCCAGAGCTCTAGAGCTATTTAAGTCATTACTTTCTGCTGCATTATTTTAAAGTAATTAAAGATAGATTAGAGCAGCACATCGCCAGCAATGAGCTTTCCTGCTGAGGTCCAGGCAGCCTCAGCCTCAGTGGGAGCTTGGACTGCAAAACCCACTGCACAAGTCTTAAAACACCTTGATTACAGCAACAGCAAATATATATATATATATATATATATAATATATATATATATACAGACACATATACACAGACATGTCTCTATTAGGCAAATATGGTTTGGAGTTTGCAAACAGTAAGCTGTTTGGGCTGATGCTGCTTTTAAACTAATAGGATTTGTAGCTCTCCCAGGTCAGGAAAGAGGTAATTGCTGTGATGAAGAGACAGCAGAAGTCACATTAGCCAGTGCACTGCAGGGATGTCTCTATTTGAGCATTAGAATAAATATAATGCCCTAGCAAATACTGTTTTGTAGTGGGTGGGATGGCACGTTTTCTGGCATATCGCTGGATCAGCTGAAGTCTGTAGCATTACTTATTCAAAACATGGTGAGACATATTTTGTTACTTAGAGCAAAGAGAACTAACAACCAGCTCAGAGTCGTTACACTGTGAGGACACCACGGGGCGTTGGTGCAAGCGCTGTCAGCCCGCCGGGATGTTTCACTTGAATTAGGGAATTATTATTTTGAGTTTTATCACATATGAGGAAATATAAAACTCCCACACCACGCCACTTCAGACAGACCCCTGCTCTCTGCCCTGCATGAACTGCTCCCCCTGTTATTTTAGGGAAACTCTCACCCAATATCACCCCCGTTTCTGCCTCGGTCCATTTTTTTAAACAGTATTTTGGATTCTCTGTAAAACTCACTTTTGGAGCTCTGACTATTTCCACGAATTTCATTCCGGTGCTGACAGTTCCTTTGCTTGTCAAATTATAATTGTTTTGTCAGAAGGTAATTAAGGCTCTCTCACAGCCCCGGCTGCTCCATTTCTGCATTCAGTTTCTTACCAAGGACTCAGAAACACAAAATTTCCAGCTCGCTCCTCAGCCTGGGATCACTCACAAATACCTCCAGCTGTTTCCTTGTTGGGGGTTTTGTTTAAAAACACATGACTTGGTTCCCTCATTTTTGCAAGGAATGCAACACTCGCAGTTCTATCCCAGGATTCGCAGATACCCTCCTTCGCCCGAGGCAATGGGAAGCTATTAGAGCACCAAGAGTTTCACAACCCTCGTGCCAGAAAACAGGCTGCCTTCTGGCTGCCCTCTTTCCTTGACACCTACAGAGCAAAGCATTGAATCATAGAATCATAGAATGCTTAGGGTTGGAAGGGACCTCTAGAGATCATCTAGTCCAACCCCCTGCACACGCAGGGTCACCTAGAGCACGTGGCACAGGACTGCGTCCAAGCGGGTTGAAGATCTCAAGAGAAGGAGACTCCACAACCTCTCTGGGCAGCCTGTTCCAGTGCTCTGGCACCCTCACTGTTAAGAAATTTTTCCTTAAGTTCATGTGGAACTTTTGGTGCTTCAGTTTCCGGCCATTTCCTCTAGTCCTATCAGTGGCTACCACTGAAAAGAGGCCAGCACCATCCTCTGCACTCCCTCCCTTGAGGTCCTTCTAGACACTGATTAGATCCCCTCTCAGCCTTCTCTTCTCCAGGCTGAACAGGCCCAGGTCCCTCAGCCTCTCCTCATAGGGCAGATGTTCCAGGCCCCTGATCATCCTTGTGGCCCTGCGCTGGACTCTCTCCAGCAGCTCCACATCCCTCTTGTCCTGTGGAGCCCAGAACTGGACACAATACTCCAGATGCAGCCTCACTAGGGCTGAGTAGAGGGGCAGGATCACCTCCCTTGACCTGCTAGAGATGTTCTTCTTAATGCACCCCAGGACCCCATTGGCCTTCTTGGCCACGAGAGCACACTGCTGCCTCATGGTCAACTTATCATCCACCATGACACCCAGGTCTTTCTCTGCAGAGCTGCTCTCCAGAAGGTCAGTTCCCAGCCTGTACTGGTGTCTGGGGTTACTCCTCCCCAGGTGCAGGACCTTGCACTTGGCCTTGTTGAATTGCATGAGGTTTTTCACCGCCCAGTTGTCCAGTCTGTCCAGGTCCCTCTGGATGGCAGCGCAGCCCTCTGGGGTATCGGCTACTCCTCCCAGTTTCGTGTCATCAGCAAACTTGCTGAGGGAGCACTCCGTGCCTTCATCCAGGTCATTGATGAATAAATTGAACAGGCGTAAAGCCTTCGCTCTTGTCACAGAATCACCGAATGATTAGGGTTGGAAGTGACCTCTAGAGATCATCCAGTCCAACCCCCCTGCTCCAGCAGGGACACCCAGAACAGGGAGCACAGGGTGGCATCCAGGTGGGTTTTGAAGCTCTCCAGAGAAGGAGCCTCCACAGCCTCTCTGGGCAGCCTGTGCCAGGGCTCTGTAACCCTCACACTAAATAAGTTCTTCCTCACATGGAGGTGGAACTTCCTGTGTTTCAACTTACACCCATTAACCCCTCGTCCTATCACCGGCCACCACGGAGAAGAGCCTGGCCCCATCCTCCCTACAATCACCCCTCAGGTACTTGAACATGTGGATCAAATCTCATCTCAGCCTCCTTTTCTCCAGGCTGAACAGGCCCAGCTCGCCTAGTCCTTCCTCATATGACAAATGCTCCAGTCCCTTAATCATCTTTGTGGCTCTCTGCTGGACACTTTCTAGCAGCTCCACGTCCCTCTTGTCCTGGGGAACCCAGAACTGCCCCAATGCTCCAGGTGCCTCCCCAGGGCTGAGCAGAGGGACAGGATCCCTCCCTGGCCCTGCTGCTAACGCTCCTCCTGCTGCAGCCAGGATCCCATTGGCCTCCTTGGCCACGAGGGCACCCTGCTGCCTCGTGGATAACCTGTTGTCAACCTGGACTCCCAAATCCCTCTCCACGGAGCTGAATATGTCCTGATTATGAGCTGCCCTGGATATATCATGAGGTTTCCTTCTAATGCACCTTTTTACTCGTCCTTTCTTCTGCTCAGGGACTTCTGTTATTTACTGCGGTTAGTGATGGCGTTCAGCAAGTGCAGAGAGTCACGGAAGGACAGGGTTTTGAGTCCCTCACTATGTGTAAGTTGAGCCATCTTGTGAAATAATCAGTTTTCAGCTGACTTAGCCAAAGGTCCAGCCGTACGGAGCGTCTCATGTGCTAGCGAGAGCCAGCGTGCCGAGGGTCCCGAATACCCCACTGCCTCCTCCAGCCACTGCAGGGAATTGTCCAAAGCTGGAGAGGTCTGTCCATGCGCTCAGGAGCTCTGCTCACTTCCCTGCTTTCACTACACGCTTGTGCTTGCAACAAAACCCAAGCTCATTAATTGCTTGTGTCAACCTTCAATGTCTGCAAATGCACGAGGGACTCGGGTCTTTAACACTGCTATATTGATGTGTAAATGCTATGGCAAAAAAAATATGTTTCTTTAAACATATCATCTGCATTCTGTGAACATCCAAGCTACGGCTACCTTGCGTATCACCCTGTGCTTCTGTAAGGGTCCAAGCTTTGTGGCCAAGGCAAACGTGGCTCCTTGTGTGAAGGGAAGGGAAGGAAATGGGAAGGGGAAGGGAAAGGGAAAGGGAAAGGGAAGGAAAGAGGAAGGGAAGTGGAGGAAAGGGAAGGGATGTGGAGCTGCTGGAGAGAGTCCAGCGCAGGGCCACAAGGATGATCAGGGGCCTGGAACATCTGCCCTATGAGGAGAGGCTGAGGGAGCTGGGCCTGTTCAGCCTGGAGAAGAGAAGGCTGAGAGGGGATCTAATCAGTGTATATAAATACCTCAAGGGAGGGAGTGCAGAGGACGGTCATGGTCTCTTTTCAGTGGTGGCCACTGATAGGACTAGAGGAAATGGCCGGAAACTGAAACATCAAAAATTCCATAGGAACTTAAGGAAAAATTTCTTAACAGTGAGGGTGCCAGAGCACTGGAACAGGCTGCCCAGAGAGGTTGTAGAGTCTCCTTCTCTGGAGATCTTCAAAACCCGCTTGGATGCAGTCCTGTGCCACGTGCTCTAGGTGTCCCTGCATGTGCAGGGGGGTTGGACTAGATGATCTCTAGAGGTCCCTTCCAACCCTAAGCATTCTATGATTCTATGATTCTATGAAAGAGGAAGGGAAGGGAAGGGAAGGGAAGGGAAGGGAAGGGGAAGGGAAGGAAAGAGGAAGGGAAGTGGAGGAAAGGGGAAGGGAAGGGGAAGGGAAAGGGAAAGGGAAGGAAAGAGGAAGGGAAGTGGAGGAAAGGGGAAGGGAAGGGAAGGGAAGGGAAGAGAAGGGGAAGGGAAAGGGAAAGGGAAGGAAAGAGGAAGGGAAGTGGAGGAAAGGGGAAGGGAAGGGGAAGGGAAGGAAAGAGGAAGGGAAGTGGAGGAAAGGGGAAGGGAAGGGAAGGGGAAGGGAAAGGAAGGGAAGGGAAGGGAAGGGAAGGGAAGGAAAGGGAAGGGAAGGGAAGGGAAAAGAAAGGGAAAGAAAGGGGAAGGGGAAGGGGAAAGGGAAGGGGAAGGGGAAAGGGAAGGAGAAGGGAAGGGAAGGGAAGGAAAAGGAAGGGGAAGGGAAGGGAAAAAGGAAAGGAAGGGGAAGGGAAAGGAAGGAGAAGGGAGAGGAGCTACCACTACTCTGCATTTTTCCCCGCGGGCTGCTTCCCTGCATCCATCCTGACAGTGAATCTGCTCCTCCTCCGGCTTCATCCCTGCCGCGCTCTGGGCTCCGTCTCGACGACGGGCTGCGCAGGGTCCTGGAGGGCTGTTCTCTGCCACCGCCAGCGTCGCCGCAGATCGAGAGCCATTAATTATCCTGCGCCGCCCGTCCCAGCGCGGCGCTGCCTCCGAGCAGGTAATACATTATCTTACTAGGCCGCCACAAGAGATCGCTTGGAAAAATACTCTAATTCATGAGCTGACAGAGGTGTACGCTATTCATATTATAACTCACAGCTTTCGTAAAATTGGATTAGTCTCCAGCATTTGGGAGCTTTGGTTTTGCTTTCCATGTGTGTTTGCATTCCTTGGGAGCACTTGTGTTACTGGAAAAAATATCCACAGCAAAGCAAAAAATATATACCTGGGTTCTGCTGAAGGGTCAAACGCTTCACCGAGGGTTCCAGGCAAAAAAGTGTGGACTTAGAACATGTGTCCATGAGACAGGAATAAAACAGAAGAGAAAATAAACCTCCTTGATCTCCAAATGTTTGGTGTTAAATGAAGTCCTCCTTGTCGGGATGCTGCATGGAAGAGAATGTGCGGCACATCGGAAATTAAACATTACAGCACAAAGGACAAGGAAAGACACTTGCTGAAGCAGAAACGACATTATGTGCAAGATAGAAATCTCAATTATGCACAAGAGATAAAATTCTCCAAAGTTTCCGCGACTTAGCTTCTCAAAGTTATTCAGAAAATGTGGTTTGGCACTTCCCGACCCATATCGGTTTTCAGTTTTTGAATATCTTATCCAGATCTTACTTTTGCTCTGTCACCAGCAGAATACGATGTTTTTTTTCAGTACAGTAGTGCTTGCTGCTAGCAGCAGCCAGGAAACAAGCCCTCCAAGCACACATAGGAGCACCAGAATCTGCGAATCTGCTGCAGCCGTGAGCCCTACTTTTGAAAAAATACATTTCTGAAAATAATCAGCATTTTACAAAACCTATTTACACACCAAAAATGAGCTTCCCGTTAAAGCCAAGCCATTAAACACCCTGAGCTGTTTATCATTCCTTTTCCATGACCTTCATCTAACTTCGGCTTTCATACACTGAGTGGGAACGAGTTATTTTGATTAACGATGATTGCTTCCTTGTCAGACCAGTAAATCAACTAAAATAAGAACCTCATACCTTGAAAGATTTGCAGGAGTTGCTGCCAGCTACTTTTATATGGTCTTTATTCCCTCTCCATTGTGTGCTCGGCTCTCAAATGTGCCACAATAAAATTCTTTGCGCTATCAATTCCCCTTCCCCCTTTTGCAAACACTGCATTTTCCTGCAGTGTGGCCAGTGGAGCAGATACATTAATATAGCTGTTGGACTGGTTTGTATCCGTGTTTGTGCAGCATCATCGCTGATCATATGAGTAATGCAAGGGCAGTGCTGAGAATCAGGTTAGTCAGTAATTTGGGATGTGCCAGGGAGGGTTACGTTAACAGGATGAGTGGGGAGCTGGCTGTTCTGCACAGCTTTTCATTGTACAGCGTATTAGAATAATCTTATTTTATAAATATATACCTTCTTTAGGAGGAATAATATAGGTATGTCCCAGTGCAGCAGCTTTTGGGGGCTATTTTTACCTTTTCTTTACGTGGGAAATTCAGTGTTTCCACTTTGCCCCACACTGCCGACGTTCTCAGCTTGTCCCTTTTACAACTCCTGGTGCTTCTACCTGCAACCCAGTTGCCAGCGTTTTTAAAACATACTCCTGTCCTAGAGCAAACACCTTTTTTAAGCCGCTGCAGGAAAGAACAGAGTTTGGAAAGGTATTTTGAAAAGAAAATCTTTTTTCCTGGCCTTTGCATTGCACAGGTGTTCTCTTCCCTTAAGGCCATGTCTAGGTGGGTCCTTTGGAGATCTCCCATGCAGAGAGAAGCAGCAAGTACTAAGTGACAGTCACAGCCCCTCGACACAGTATTTCATGGTGCTCGATGGTTTCTCCTGGGACAGCTCCAAGGCGCTTGCAAGGGACTTCTGCAGACCAGGAGGACTTGGCAGGTGCTTGCAAGACCCTCCTTGGAAAGTGAACTAGAGAACTACTTTTTTGGGGGAGAACTGAAAGGAATTGGGCTCCAAGGTCTGCAAGATCGGAGCGATCCAGCTCTTCTTCAACATCTCCCCCGTGTGGCACCGTCAAGGTTCACAGCGCTCCGCCAGCAGCCCCGGCAAAGGGGAAGAGGATTCCCAGAGCACCCACAAAGAGGGAAAGCTCACACCTTGCTGGGCATCAGCTTCCCTAAGTGTTAATTCCCAGTGTCCCAATCCGCATGGTCTTTCCCCTTCTCTCCACCCTCCGCCGTGTTCATGGGTTCAGCACTTTAGCCTTGGCTGTTCCAGCAAAGGGCTACCAAAAGCTTGGAAAGAGCAGGTAGTTTCCATAAGTTCCTTACTTTTGTGGGAAACATATCCAGAAACGTATTTGGGGCTGCTCAGCAGTGATCCGACACACACATCCGGAGCGTCGCTCCAACGCTGCACCAGGAAAATCCATGGAGGTCTTGCCTGAGACTCCCACAACAGGCAGATCAAGGCTATAAAAACTGACACTTCATTACATCTTAATTGCTCCCAATCCCATTTGTGTTCCAGTCCCACTCAAGGCCTTTTAATTTGTAGAAGAGTTGGACAGAAGCGCTAATTATCGCCAAGGAGCACCAAGGTGCGTTGCTCAGTGTTTATTAACAGCATCTTCTAAAGTACTTTTCATGCTGAGGATCTCCAAGCGTTTAACAAATATTAATTAATGGAGAGGTCTCACGTGATCCCTGTGAAGAAAGCAATGATTCCCAACTCATGGATAAATAAGTAGAGGAAGACAGGAATTAAATGACTTCTCCAAATTTACCCAACTCAACATCTGGATGGGCTCTGCTGCTTGGGTTTCCTTGCATGCCTCTTTAGGCTATCCTTTTTTTCAGTATCAATTGCAGACCAGAGTTTTCTTTGAAAAAGCAGCCTGAAAGAGTCCTCACTTGCAAAATTAGCTCCCTGCCCAGTGTCTGAAACATAAATTCTGCAAAATATCTCCCTTTTCCTAAGGAACTGTGAAAGCAACCGTGATAGGGGAAAGGCTCCAGAGCCTGGGGGTGCAGGGCAGGTTTGCTGCTCTGAGTCTCAGCCCCAGGTTCTGCCACTTCTGTATCAGATGTGGGACCACGAGCACCTCGGGAAAGACAAGTGTGACAACGTCTTATCGCCGCCAGCCGCGGCGTTCTTATCTTCACGTTTGAGACTTCATAGCAAAGAATAAAACATGCTTTCCTGAGGTTTCATTTTCATTGCAGAAAATGCTTCCCGAATACAGAGTGGCAGGCAGGATCCTAAGCGGAATTTTCTACCTATGACTTGCTGCACAATTGCTGTTTTCCCTCCTTATTAGCAGAAAATTTGCTTGCTGGTAAACTGCTGTGGCAGCAGATACACTCTGGTCGCCCCTAATTACTCCTTGCACATTTATGAGGATACTTCGCATTTATCTCTTGCGAACTCTAATTAAAGCTTGCGGAGGTTTTACACACACACACAGCCCATCACTCATGAATAAACATCATTTTTTAAGTTGCTGAAGAAATGACAGAAAATTGTCATCTTCTTTTCTCCTGTATTTACCAGGACTCCATGTTTGCAAAGCCTTGGAGCACACGCTCAGAAGGAGGAAAGCTTTGTGTGAGCAAGTGGGCAGGAGAAAACTGGAGTTCGGAATTTATGTGGGTACAAGCTTGACTTGCCACATCTGCTATCTGAAGAGATTTTTGACTTCTTCAGGAATTTTCTCTTTTAATCAGTCTTGACTCCCCTCTGCCTTAAAGAAAAATGCCTATCTTGTTTGCTCAACTGCTAAACTCCTTTATATATAATCATACACCTTCCTTCTCCTCTCTCCCCTTGAGTCACAGTCCTGGACTGGGATGCAAAGTCCAGTAATGAAAATATTAAATATCCAGATTAATTTATTAGCAATTAAATGAACAAGAGAAAGGTTTTTTTGAGACTTCTGCTATTGCAGGGTTGAATGCAGAAGAAGAGCAGATGAGATAAAGAGACTGAAATCCAAACCAACCCGATGTCTCTGGGAAGGTGATGGCAGATATAAGGTCCTTGCTTGCTGTGGTTACCTAGTGATACAAATATTTTGTCACAGTGATGGAAGGCAAGAGAAACCATCCTTTTCAGGGCAATAGCACTCAGCAGGTAAGAAGGAAATGAGAGTCAAGTTCCTATTCCTTATGGTCCCAAGTAGGATCCTCGGTGAAAACTTATCCAAACTCAAAAGGAAAGAAAAAAATTGAGCCTGTTTCATAGGGGCAAGAAAATCAATGCAAGAAAAACAGAGAAGTGGGACCAGATTGCCCCTGACTGCCCTTTGCTGCTTGTCTCCTTCGCAGGATTTTCACTCCTATTTTTCACTGGCAGTGTTTTCTCCCTGCTCCTGAACGCTCAGTTCCTGGCACAGATTCCCTGCTCTCCTCCCTGGCCCCATCCCAGCTCCTTCCGCTCCATCCACGGCACCCTGGGCGCTCGGCCCTGGATGCCGAAGGACGGGTCTCCTCCCGGCCTGGGAAATCGCTGCTTCTCGCTGCTCCCAGGGCAAGAAGCCGCATTGGAAGCTGCAGCACGTACCGTATCACCCAGGCAAGAGACAAATTGAGACGCCGCGCGGTGACAACGGGACGGCAGGAGCCTTGGTAACAACAAGCGTCCCCGGATCATCAGCCAGCTGCATTGAGATTCCCTGTGAGATGCCGACAGTCATGCCCTGGGTGGATGAGGATTTCACAAACTCAGAATGTCTTTTTCTCACCTGCCCCCGGGGAGGAGCAGCACGGAGACCTGCCCACGAGCTGTATGTGGGGCAGCGGCAGCTCGCTGACACCGCGGCCACCCCAGTGACAACCCTGCCGAGCAGGGACAGTGGAACACGCAGCACAACAACTGCTCGTACTCGGCAGCGCCGCACGGGGCTGATCAGACGGATGGTGTCAGGAGGAAGAAAACACGGGGGGAACTTGCTGTCCGCACTAGGTGAGTGACAGAAGCTGCTCTGGGGTGACGGGGCCCATCCGGCGCGGATGGGGACCAAGCACAGGAACTGGCAGGACAAGCGGATGGACGGAGATGCTGGTGCAACAGCACAGCATGATTCCCTTTTCCTTCACAAATGGCAACAGAGATAGACAGGCCTGAGCTGCGCAGGGCCCCTCATCATGTGCAAAGGGTTGTGCAAACCCTGGTTTCCCTCCATTCGGACATGGCAAAGGAGTCTCTCTCATTTAACTCCACACTAAATGGCGACACACATCTTTCGAATCCTCTACCTTATGCTAAAAACGAAGGGCAGAGAGTATCAGCTGCAAAAATACCCCAAATGAATCAATACGTTACGGGTAGCTAAAAGCAGGTGGTGAATAACAAGTGAACCCACGTGCAGAGTTCAAAGGGATCGACGGTGCGCAGGGGAGCGGGCGCATCCGCGCTGCAGCCCAGCCGTCTCCTTTCGGGGCGGCTTTGATCCCTGTTCATTACCGCACACGCCAGTCTCCAAATAAATTGCACTAATAGAGGCAGACCGCGGATCAATTTTCCCTCTTTTCCATGGGAAGCGGTCAGGATGCTCGCAGGGAACGGCTCTATGAAGCAGCCTCGTGCGAGCCCTGCTAATGAGGTCGTTAGGCACCGCGCGGCCCTCAAGGAAACGTGCTGGGTGCTGGGTTTCATCGGCCTCTTCAACAGGAACAAGTGGCTTTTGTGCTCCCTTCCCCACCAGACCTAGCAGGGATCATTAGAATATGAACTGCCGGCTTGAAAGCACCTAGGAGTATTTCTTCATATGGAAATGGGATGACACGATTAATGTAAAATATGCAGTGTGTATGGAGCAGAGAGTTTGTTTGCACTAACCATCTTCTGAGTATATCTGGTATCATTTTTCAAGATGAACAAACCTCCAAAATGTGAGGTTTTGGTTTGGTATTTTGGTAATATTTCATAACCAAGAATTGATGCTGATCTGCTCCTGTGTCCTTTGAAACACATTAGAGAGGCCAGGAAGCTTCCAGAGCTCAAACAACAGCCACTTATTGAAACAGAGAGCAAATGTTCCCCTTGCTTTGCCTCCTGTTGATACCAGGACAACCTGCTCCCAGGGAAATGAAGGTCATGGTGTTTTGTTCCCAAAGCTCTGCCTGCTCCAAGCCTGAGGAGCAGGTGGTGGTAGGCATTAAACTCACGAGCAGAATATTGCAACAACATGGACGGTTTTAAACAACAGACTTCTCCAGAAAATAAGAATTATTTTTAAAGGTCAGTTGATGAAATAGCACTACTCTGCTGCTAGTTCTGCAGCTACCTGCGAGGGAAAGAAGCCTTTTATTTTACGTAATCTTTCATAACTTTCAAACTTTCTTTTCTTTCATAAAGGAGAGAATATTAACCTACTTCGAGGCTGATGCTGCGAGCCCTGATGCACCTTTGCAAATCACTAGACAAGCTGCTTTGGCAAAACGCTGGATTAGATCTGCTGCCTACGACTGAGCCTTTAGATGTCTGGAGCCTTCTGTCCCATGCCAGCCTCTCACAGTAGCACTCAGAAACTGAGCGAAGTTAGCTAAAATACAAAATAAATAAATGTAGTTTAGGCAAAGCTGGAAGGAGATTGAAAGTTTGAAAGTATAACGGATTCAGGTCACGTGTGTCTCAGAAGCAATAAATCCTGCTTAGGGAAATGTCAGAGCCCAAAAAAAAAAGAAAAAACAGTGCTAGGCTATAAAACTCACAATATGCACAGAGCAAACACCCCTTCCAAGCATAATAGGACTGTCAGAAATGATTGACAACAAGGACCATCTATCACACAGTGCCATAGCCACGTGACAGCGTCTTGCATAGGGCTGTCTAGCAGATATGAAATTGTTTATTCATTCTCGTATTATCTGGAGGATGGAACGTGTCACACAGAAAAACCATTGCACCTTTGCTCTTGAGCTGCTTTCATGGTTTTATCTAACAGTTTTTAGGTTCATATAACACTATTTAAATTTTCTCATGGCTGGATAGCACCAGGGTCAGGAGAGCCGAGACCAAGAGACTGGAAAGACTTTCCCTAAATCACTGTCTTCCAATCATTGATGGCTTTTCATGATTCATCTAAAGCCAAAAAAAGCCGCTCGAGATCAAGGTTAGAACTGGAGGAGCTCAACCCTTCACTTCAGCTGTGTCTCCAGCCTGCTGGTATCCCAGGCACAGTTACTAAAATTTGTAAAAATTCTCTCCATACCAGAAACTCAGCAGCCTTTAGATGGTCTCTGCAACAGACTGTCTTTATAAACCAGCTTTAAAAGCAGGTAATAGCATCAGGGAAGTGGGAAATGCCGGATGTCCATCCCCATGGAATTAAAAAACTCAGTCATTCCGGCAGGTGAGCAGTCTCACTAATTACTCCCCAAAAATACAGGCTAAATAGTCTCTCTTCAAGTTCCTGCCATCCCAAATCGGGCCCGTGGCTGAGGAAGAACAGAGGGAGAAAGGACCAGACACAAGATTTTGGTTTATCTTTGCACAGAGCCTAGCACAATCGCTTTTGCTTAGACTGCAGGGCTCCATCGTCCCATAAAAAAAACACTCACTGGAAAAGAATAAGATCAGATGAAAGAAAAGGAAATTATTACATTAGTGATATTTTCCCCTCCTGTGTAATTAGAGCCACAGGGCACTCTGAAACCGCAGCGAGTACGTACTTTGCATGCACATATCAGCGGCAACATTCCTGTTTAGGTAGCTTGCCACCTACCTCATGTTTCTTTCATTCCTCGGAGGATTTATTTGATTTTTTTTTTTGTACTAGATGTTGTCACCTGCTCAGCTCCAGCCTTTTACTCATCACTACCAGTTCCCACTTTGTCATCCTTCCAGCTCAAATAAACCCCATCAAGAGGTGCCTGCGCTGCCTGGGCAGAGCTCCAGCGGGAGCAGGAGGACGCGGAGGCACTTGACATTTCCCCATTGTCATCGGCATCCCCATAATCACTCACACTATCACTGGCAGCACTTAATATGTATTCAGGACGGCTGATAAGGAGTAAAGCAATTCTCAGGTGCTAAAAAAAGACTTCCTGCGTAAGTGGATTATCAATGGGTACTTTCTGCCCCCGTGTTTATTTTATCTGCAATGCGCAGCTGCCTCTGGAGCATCTGCCTATTCCCAGCCCTCCATGCCTGGCGGTATTTCCACCTGCAGCACAAGCTCTATATGCAAATCCAAAAGCACAATTTAACCCTTCGTGTTGTCCATTTCTTCCTCAAGCTTCAGATCGAAGTGATTTGGCTGAAAACGTATGAGGGCAACCTGAACACTGCACTCATAGAGACAGAATCCTGCGTGGAGGGTCACGTTGGTCCTCTGTGCCTTCCCTGCAGGGACATCTCCTACTGCGAAGATTTTGCTTCCTCCTGAAGCTAAATTCTTCTCTGATAAATCCTCCCCAGTTTTGCAACCCTGCCATGAGCAGCCATGGCTGCACCATGCACGATTTTGGTCCAAAGTTTCAGGCTGATGATTGCTAATCCGCATGTCCGCAAGGACTGGCAGAGGGACAAGGCTCATTCAAAGGCTGGGCACAAGTTTTAGCAACTGGGTGAAGACTTCTGTTGGATTCGGTCCTCCAGCCTGGACTCAAGCACCGAACATCCAAAAACTTTGCACATGACTAAATACAGTTACCTTGCTCGACATACCTGTCATTAAAATACAGCTGTCACTAACACCAGCCATCCCCAGCTCACTCCTTGCATGTGACAAAAGCTCTATTAGCCAACCTAATTAGGACCAAAGGGCTTTGAAACTGAGACGTAGAAGCAAGCTTGCTCAGAGAACCACCAGGCCCCACATGAAAGTATGTAGGAATAAAACATGAAAATGTGTGCTTTCCAAACAAGCCTCCAATGCAACATGCTGTTTTGCATCTAAGCTTTACAAATAAAGACTAAAAAGGAATATAGAAAAGATAAATATACTGAATGTTTCAAAGTTGTGGGGTTTTTTTTGTTTGTTTTTTTACAAGAAATTGCACAGTAAACCTACAGAGAGATTTTATGTAAAAGCAGCCAAGGCACAAAGAAACATCTGCACATGAATTCATGACTTTTAACTGACATTTTGGAGCATGGTTAAACCAAACAATCCTGTGATGTGTCTGGCACTCTTAAAACTGCCGCTCAGCACAGATGCTTAGTGGCAAGAGGGTTTTTTTTTTTCTAGAACTGATGCTACATTCCCATCAATTCCTTTTTCTTCTGCAGCTTCAAAGCATTTTCAACTCTAAATCTAACATAGAGGTCTATCAAAATTCCGTGTGCCAGCATGTGCCTTCCGCAGCCGTGAATTTCAGAAGCCAAAGTCAGTTTTAAACAAGTGCCGGCGCCTAAAGCTTTTTTGTGGCTAAAACCAATGGTAAAAATGAAGCGCTGCCTCCGGATCAAGGGGGACTCAACCCATCCCAATGGAGATGGGATTGGGGATTTCGTACCTGTGCGTCCCGTAGCAGGTGCCTCATCAGCATCATGTTGCTTCTCAGAGATTCCTTCTCACTGGGCAAAAACGCCTCTTCATCTTCATCCAACGTTTTGGACTTGTTCACGATAAAATGAGCGATCTGGTCGTTTAGGGAGTGCAACGACTCTACAGCTGCAGATACAAAGAAGGGAGACAAAAACAGAAATGAAACCCTGCTGGAGGAAGAGCTGCTGGCATTGTCATCCTGTGCTGCCCTGGGACTGGGCTTCGG
Organism: Tinamus guttatus; assembly: GCF_059628265.1. Lineage (NCBI taxonomy): Eukaryota > Metazoa > Chordata > Aves > Tinamiformes > Tinamidae > Tinamus > Tinamus guttatus. The sequence goes on along the minus strand of NW_028288866.1, from coordinate 602,301 downwards.
GATTTATATTTATATATTTATATGTATAGGTGTGTATATATGTGTATAGAGAGAGAAGTAGAAGGTGACTCATCTAAGGTTAGCTTTAAGGTTATATCGCAACAGCTACAGTAATATATGGACTATAATAAGATCTACTTATGCCATTTGACACAGAAGAGTTAATAATACTGTTTTTAAAATATTTTTCTGGTATCAGCGCTTATGAAATGCAGCTGCAATGGAGGATCCTTCCTGGTCAGAAGGGAGGCTGCATGGCTTATTGCCCAGGAGCTGACAAATCTGACCAGCAGCTCTGCGTAGCCACGAGGAAAGCCAATCGCCCAGGTCAAATAACAGGTCATTGCTGGAATAAAACTTGCAACGCGCTGCCCTGCCACCCTGTGCAGGGCCTGGCCCTCGCAATGAGCCAGGACCCCAGGCCTCGGGCAGACAGGAAGGCACAAAGAGGAGAAATTGCCTTTTTATGAGGCGCACTAGGACAGAAGAAGCAAGACCAGCAGCTGAAACTGTGCTCGTTTTCCTTCTTCACAACGTCGGTGCTGGAAACGCACATAGTCTTTTATATTCTCCCTCTTTGGGAGGGAGAGTTAAACGAGGATTTCTGCTCCCTCTCATGAACACAACAGCTGAAACTACCACAGTTGTGGCCCACGGAGGTGCATCTTTATGCACTTCATGCTGCTGCCATTTATATGGACCGCAACGACACGAGCTAATGATCAAATTTATTCCTACACAATAAAGACCTTTGTGTTCCCGTGGACTTGAAAAATCCACGCTGCAGCTGTCCTTTAAGCTTTGTGCTCTCGTTTTTACTGTAGGCTCATTGAAAAAATGAGGCTCCAGGAAAGCTGCAGTGTTATTTTCCATTGCTGCTTCTGCAGTAAAAGCCTTTGATAAGCTCCCGGCTCGTAGTAACACATCGCTGTCACACTCCACACCACCCTTTGCCGGTACATATGGCAAACCCTGCTCTGCTTAGGTTGTTTATGATTAAGGCAATGTGTTATGGAGGAGTCGCTGACAAACAGATCTCAAGAGCACCACGCACTCGAAATACACTCGACCTGCTTCTGTCCAGGTAAGCTCTTACCACAAGATTCAAAGTAGCAAAGATTAGCCCAAAACTGGACTCATTAAGGAGCAAATTTTCGCCAGCTCTATAAAGAATCATAACAAGCAACAGGGATTTTTCCAAAATGCAAGAGTGAAGGAAGGGAATCTTCCTTTCCAACAGCACTTATTTTGTATAAAAACTCTGTGCCTTAGAAAACCTTGAATGGAGTCAGTCCAAGGGGATTAGGAGAATTATATGGTTTGGGGGGTATTCACGTACATAACTGCTCATGGAAAAAGTATTTGAGGTTCACTGTGATGGATGGGCCCATTTGAATCTGTAATATAAATCGTACGCAAGCTGAGGACTTTGGAATAACTAATTGAATCAATCCCATTTTTCACAAGTGTGTAATATCGCGGGCCAGGGGGTTCTCAGCAGCCTAGGGAAGTCATCGCGTTTGCACCGCAAGCTATAGCTGCCAGGCCGTATAAAAGTGATGGAGCCTATGGGGAATGTAGGGGAGTGGGCTAGTCTGAAGCCAAAGGTTGCTCAAACCTGCTCAAAGCTGCAGTTTTGGAGACTGCTTTTCTACAGACTCCCTTGCTCCACGCTAAAGCACGCGAGCCCGGTACCCTTGGCACTTCCAAGGCCAAGCAAAGCAGCACAGAGACAAATATTTTTGCTGCAGTTGTTCGTTGAGGCAGAGGAAATATTAAGCTGGTCCTGCACTGGGTAAGCAGCTACTCTTGCGATGCAGTTTTAGATAATACTGGCCTGTTAACGCACAGGGGAGCTTTTCCAGCATTGCAGTTTTCCAGCACAGTTTGTTGGGTGTGATGGGAAGTTCTGGCGACGGCAGCCGCTGGAATGACGGCTTTGATGCATCTGATGCCATAAACAAGATGCTGATGGTCCTTGCTGCTCAGCAAGAAAGAGCATAAAAACATAGAGTGGATGAAAAGCCCTTCTCAAAATTGGCTTAAAACGGATTTAGCAGAAGCCTCATTTCTCATGGCTGAGGTTAACCCCTCCCCCCCAAAAAAAGAGTTTATATCGTACAAAAACACATGGAAATTTGCTTGTTAGGTATCAGGTTGAGGAACTGAACTATGATAAGAAGCAAAACAAAGTGAAAAGCATTTATATTGACATACTTCTTTTAGGCATTTTAAGTATTTAAGTACTTACTTAAGTACGCATCCAGTGGCCTTCTCAATGCCATGGAGAAATGACTGACCCAGTGCCTAAGTGTTGTGTTTTTCTTCCTGTTATCCCAAACTCTCCCTTTCCCACCCAATGTATAAATATATTTCTTTCTGCTTTGCTAAACTAGGTGAGACCTGGCTAGAAAAAGAGGTATGCAGAGGGGTTGTGGGCAGTTCTGTAAGATCTGCTGCTACATGGGGATGTTTTTGTTTTATTCATTATGTCAATATCTCAGTCTGAGCTCCAGGAGAAGATGAAGAGCCCTCAAGAAACGCTGCCCTGAGCCAAAACATTTCGGAGCTTCTCTCCAGAGCAAGACTTAAGGGTGATGCTTAGCACTTATATGCACTTACAGGCACATATGCATTTCTACCCAAAGACTAAAGCCCGACGACAGGAGCAGACATCAAAAGAAGGGGATTTGGGACTGTGGTCTTACATCTTTAACAAACGCATAAAAACGCAGTAGTGTTTTGCAGTTTTTTCAAGTGAGTTTTATGCATTTAGGGCTGTCATTGCTGGATTTCTGGTCCGCTGTGTGTACAAGCACCCACAATTTGCCCATCAGGGCTGGGCTCCTGCCTCCCCAAGGTGTCTTGTTCACACAACACACGTGTTTTGCACCAAACTGGTTCCCACATCCGCAGTTTCCTTCCCACGGTGTCCTGGAGCCGCTCTCGTTGCCTTTCCATGCTCACCCTCCCCAGACTTTAAGCATTTTCCTTCTTCCAAGGCCCATTACCACAGCTTTGTTCGCACTGCTATAAATTAGGCTCCGTCAGCCTTTCTGTTATAAATCTCCACAAGGCAGGCAGAAGGACTGATTGCAGCACAGACCACGGTGCTGAAGTGATTTTTTTTTTGATGAAACTGGAAATGAGAAGATAAAATCGCCCAGAGCTTTTGCAGTCCTCAAGAAGTTAACTCACTTCTTAAAGCAAACCAGGGCACAGCCTCCCTCCGCTCACACGCAAACCAGATTTCTTTCCTATCGGATATGTCAGCCTCAGAGCCGTCTTCCCAGCACTAGTGCACCTCAGTGCTCCATCCCAGACCTTCCGACCTGTGAAGAACAGAGGATGGATAATTTGGAAGCTGTTTGTGCTCCACAATGTTGGCTTGTCCCCGTAAGACCATGTTCTGCAGCCCAGACCAAACTCATGCCGATGGGTACGAAGCTGACTGGGCATCGTGCTGGAGCTTGGCTTTGCAAAGCACAACTCAGATATAAACACATTCAGCTCAGCCTGAGGGATGCTTTTTGATCCCTAAAGTTAAAAAAAAAAATAAGGACAATTTTTTCCTTTGTGCTCCTATTCCTAAGCAAATGTGGCATTTGGCCACCACCAAAGTGGGAAGAGGCCAACGGAGTTGTCCTTTTCCGCAGGGTGCTGACTGTGTGAATTCCCAGGAGAAAGGAAAGATGGAAATTGCTTTTGGTTGGAGAGGAAAAGAAAAACATGATTGTGCCAGGGCCGACTGCAGTGGAGAGGCCTGAGCAACCAGCTTGGTCTGGGAGACCTCCTGCACCATCCTCAGCCACTGCCCAGATGAGGACAAAGTAAAGCAAACTGCTTTATTTTATTAGATAATATACCCTGGGATCTGCCGACAAAAGCCAGTCGCGTCTAAAATTAATTTTAGCCAGCGGGGCTGACTAACTGAAAGAGGTCCTAGGGTATAAGAATTCAGCAAGGGATGCGGGACTGGGATCCTTGGGTTCACTGCTGGATTCTGCTGCTACAGGAGACGCTGAAGACCTTCCTGAAAGCAGCCAGCACAGGCCCCGGGACTGGGGATTTGCTCCTCCGGAGGAGCTTTCCCCCGTTTTTGCCATTGGAAAACCAAGGGTTTTCTTCCCTGGCTGAAGAGCCTCTGCAGCTTCTCCTCTCCTTTGCAGACTCCGACTGGTTCCAACGGAGACGTTCAATGAGTCCCCTCACTGGAATAATTTGCCACATCATTAAATGAGGAATAAAATACTCTGCTATATGCATTAGGGGCTCAACCACCTTTCAGCAAAGCGCTGTGAAGAACTCATTACAGCAATTACTAACGAGCTGGCCTCTCTGGGCTGCAAACATTTTGCACGTTAACGGGCAAAGCAGCATTCCCAAATGCCAAAGAAACCCCCTGGACCAACCAACAGCAGTGGAGCTCCTGGGAAAAACCTGCTCAGAAACAGAGGCAGCCTTTGCTTCCACCTGGCCTTTCAGAAAATGAGAAATGACGTTAAGAAGTGGCGCTTTGTGCAACTGTGACAGCTCTTTAATAATCAAAGTTTTTCACTGATGCTTTTTTTTCTCTTAGATGCTGAGGCAGCTCCTGTCAAAGTGGGATTTTTTAACTATTTCCATTAGAATGTCGATTAGAGCCTGTTCATAAAACATGGAAACATTTAGTATTCCAGCAACCTGGAAACAAGTTTTATGATGTTTCCTCTCCATCAAAAACCCTCCATCTGAGTGGAAAGCCAAAAAAGGTTGGGGCTTTCAGAAGCCAGGCACGAGGCCAGATGTCCATATCTTCCTTGGGGAAAGAAGGCCAGATGTGCACTGCATTCCAGCAGGCTTGGATGTTCTGAATATAGCTGTTTACAGAAATATTTTAGATGCTTAATTACTCTTTATTCCCCAGAGGACTGCCCACTGCCAGGCCAGGAAGGATGGCATATTTAGGGAAACACTGAAGACAGCCAAGCTGGTGAATCTAACTTCTGGAAGAGAAACTCATTTTAAATTTGCAGGAACTGAAAAACCCTTTCTGAAGAGGAACCAGATGTGGTGGCACCTAGCTTTACAGCTGCTGCTTTCTTGTTTCTCTTAGGTAACTAACTGTTTATTTGTCTTTTTTCACTAATTAGGCAAATATATTTAATGAACAATAGCTATTTTATTTGGACAAAAAGGAAGTGAGCAACAAAATTATGTGTGCCCATGCAAAGAGAGCACAGGCCAGATACCCAGCTGTGAACACCCAGCTGTTAGGAGGTGACTTCAGGGGACAGGTGCCCATGGTAGGTAGTACCAGGCTTCGATGGGACATCCCAAACTCTGCTTCCCAGTTTCTCCCAACTTGCCCCATTTTCCTGTAAAGGGGAAAATATCCTTCAGCTCCAATCTGCAAACACAAGCACGGGAGCCCACAGAGCGCTCAAACACAAGTACCAAGCACTAAAATAGTTGCATCATTTGCCTACTTTCAAATAGTTTCTCTATTGCTTTTAATGCATTAGGCTTCCTAGATTACTTGCTTTCATCTGTATTGAAATCAATGGGATTCTTCACTAGGGAGGAAATGTCTCAGTATTTTTTCATTTGGTAAAGCTCCACGGAAGATCTTGGTTAAGCGAGCTAGGTATTTTCCTGGGAAAATCATTTATTACTTAATTTCCCTCGCTACAGAAGATATTGCCTCCTATGTGTCGACTTTGCTCGGTTTTGTGATTTATCTTTAAGCCTCGACATCACATCCCACTTCGCATTTTACTTCTAGATCATGCACACTGCATTTGTACACATTTGCTGGTGACATTTATTTCAGCAAGCAGAGAGCAGGAGAAAACCAAATATCCCCTTCAAGCCTGTACACAGGGGTAGCATATTCTGCATTAATCTCCCTTCCTCATTCTCATTTGTAGCCTTTGCAGTAAGACTGTTTGGCAAGGAAATGAAAGAAAACTTACATAAAGAGTGAGAGGAACAACTATGATTGGGATGAAGCTGGATTTGGAGAACTGGCACCTGGAGAATCTGCATTTTGTGAGAAAAGAACTGAGATTTCTCTCAAACGTGTTACTATGCCAAGTCCCAGTAAAAGTCTGGGATCCCGGCCAGGCACCGGGAGAGATGAGATCACTGCAATACCCAAGTGGTGGCCAAAGCAGGTAAAACCAGAGCAGGAGAGAAATAAAAAATGCAACGGAGCATATCAGGTAAATAGAAAAGGTTTTGGTGAAAACATTCACAAACCCTTGGGTTCAAATGTGCCTGAGGCACTCGGGCTCCGGAGCCTTCGACTCTCCTCGACATTTGGTGTCCACCTTGCTTTGGAGGACGGAGCGGTGCCGCGGTGCTTGGCGGGGCTCGTGCTTGTCCCTGCCGCCCCAACCCACTGGCTGCTCGAGGAGACCCTGCTCTCATTCACCTGGATCTCAGCAGCGCATTAAAAAAAAAACGCGGCAACGTATATATATATTTATAAAAATACACATATTTGATGTCTCCCTGCAGAGGCAGCGCTCCCTCACCTGAACGGCTGCCTCCGTGCTCTTCCTCCAGGTTTGCCATGGCAACCAGAACACTCCACGGCCTGTGCCGAATGACGGGTTGTGCTTCCAAACCTCCCTCCTGCCTCCAGCCGGATTAGGACATTCCCGAGGCACAAGGGACCGGCAGCGCGAGGGAAGAGCCGGCTTTGCAGAGCGGCTGCGGGACCGTAAACGCCGCAGAGCGAAGCTGCGCCGTGAGCACGGCTGAGCACAGCCCGCAAACACGGCAGCAAAGAGAAATTAAAGCCTGCATTTTAATCCCATCTCCAGGAGGGTTTCCAGACGTGCTCAGAGAGGTGGGAGATGGATTTTGAGCTGTCACAACACTTGAAGGCCTGGAGCTGCTTTTACACCTATCTGAAGCCTCGCAGAACACCGTGTGCTCCACAGCGCTAGGTTTTAATGGCTGATTCAAGACCCCACATCCTCCTTATGCTTCTCGTTAAAACAACCCTTTTAGTGATGATCATTAAGTTGTCACAGGGGTTAGGAAGTTAGCTGGGAAAAAAGGCAGGAGAAGCACCGCATCGGTGCACTGAGCCCAACGGTACTGCGACCAACATCACCAGCTTACGCTGAAACCCACTCTGGTTTGGGCATATTTTACATAGCAGAGAGCTTTATCGAGCTCAGACAAGATTAGGCTCTGAAAAGCAAAAAACACCTCCCGTCCCTCAAAATCCGTCGCTCCCATGGAATGGCGGCAGCAAGAAGGGCACTAGGCTCCTTCTCCCAGTCATTGCTCCCAGCAGGATGTGGCATGGAGCAGCCCCTGGCACTCAAAAATAGCCCTTCCCATCTTCCCATGGCAAAGCAAAGGGTCTTAAGCAGCTAATACGCCGCTCTGTGCCTGGTCATTAGCTTCGCTGAAAGCTCACAAATATGGTTTTAATGCCTTTTTTTTTGTTTCCCCCCTCCCCGTTAAGTGCTGTTTAAAGTACTTTGCTCTTACCGCTGTGCTAATAAGGTGTAAAAGTCTCGTTCTGAAAGCACACACCACACTGCGGCTCACACTCCAATGCAGATTTAATGGGAATATTTCCTTGCAGCTGCAACAGCAAATTAAACAAATTATTTACTGGCTCTCAGAACAGACTCATTAACTCACTAAAAATTTCCACTATCTATTTAGCAGTGATTCCGTGCTCCCATGGTATACAGCAGAGCGTATGGGAGCTGGTTAGGAATAACCCAGGAATGCTGCTTGGCCACGGGTGGAATTTTGCACCATCCCAACTCGGCTAGCGAAAGCTCTAGGATCTGGGCAACCCGCCCGACCTGATCCTGGTGCTCCAGGTTGCATCCAAACCGAGGCAGATGTGATCAAAATAGGCTAAGATTATGGCACACAGACATCTACAGGCTACCGAATTGCAAGATTTTTTTCAGGGAATGTTTTTCTACTTAATTCATTCTCTTCTGCGCTTGCTTGCAAAAGACAGAAGACAAAAAAGACAGAATAGGCTTGGAAGGTATTCGCCGATACCCTGATTTGCTCTGTTGTTCTGACAAATCAATGCCTCTCTGAATGGAAATAAATCTTTTTAGATGGGTTAGACGGGTTTTGCAATTCGGAGGCAGACTCACGTCACTGCGACACAGTCCGCGGACGATGGATGTGAGCACAGTGTCAATTTTAATTGGGAATGACACACTGCTGTTACTTGAATCTGCTTACCAAATGTATTCACCTCACATTGGTATTTTTTGCAAAATGCTGCAAGATGGGAACATTTTCCAGTAATATTGCTGAAGGAAAAGCACACAGCTTTCCCCTCCTCCAGACAACCTAAGCACTTGCTTATTTTAATTCCTCAGAAGTACAGCACTTAGAAGCACATTTAAAGTGTTGTGTTGAAGTGGTTCTGGATAGCGATAAATGAATCATTACCAGGACAATTATCCAAACTGGGTCATCATCGACCGCGCGCAAACGCGAGCCGGGAAGTGGGGAAGCAGCCTGTGACTCATCCAGCGATAACAGGGAAGAGACTGATGAGCGCAAATGAATCCAAAGGGCAAATGTGAAGTTATTCTGAATGGAATTTGAAGAGTTGGCAGCTCTTGCTGACCTTGCACGAGGTCTTAAAATGATTTGAAGGAAACTAGTAAAAGCAAAGATCAGCGATCTCTATTTGCATGTGCTTATAGCACACACAGGAGCCTACAACAGGCAGTGACACCGGAGCGCAGCACTTTAACCAGGGATGTGTCATGAAACACGGTGCTTACTCGGGAGCTGGAGCACAGGCATTTGTAGAAATGATGTCGATTCTAATAAAAACAAGCATGTAGCTCCTGGGGCACATCCTGCCCTGTAGGTTTTTAAGCATAACGCAGGGAAAAAAAAGTACCAGAACCAACCACATGTGGATGCTCCTTAGGCCACTTCTTTGCATGGTGTAAATTACACCAGGATGGACTCCATGCCTCTTGGCCACCTTCGGCAGCTGCTTGGAGGAGGACCAGAAAAGCAGGAGCTTTAGCAGCACGAGCATCTTCTCCTCCCTGCTCAGCCCCTCGTCCAGGTCAAGGGAGAGAGAGGGGAAAAGCATCATCAGGACCAACAAACTTCAAAACTGGTGGCTTTGACGCTGCCTGGTGGGCAAGGGTCGTTTTTGGCTTAGCATGAAGCAGAGATGTGCACAAGTCCTGCATCTGCCTCTGGAAAGCAACGTTTGGAGGAGCTTCACAAGAGCCCCGGCTGCCTGTGGGAGGAGGAAGCTGTCACCAAACCCTGGGCAATAGAAGAGAAGTAAGAGCAGAGAGCAGCTCTGTCATCCCTGCCCTCCCCTCGTCACACGTGCGGACGACACGGAGCTTCAGAGGGATGGATTAATTATCCGCTTAACTCGGCTTTGGTGAACATGGCTGTTGCTTTCCGACGATAAGGGGCTCGCAAGGAGATTTCTCCGTTCTCGAGAAAGCCTCCAGCCTGTTTTCCTTCGGTTACTCCTACACTTTGCTTTTCCTGTAACACAAGGATCTGACATTTCTTCCCTTTGACGGGGTAAAATAATAAACACGGGATGAAGGGAGAGAGGCACCCTTCTGGCTGGGAATCTGAGACTGTGATTCTGGCTGGGAATCTGAGACCTGAGATCTGTGACTTCCAATCACACCTTCTCCAGTTGCCTCAAATGAGGAGAAATGAAGAAGAAGGAACCATGAAGTCCTAGAATACACTTCAGTGGCCTTGGCCAAAACCAGATCGCAATTGCTTTTGAGCACGGGCTGAATGATTTCTGGTATTTCCAGGAAATTGATTTCATAGCAGATACGTCAATTCTTGTCTGCCTTAATTAATACTACCGCCGCCAAGCAGTTTGGGGATAAGAAATAAAACACAAAAGGCCAAATTTTCCCCTTGGTTAGAGTAGGGAAAGTCCAGAGTAACTGCATACAAGTCAAGGAGTCTTTGCTTGCATGCAGCTGTAAAAGACAAGCTCCTGAGCTTTCCAGTATTCCTTACAGGAACTGCATCCTAGAGATTGTCACTGCATTAGCAACATACACACACTGGCGAATGCAGCGTGACGGCACCGTGACCCTGCGAGGCTGACAGCGAAACGTGGCCAGCCTTTGCTCCGCTGGCGTTCCTGCTTTGCCGAGTTCCCAAGCCTCTTGTCCAATAATGCTTCCAAACCTCCCCCAAAGCCACCTCTCCTTAACCTTCATTTTATTTTATTTTATTTTATTTTATTTTATTTTATTTTATTTTATTTTATTTTTTTGGTTACAGCATTGGAAGCATGCACGCAGTTTTGCAGGCATTCTGTTAGGTGGTCCCTTGCAGCAAGTGCCCCAATTAATGCCCCTTTCTACAGCAGTTGGGGGTTTTCAGTTGGAGGGTTGTGGTTTTCTCGGATGCCCAGCAGGGCTGCAAGGTGAGGAACACTGAATTATAATTTCAGGCAAATAAAAATCGAATTCCCACCTCTTTCAAGGTCAAACATTTGCTTCCAGCAGCTCAGATAACTGATGAACATACAATTGCTTTATCGCCAATGCATTTTTATACCTCACAACCTAAAGAGAATTAGGGATTTTTTTTTTGAAGGACCTGCCAACCTGAAAAAAAAAAAAAGCAATTCAGCTCTACATTACCATTTGCATAGGCCAAGAGATGACCTCTTCATCTGTTAAGTCCCAAACACTGCTGCATGTGACAGTGAGTGATGCATACGCATGCATGGACCAGTGAATTATTCATACAAGTATCTTTCATGCTGTAGGTCGCCTTCACTGCTTTCGCTTTGATCATTAGGTTTCAGAAAGAAATAAAAATAAAAGAAGGAGGGGAGCAAACGTTTAGGCTGCAGACTGGGAACCCTTCCATGTGCTCTGGGTTTTAGCTCACTGCTTTTCAACATCGCTCTGGCATCAGCAGGAAGTAGAAGCAAGTCAGAAGTTGCTATTTCTCCATCAAACCACCTGTGTGAGCGCCCTGTGCTGTGAAATTATTGGTATTGGAGGTATAATCTACCGGTGACTGAAGCTGCTCCCAAGGCTGGAGCTTGGATTCCCTTTCCGTAAAGCCGATCCGGCCTTTGCACTGTCGGGAATGGGCTCCCCCATACTCCCGTTTGCTGGCAGGCGAGATGCAGCCCCGCGGGCAGCGCCGATCCCCCCTCTCTGCCCTGCTGTAGTTTGATTCCCCACCAGGAATTTTGCCCCTGTATGCACTGTAACTACCACCAAACCATCAAATTCTCAACAGTCCCCCAGACAAAAATTAGAGAAAATCAGATCTTTTTCCAGAAGGGTGTTTTCCTTGGCCTCGTTGCTTGTCTATCGGGATTTTTTAATGCCCAGTCACGGTGTTTAGCTGGTATTTTCCTTGCAGAAGCTGGCAAGTCCTTCCTATTGCTTTGAGCTTTGCCTCCAGTCACGCTCTGCTCATCTCTCGCACAAGCGTTTCTGCGTGCTGCAATTTGGCAGCCTCCTGCCATTAATCACATTCGTTAGAGAAGAGCAAGAAAGAAACCCACTTGAAACCCCCGAGCGCCTCTCCGTAAGCGAGAGCGAGCAGACGTCCAGGCTCCTGTTTCTTTTATTTTGCAAACAACAAACCAAGGGCCTTGCACCTTTTTACAGCCTCCTCGTAACGTCCTTTTCTTCCCTTTGGGGTGACTTCACTCCTGGGCTATGGTGGGACATCGCACTCTGCAGCTTGGAAATCACAGAGAATCACTGTGCACTCATAGGGTGCTACTGGGAACCTGAATCTTCCTCAGCCATATGGATTTGCAGTTAAAAACTACAGATACAACATAGCAAACAGCCTGCAGATCAAATAAACACATATCCGGCGTGAGCAGAAAGTAATTAATTGCACAGATGATGGTTCTGTTAGTCAATTATAGGGCTGTTATTTACAGATTTGCACCCAAAAAACATTTCTGTCTCGTCTTGTGAAAGTCCATTATAAATCATATAGGCTCTGCTTTCAGCACTGTTCAGCCCCTCGCCTTCTCCAGACATTTTATTGTCTTCACATTTTTCGACACTCACATAATTACACCCATACATCATTAATTTACCATTTCTTATGTATTGATTTAGTCTCACTGATAGATTACTTGACTTTTTTGTTTGTTTAATCCTTGCAATAATGGAATTTTAAGGCTGGCAGTCAAGTAAATCCTTTGGAAACTTATGATGGATATAGCAAGAAAATCTGCCTGTCCAATAAATTAAGGGCATGAATTACTTGTCCAAATCTGACCGGCAGCTCGTTCCAGATAGCACATTTTGGCATCACAGTGTTTTGCAAAAGAAACTCTATCTTCCTCCTATTTTCTTGGGGGATATTTAAAATTCTGAGCAGCATAACTACAAAGGGGGATTACATTACCCTGGATTTGTAATTTTAATTCTATTAAAACTCCAAGTTTGCACAAGAAAGTAATTGTATGCATTTGATTAGGATCTTAATTATATGATTGCATATTGGTATATCTGTTTAACAACCTAAATGAGCATGCCATCCCTCAGGAAGTTTTGGAAAACACAGTATTTGTTATCCTAGAGCTCCATTTGTACTGAGCAGCTTTACCACGCGAGCGGACGCGATGGGGAACGGCAGGAGCCAGCACCCGTCACAGCTCCACATTTCACCAGAGTCCTGGAAAAAATCATCTGCCACACAGTTGATCTCTGTTTTGGTGCTGATCTGTTTAATTAGCCCATTAAAACATAGATATTAAGATGTGTTTGAGTATGTTCACCCTTCTCTGCATCTGTAGGATAGCAGAAGGGAGGAATGGCATTTGAAAGCCTGCTGTGATGCAGCAATTTCCCACAATAAATAGCTTGTGATCCGGCAGGCTGCTCTGCTCTATTACTTAAGAGGCCGTTATGGACTTTGAGGGTATCTTGGGGGTGCTTGGGGCAAATTACTGACCCGGCAGGGCTCTGAGCATGGAGCTGCACACGCTGCTGCGTAAACCAACCTCACTGGGAACAAGGGGAAAATTAACTCCCTTCTTCCACATTTTGACCCCATTTGGATGCTGTTGGTTCAAAAGTGCGTGCAAAAGATCTAGGGTTGTGTCCCTGAAATAGCAAGGAGGAATCAGTGCTGTAAGAAATAGGAAAAAATGGCTTTTGAGACCAAAAATACTGCAGACTCAGTACACAGGGCATCACTGTCGCAACTCTGTGGGGGTTTTATCCGTTGGAAGACTAGGATGGAGGGAAGGAGAAGGTCTGTTTGCTCTTAGGTCTTTCAAACCTCAAACCCAAACCCTTGGGCAAATCCTCTCTCCGTGTGTCCCCGCTCTACCTCGGGGCTGGTTTATAACTAACATTAGAGCACGGTCGTCCTCCCAAGCAAGCTGCAAAGGGCAGCAGGTTTCCACCTCCTCGCCAGAGGCAAGGAGGGAACCCAGACCCCTCCGTCTGCCCCCTTGCACAAGGGGAACGAAGACGAGCAGGGATCTAACGAGCGAGCGACCCGGAGCCCCAGTACCAATTTTAGGAGGATTAAGTAAAGCTCTCTCCTCTGGGGAAGCTGGCAGGAACTCTCGCAGGTTGGAGAGATACAGTAAGAAAAGTAATTTAATTTCTTCCTTGGCATTTATAACTGATGAAAACAGCCCTGGGCAGCTCCCCAAACCAATCATTGGATCCTGCAAGAGACTTAACCTTTAGGTGAGGCTGGAGATGGGATCTTCAGTCTCATCTTGAAGGCTACCTGGCCACGAGCTGGGCTTGGCCCAGGGCTTTAATGCCCTTTTTGAGCCTTTTGAGCCCTTTTTGTCCTGAAGGAGCCACATCAAAGCCTGAACCAGCATGAGGGGGTTGCAGCTAGAAACCAGCTCTACCAAGCGATGGGGCTCAGGAGCCTGCCCAGATGATAACTCAAATGACGCTTTTTATCCCACAAGAAAAACAATCAAACAAATAAACAAAAAACCAAGACCAGTTTTGGCTTCACTAAAGATGTTAGCGTCTCACCCCAAGGGCTCTCTAATGAAACACGGAGTTAAACCAGTCATGATTTGGAAAGATTAATTTGCAATCATGCCCGTGTTGACTGCTCCCAGGCAAAACCCCATTAATGAAATGTTCAAATGAACATTTTTTACGGTTAGTCCAGGCACAGGAAAGGTTCAAAAACAGACAACTCAAAAACAGAAAGGAGAAGGAAATAGATTAAAAAAAAAAAAAAACACAGCAGTATTTTTTATAACAATGGGGAAGCAGTTCTGCAAGCAGATCCCAGGGGAAGGTGAGTTTTATTGCATGAAGTCACTATAGAGCAGGTACTACGTATTTGGACACCTCTTTGTTCGAAGCCAGACGAACCAGAACTGCAGCAGTTCTGAAGTTGTTCCGCATCTCGCCCCGGTTCCTGCAGCGTTTTTCGCTGTGGCTCCTCCCTGGGGACCCCCTGCACGCGGCGCCGCGCGGCTCCCCGACGAGCCCCGTCTCATCAGCCCTCCTGCCTCTCCTAGAAGTGATGAAAGCAGCAAGACGGACCTAATCTCTTAACACACAGACACTTGATGGCTTTAACTAGCTAATTACAGCTACAATGAGCAATAGCTGAGAAGCTCCAGGCTTGGCAGGTGCATTTATTCAGCTATTACTATTAGTTTTTAAATCTGTTTCATTCCTCAGATTATTGCAACGTTTAAAAGAATTAACATTCAATTAATAAGAAAAATACTGAGATCCATCCTTTAAACAAAGGCAGTTTCTTCTACAATTACAACACAACTGGTCCAGGATTAAAATGAAAGGCATAGAAAAGAAGAAAAGGAAGAAAATTTCCTATATATTACCACCATGAAACTCAGGCATTTGCCTCTGGTTATGGATTGTAACCAATTTGTGCAGTTCTTCCCAACAACATGGCCCTGCTGCACCAGCTACTGCATGAAAGAAAGTTTGTCTTCTGCAGTGCTTATATTGCAAGGAAATAAAGTCAACGGTGCCAGAGATGAATTACAAAAAGGAATTTGAATCGCAGAGGGAAAAGGCAATCTGTTTGTGGCACACAGGAAGCCTTTGGCATAACGAGTTATGGAAAGGCAGCAAGTGGGAAACATCTGCCTTCAATTCTGCTTTGGGAGGAAGAGAAAAAAACTGCAGTCACTTTTGCTGAGCTCAAACAGCAACCCGGCTACACCATTTATTTGACTTCATATACGCTTATTGCAAATCTGCTGTTGGGGGGGATTTTCCAAGGCACAGCGAATCTGCTTAGCTCTGTTCCTGCTGCAGAGATAAGCCAGCCTGGAGCACTCCCGAAATACTGCCTTAGGCAAACGGATCTGACGCTCAGGCTGTCATTTGTTACACTGCAATGACAGCAACCACCAGGCACTGCCGTTACATGGATTTTTCCCCCCGCCCCAGCCTTCCTTAAGGAAACAAAGTTCAATTTGAAAAATTGCTGCATTATCGTTTTGAAAGTAAGCTTCTTGCTGTGCACCCTGGTGCAACAGCCAAGGCAATTTCCAGGGGGTTAGTAAATACAGTCAGTTCCTGAAGGAAATTTGACAGGAGCTGGGAATGATAATTTCCGAGGGGGGTGATTACCTGCATACTCTTTGGAAGAATCTAGTCTAGGAGGACTAAATTTGCTCCATCCATCTCTTTTTGGCTGGCCCCAGGAGGACAACACGCTGGCACTGCGCCTGGCACAGCGCAGCAAGTGGGAAAAAAGTGTTGCTGGGATATATAGCATAGGAACCCTTGTTCATTATTTATTACCCAGCAAAAGAAAGCATCGGAATGTGCTTTGGCACTTAAGCAAGTGCCAGAGAAAGTCCATTAAAACAGAAACTGCTAATTAACTACCTGATGGGCTCTAGTGTCCCATTTGCATTAGAACTACACACGTCCTTCCCCTGGTCTCCGGACTGGCTTTATTCAGTCCTCGTTAGTCCATCGAAGTGATGAATTCTGCTTACCGATTCAAGGCAAAGCACATTTATCTATTACACAGAAGGAGAATGGATTTACATTTAAATGGTGTTCTTCATGTATTTAATAACTCAGTTCAGTAATCAAAGAAGTACAACCTAAGCAGGAGCATCTCTGGCCCTAGGGTTATGGTGCCTCCCGGCTTCTCCCTCTCTTTCTTTCACAGGTGAAGAGGAACCAAATGGAAATGTTTGCATTCCCCAGCTACGTAGCGAGCTAGGAATTAAAAGACTTGCGAGGCTTACACTTTGATTAAAAATTCAGACTCAACAGGAAAGCACGACTTTGACCAATCTAAGTGCAACAGGTCACCTTAGATTCACTGAATTTAGGCAAAAATCACCACAGACTGCACTGGTCTGGACAAAGCCAAGCAGCTTTTAAAGCTGGACACACTGGAGCTGAAGAGAAAAAAAAGGAAGCATCTTGGAAGAGGTTGCATGTCAGCTTGTGCCTACTGCTGTTTGACTGCAGGGACTAGGCCGTTTCCCACCGCGGAGAAAGCATATGGTCTAAACAAGGCTAATAAAAATACATTAATGTCTCTGTTCTCTCCCTTGTAAATAAAGTTTCCCTGTGGAGTATGAGTTTATCAATCAGTTTTCCTATTGTTTACAGCCACATATCAGAAAACTGGGTGTAAAATGTTTAGGCCAGCGGCATCTGTGCATTGTCTCCTCTTTCCTTGGGCTTAAGCTGGGCACATGCATCCCACTGCAGCTATTCTGATTCAGGAATCCTGGATTTTAGGAGAAGTTGAGCACCATAGGACAACTGGTTGTAGGCCCAACGGATGGGCTCATCTGCTGCTGAGCTCTCAAAAAGCTTGAATTTAGAAATGACTCTTCACTAGGAAGTATGAGTATTTCCTTAAGTCTTCCCTGCTGGCTGAATGTTCCTGACCAAAGCTGAGATGATGGGCACAAAGTGGTCACATACCCTTTGCCCACCTCTGTGCCAAAGGACACTCTCCATTCGCTCCATACTACCCGCAAATTCATCTCTCCCTTTTATTACTTTAACACAACAGAGCAATACTGGAAGGAACCCAAACCTCCTCCTCCTGCAGAAGGAAAGCAGAGAGGAAAGCGCCGCGTTGCCCAAGGTGGGTGAGCAAAGGAGACCAAACCAGGCCCAGCCGCAGCTCCGCTCTCCCAGGGTTTGCAACACGCTTCCACTGAACACTTCTGCTGGAAACCGAACCCATTTCATTACTGCTAAAATACCTGACCAGGAAAGTCCCGAGTTTGGCCCCTGATGGCTGCCTGCGCATCCGAGCACCGAGGAGGACCGAGCTCTGCGTGACGGACTGCGGATCTGCAGGAGTTCATTAATGCTGTGGGGCGACAGGACGAGAGCAACTCAGCAAACACCCAGCTTAACATGCCGACTAATTGACATGAAATAACTTCATGTGTTTAATTTGAATGTGATTAATTTATTAGAAAAAACAAATTGGGCGAGGGACAGCTAGCTGCTGCATCTGCTGGAACATCAAGTTTCCATGGCAACGTATTTGTTAGAAACAAGGCAAACAGGTTTAGGATGACACGTTTTTGTTTTGAAGGCACCCGAGCAATGACGACTGCACCAACAGGAGGCAAAATAGAAAAGAAAAAGCGAAGAGATTAGGAAGCACTAGGAAGACTTCTGCTCTCCCTCTGCTGAGGAGCGGGCATGTTACAGCAGATAAGACTGGGTTTAACCACACCGTTTTGCAATTTGATAATAAATAATTATTATGCAGGGATTAAGGGATGTGCTGGGGTGAAAATAATGGCTTTTGAGAAACAACAGCCCCCCAGAACTTCGTAACATACTTTGACCCTCACCCCTCCTGTGTATGGCTGTCCAGTGACGCACAAGATTGACTAGAAGAGTTAAAAATCGCTTTGATGCTCTGCGGATGTGCAGGCATCCAGCCAGACACAGAAGTACACACACAAGCTCCCATCCCTCTCGATTGCAAAAATATAAATATAAAATACATACATATGTTTTGCTTTCTTTTGGCCAGATAAAATTTAAAGATGCTGGTTTAAAAGGATGGTTTTCAGTAAGCAGTATATCGTTAAAAGGTGCAAAGCTCCCAAGCCCCCTCCTGCAACTGTTAACAAACAGCCTTAAATTCTCATCTTTGCACAACACCACTAGCATCAAATAGGGTTACAGTTACTCATCCACCATTAACATCTCATCCTGCCCCTGCTTTTTATGCAGGATGCAGAAGAGCCCCTGTCCTAAGCGGGGCTGTTTCCCTCAGTGCAGTCAAGGCTGCAGGGCTGTTTCTATCATTATGAAGCACAAATGCAGAATTTCCTCCCCAGGATTATCCAACAAGACCCTTTTCCCTCACTCTCTGCCTTTTCCGAACCTATTTTCATCCATTCTAGAAAAATAACCCAAATCCATCTTTCACTCACAATATGTGGCTGAATCTACTCTGGGTAGAGCAGATATGACTCTGACTTCATGACTTCTACTGGGTCATTCTCTTCATAAGGTTTTGTGCAGATGAAGCACTGGAAGTTGTTTCATCAGCTTATTTCCCCACCACTCTGCTGCCCCTACAAAGATGTTTAGGAAACAGTTTCTAAAAATACCAATTTGGAAGATTCTTGCTAATCATGTTCAAATTTCAAAGCCCACAGAGATATTCAAACACTTCATCTGCACAACCTGGTTTTTACATTATATCTCCAGCCCACCAGGACTGGGAATTACAATACCTGGACTCTTTTCTGAGAAAAGCTAGGCTGGTATTAAGCATTTGTAGCAGAAAATTCTAATCACTAGAAGAGGGGGAATACAAAAAATACTGGAAGGCATATAAAATTCTCAAACTCTTCAAATACATTGAAATTATTTTATACCCAAGACTTGAAATGTGCGTGTAACAATTTTGGTTTTTAAGTGATTGTCCCTTTACACTGACTCCCCAGCTACAGAAAGAATTTTTTTTTCCACATGTAATATACACATTAGCCATTAGCTTCCAGCAGGGAAATGTAATTACCATAATAAGATTTCTTAAAACTTGGCTTTTATGTTGTCAATTGCATTAAAAT
The DNA here is from genome assembly GCF_059628265.1 of Tinamus guttatus. Classification (NCBI taxonomy): domain Eukaryota; kingdom Metazoa; phylum Chordata; class Aves; order Tinamiformes; family Tinamidae; genus Tinamus; species Tinamus guttatus. The sequence continues at coordinate 583,256 of NW_028288866.1, read as the reverse complement.
TTAAATCTTGTGCCAAGTTCAGAAAACAGCTCTGAAAATGTTAAAAATATGCAGCAAAATCAATATTATTAAGAGCAAAATGGACTATACTCGAGGCAATCAAAGCTTTCATTTCATATGAAAAAAACTGTAAAATTGTAATATATTACTTTCATTTTATCATTTGGTAAATTGCTACAGGATTGGTGTTGATGTAACAGCATTGCTATCACCAAAGGAGCGTTTTACCACTTGTAAAGTGTTCTAACCTGACAATAAATGTATTTTTTTTTTGACAAAGTATCTTCCCCAGGTATCTGGGACTGCCCAGACCAGCTTTTTTGCAGACCTGCAAATAAAGGGCACTTTGAGCAAAACCGTTTGGCCCATGCAGACGGCCTGGGAAGTTGTGGAAAAACCTAATATAAGAGCCTCTCCCCCGCATCCAGCCCATTGCAGGCACGGGCTGGTTTTTAAGTCTTTTCCTACAGGCTTTTGGAAAATAAGGTGACATAACAAAATGCTGCTGGCATTTTGTCCCCTAACAAACCTGCTTTCGTAATTAAATACATAAATGGCAAACTTGCATTGTACTTTCAGTCAGATTCAGACATGCAGAGATAAACTGATATTCTGACCTTTCTTCGGGGGATGAGTGATTTCTTTTCCCCTTTAAACACCATTAAGGGGATGTAACACTCAGTCAAGATCATGTAGACAAGAGCATATTCCCTGTGTGATTATCAGCTCTTTTCACGCAATCCCTGGGAATTCGGGATAACAGCAAATGAGGATGTACAGCCACTTTGCTGGTATTGCCAAATAACAGCATTACATCACTTCTTATATTCCAGTTGTCTTGCAAGTCCTGTCATTTCTCTCACCTATTTTAAGAAGCACTAAAGCAGTAGCGCTTGTGTTTGTTAAAAATACAGTTTAAAAGGAAATTTTCATTTTTGTGCTGCACTCGCTTCGTAACTGTTCACCAGCTCCCACAAAAGAGGGCACCATGGATTGTAACAGGGAAACCTGCTAATTGAGGCTGATTTGTCTTTTGCGCTTAAATCAGATATCCCTGTTCCTTCTGCATCCCCCTCGTCCCCCATTTTATAAATTGTGCACTTTGTATTTTATAAAAATACACTAGCACATTGAAGAATTGTTTTTAATTTGGGCCCTTCCCTGACCATCGCATTCTTAGCTGTTTCTTAGGCTTCATGATTCCAGCAAGAGATTAACACAGCCTCGACACGAAGGTTTTCCTGAAAATATTGAGTTGTTCCTAAGCTGGTATTGTTTTATTTAATGGTTATGATTATCTGCTGTGCAAATGCTTCTCTATCACATTGCTACAGTCTCTGGAGATTGATACTGAGGAAAGATAAAAGGCCAGAGGGTAATTATAGTGCTTTTCATTTCTCCTGATCTCAGCGTGTCATGTAAAAGGCATAAATACCTCCTACACAAGCCTCAGATCTAAAGCATTACCTGGTAAATACAGAAAGAAGTATGTTTGGTTATTTTTCAGGACTTGATAATAAAAAATATATATATATATAGCACTCCTTTTATCTTCTTCTAAAATATTTTTCTTTTGCAGCTAATCTATTTGCTTAGACGCACATGCATTTGATGACAGATACAAGTACTTCTCCTTGAAGCAGAGCTACATGCAGAATTATGACGACAATTATGAAGGTCATTTGGAAAAAATGTGCAAAAGAGGAAGGCATTCCTCTGCATACGCACCGATACGCACACAGATCTCCACAGACAGCTTTAGTGCGTCCCCCAAAAGATACCCCTTATTGCCTATAATGCCATAATGGCCATAAGGGCTTAATTTGTAGTCATGCAGATATGAATCATCCTTCTTCTAGCTCTGCCAGGTGCAATTCAGCATTACTAATCAGCCCCTTAAAGTGCCAAATTAAGAGTTCAAATTCAGGAGAGGTTAAAAAAAAAAAAAAAAAAAACGACAGGAATGAAAAAGTTTTCACTTTTCAGTAACAACCATGAAAGTCAATTTTGAGTTTGGCTGGATAGAGTTTATGTTGTTCAGGTAAAAACGGGAGGGCTACTTAGCTTACTGATATTTACTCTAGTCATTATTACGTGAAATGATCTGGTGAATTATGAAAAAAGGAAGGAAGGCAAAATATGTGTATTTGGCAGGGGGGAGGAAAACATACACAATATCATAAAAATTAGTGTTCAGCATTATCTTTCATTGACCTCTGGTCAGGAAAGGGTACTTATTCGCTTCCGAGGGCCCCCAAAAAACACGGATTTTTCACCAGCTGCCTTAACTCTGCTACTCACCATGGTCCTTAGTGAGCCAGCAAGAGCCTCATGTCGCAACGGGAGAACGTACAGGAACGTCAAGGAATTTTTAAAAGCACTGGACATAGGTTGGAAGCTGCAGAACTGCTGCAAATAAAACTCAGGAACTGGATGTTCCAAAGTACTATTAACCTCTGCTATATACCTGAGTGCTAGCAACACCAGCATCTCTACCTCCTCTTTTTGCCTCTGCAGAATGCGGAGAGATGGATTTAGATTCATGCTACCAAACCCGATTTGAATTTCCAAGCAGATATGCTGCCAAAATTTCTGCAGTTTTACGGTTACACATTCAAGCATTTCCAACATTATGTAGGTTTTAGACATTCTGGGGAGCAAAAGAGAGGGAAGAGTAATGAAATGAAATACTGTGCTGCAGCTTAGATGCCTCAGAGCTGCTTGAACTGCTTCCAAAACACAGAAGGCTTCACCTTTTCTTACGATGAGTGGGGGGAAAAGCAGTTTATGTTCTTGAACAATCCAACTCACATAGGCTACTCTATGCGCAGGTTAAAACAAATTAATCCCGAAACAGCTGCCAAAACCAACCAGATCCAGAGGGCGGGAGCTGCCTTGGGCCAGTGTGGGAAGGAGACGCATCCCTCCACGCTCTGCTCCTTCCCTTCGCTCGTGGTCCAAGGAGGCCGCGCGACTCGGGAGGGCAGCGCGTGTTGAACGTGCAAGGGGAGCTGTGGGAGCGCGTGGAGCGCCCGTTTTCCATGTCATTCCACAAACACCGTCTCCGCTGCCTCCTTCCCAATGTCCCGAAGGGCCTGTTCCCACAACGACCCAGAAAACGGCGTCAGTGATAGCCACTCTTTCCCTGTAGTTCTTCATTTAACACCTACAGAGCAGGGAGGATCCAGATCTGCTCAAGTACTTCCAGGATCTTCAAGGATGGGACCCATCCCCAACAACGTGGTCTCACCACAAGGAGATAAATTGCCACAGCCGTTACATTTAGCCCATTGCCGCTCAATGGGATATTTGCATATGGATGAAAAGATGAGCTTACAAAAGACATGAGCATAAAATATAGGTAAAAAGTTAGGAAAAAAAAAAAAGACCTAGAGGCTCCTAGTTTTTACTCTTTCCTAAAGGTTTGCAATTTCATCCAATGGCTAATATGAAGGTCTTGACAATTGGTCTGTCCATTTTTGTCTTATGTCAACAAACTGAAGAGCTAATAATGCTTAGTTTTACATAATTATTCATCCATTTAATAACCACATCAGCCTTAGAAAAATACAGCGCGTGCTCTTTAGACACATCGCTGTCTATCACAATGCAACAACCCCAGCAAGATCTTTCTCATTTTATGCTTCTGTTTATTGAAGGAAATAAATACACTTGGCACCACAGAATACACTTGAAAAAAATATTTCATGAAATATGCAAAAATATACCCTAAAGGAAGTGTCTTACAGTGGACATGCATCCTCCCATGTAGGAAAGCAAGTGAAAGGAACCATCCATCAGCCTGACAGCCGCCTCTGGCACCCAAGGAAGGCCAGGGGATTACGGGTCTAAGGTTGTAACAAAAGTGTTTTCCAATAAATTTCCACCATTCCTCATTTTTGCTGCACTCTGTCCCCAGGGTAGGTGCCTCTTGTGCCGTCTTCCCACCTGGCCTTGGTGCAGGCACACGGGTGCCCGCGGGCCCTTCTCAGCAAAAGGGCCATAAAAACAGTCAGTTCTCGGTGGCCACAACAGAGACCATCAAGCCACACAGAAAATCCTCATCTAAAGGATGCATTAAAGTGCTAATGGTTCAGGCTTCGGAAGGTGGGGAAAAGAAGCGGCAGCATAAGCAGAAAATGGCACCTGGAGTTTATTGCCTAACAAGAAGTGTCATAAATGATTCCCCTGCTCATGAGAGAAGGTTACGCTGGCTCAGGGGCATCTTCTGACAGAGAAAGGAAAAAAGATCATCAAGGAAGCGGCCACCAAAGGGCTCTCTTGGTTCTCCTGCTGAGCTCTCGTGCTGCTGACCAAGATTTTCACACCACCCCAGGACAGCAGTTTAATTTATACAGAAAAAACAAGGCTCAACAACCCCTTTGCCACACCACAAACCTCACTGAATTGGTATGAGGCCACTGGTTGCCCTCAGAATTTCGGTTCCTGGCCTCCTGTGCCAGCAGCTCGGTGGTTGAATATCTCTGCACGTTGCTCAGACCTCAAAGCCTCAGGTTTGCTGTGTGCATATTAGCATAATAAATAACATTTCACCAAAAGTACTGCAATATTTATTACTTCCCCATGGTAGTTGAGCTAATTAATAATAAGCTAGTTGCTGAGAGCAAACCCCCATCAGGATTACTACTGAATTATGAGAGTAGATGTTTGCAATAACTTTGTTTAGATAAAACTTGTCCTCCGGCAAGAAATCCTGCATACGGTTTGGCCAAGGCCTCAGCTACATAATTATTTTTGGGTCAGTTATTTCCGTCCTGGGTGAACCCCGGCTTCCTCTGGACACTGTAGGCAAAGCCAAACACTAATGACATTTTTATGAACGCCGAACACTTGCCCAGGACATTGGGGCTTTGTGCTTTGCTCCATCACACTATCTGTCCCAGCGTCAATCCAAAACATACGCCAGAGATTCCTGTCTTTAGCACAGGACATTTACACTGGGTCACTTGAAGATCATCTGCTGTAGCATGAAGCTAAATTAAAGAGAACTGATGCAGTCCAGAAGAGTTTTCAAGATTGCCTGAGGCCTCAAGTAAACTTTTATGCAGGGAACAAGAGCATTAAGTCTTATAAAACATCGTGATTTGGACTGGTCTCCAGAGAAGATGGGACTGAAAGAAGTCTTGTACCTGTGTGAGACATGAAAGCAGCTGGGCTGAAGTTTACACAAGGATGAAAAGCTTAACCACAAAAACCAGCAACTTTGGTCTTTGTGAAAAGCAGCGGTCACTACAGCCAAACATCTGCACGGGGCCTGATCATGTGTCCCAGCATAACACAATCATAAAACATTAATGTTCTGATTTTCTAATTTTACTGCTATTTTTCCCCTCCCTTCACTGCCCTTGTGATCACTACCCGACTTGCACAACCCAGCCCTGCCTGGCAGGACACACGTATCCACACTCTGCACAGGGCACGTGTGCAAGCTGTGCACGTGCAGGATGCTACATTCCCACACTCCAATTTTTCAACAGGCAAGTGGGCAAAAAAAAAAGCGACAAGAAAAGCCTTGTCAGACACCACACAGAAGGGAGAATTGATGAATTCCTTAAGTGCAATATCAGTTTATTTTGGAAATGAGGACTGACAGGCTGTTTGTACTGCAAACCTGCTAAGGGCAGCGCGCACAGAGAGCTCTGCTTTACGGTGTCCTCTGCCTCCACCTCCTGGCCTATTCTCAGACATCACATAAATCCAAAACCTTGGCACACCAAATCCCAGTTAAGCAAAAGCAACATTCAGGCTAAATCACTTTTTTTGAACCTATTTATGCATTAGACCTTATTGACAGCAGCTGAGCCCCATGCTAGCTGGTACCAAATAGTTTCCGCAGAAAATCTCTGAATAGTCAGCTGTGTTACACAAGCTATAAGGGGGGAAAAACATTGAAAAAAACATGTTCTACTTGCAAGGCAAAGCAGCAGCCCATGCTACTTGGTTCCTTTTCCCCAAATGAAGGTGCTCGCTGCATTCGAAGGGCAGGCTCAGGAGCATCAGCTACCTATGACATAAGATTGCAAGTGCTCTGCTTCAGAGCACAGCCAGGCCCACAACTGCAGACTGCCAATTTCCAGCCCGAATTCAGACACTTAGGAAAAAACGCTTGCAACTACAAAGCCTTTCCTAGGGTAGCTACATTTGTATTAATCTTTGCAGGAGTAAATCCAATTTAACCAATTGTCAATGTCAAATTACTTTTGTTTTGTTCATTTGCAGCTTGCCTTGGAGATGAAAGCTTTTCTGCACCTGTCACAGGAGCAGCATTTTGCTGTTTACAGAAAACAAATAGTAACTTGTCAGTTTAGGCACTGACATTAATAAGTGTTGATGCGCTTTCTGGTTTTCTCAAATCCCAACTCTTGAAACAATATGTTCACATGAAAATTGGAAACACCAGCTTCAGATTTTCTTTGGAACGCTAGGGCTGCCAATAGCATTAATCACCACAGGAATTTGGTATGAGCATTCATCTGCTTTCAAGTTACTACATGGGCATATCAGCAGCACACAAAATTGAACAAGTTGATGAGAAAATTAATCTATCCCAAATTCTGCAAGAACCTGTTAGAAACCTATTCCCTGCACTGACTCGCTGTGGCCGACAGCCATCATCAGCTGCAGAAAAAGCCAGGTTTGTGTTCAGAGAACTTCTGTGTTGTTTCTCAGAGCATAAGGCAAGAAACAGAGTTTCTACTTGAAACGCCCCGTCCTGGAGGGCAGATACGTGGTGAGAGCTCGGGGTGGGTTTCCCTTTGCTGCGCAGCTGCCCCAGGGCCGAGCAGCCCTGCTAACACGTGCGGGATTACGGCACCTGCACGACAGGGATTCTTAAAATCCCGTTTTTCCAAAAAGCAGAATTATTTAAATGGTGGGTACTGCTACAATGCAAGAACGATGTATTGGTTTAACCTACTGTCTGAGATATAACTAGAAGTTCCTGGGAAAAAATGGGTACATTTAAAGCACTGTGTAGATGCAGTAAGGAAATTCATAGCGATGTGCTAAAGCTGTGCCCAGCAAAGCCAAAAACCTCCTCAAACAACTGCAGGAGGGACCTCTGCCCCAAGGAGCAGCAAAAGCCACCGCAGATGCCACCTGGAGAGCCCTGGGGCGGCCCCAGGACTCACAGTCGTTGCCCCCAGCTCCTTTCCAGGGCACCCCGCACTGGCCACCAAACCGGGGTTTATTTTTGGCAAAATCAAGGCCAATTCTGCAGAGCCATCGAAACACTCTGCACCTTCATTTGGGCATTTGCAAAACGCAGCGAATAATCAGCACAACTGTAAAATCATCTGAACAGCTCAGACGAGGGACAACCTATTTTTCTCCATCTGGCACACAGCAAGATGCTGCAGAAAGGATGAAACTTCAGCATCTTTCAAAATCTCTACGCTTAGCTGAGTGCAGGAACTGGCTCCTATGGTTTGTATCTTGCCATGACACTGAAACACGTTCATATTTTCCCAAGTAAAACATTCATGGCCTGGATTTATTCCAGTAAAATACTTTGATTGCTCCAAATCAGAATTAGGAAATGGAGAAATATCCAATATCCACATATAAAATTGCCAATTAGCTATACCAAAAATAACCACAGGAAAAGGCCATTGTAAGGTGCTTAAAAGTTAGTCTTCTGTTTCATTGCCTTTGTTAGTATGTATGGCCATTAAAATTGCCCCAAATTCCACAAAAGAAAGACTAATTCTCATATGCTGTTGCAAATCTCATCATACACATGTTCTCAGTTCCTTATCTAAGTGTCATAAAAAGCTGGTGTCTACCTTCAATTTTAAGGGATTATTATTTCCTTTGACTTTGCTGTTGGTGAACGCTAAGTGGCAAAAATCAATTCCTTCCATCAAGAATGGAGAGGAATTCTTCCTGTAACTTAATGAGGAGCAAATCAGCTGGCCAGGGGTTAGCACCCAGTGCTGCGACCGTTGGGTCTCCCTAGTGAGATGACAGTGGGATTTTTTGTTGCATTTATGCATAAAAATATATTTCTTGGAGTCCTGCTCTGAGGTATGCTAGGTATGTATTGCTATTGCCTTAAAAGAAGGAAGTTCACGTAAACATAAATCAATACAGAATTGCTTTTATAGTGGGAAAAGAAAACCAGTTTTAATTGCCAGCTTCCCAGTAAAACTCTGAGAACCTCAGGTGTGTGGAACTGTGATAATTAGAAAGGGCTACACAGTGTTGGCCTATTTGTTATAAGAGCTAGACCTACTATACGTAGGCCTACGAAGGCAACCAATAAATCATGTGGTTGTAACCAAGCACATCACTGAACATACACTCTACTCATTCCTCCATGAATCTTAGGCAGGTTTGACCCTCAGCTATGTCTAGCGAATGTCACCAAAGTGATCCATGAGAAAAGAGGGAATCTTGGGGTCAAGATACTGAAGTGAGGTTCAAAAGCCTGGAGCTGCAGAGCCCCACTGTGTCATTGTCCCCCCGGAAAAGCAAGTAAAGCCCCAACTGCCACGGGCTTTACCTCACCTCACTCATGGGTCTATGAACCACACACACAGGACCGGGGACTCCTGCACCCCTTTTCTTTGTGCAGTGGAACCACAGCCTTGGCACTGACCACATACCCTATAACACGCAAGGACGAGTGCCAAATCTGCTTGGAAAACCTCATGTCATTTCCTTGGAGGCAACCGTATGATCACGGGCTTGATTAACAGGACTAGTTGTCAGCTAACAAGTCATCCTCCAAACTTTGTCTGTGAAAATACTACGAGAGTCACAACAGAAATCACCCATCAATCTGCAGCAAAGCAGATCAGTGTTTTAGATCTCACCACATCCGTTGAATAATTATAATAATCCAAACATCATTAGTTTCAGAAACGGCTAAAAAGGGAAGAGTAAAAGGTGGGATGGAACGTTCCTGTGCATATATCTTTGCAAAGAAGTTCTCCATCCCAGGCAGAGAGTGCCAGTCAGTCTGAATAAAACGAGTGCTAGAAATTCATGGTAGGTGTTATGGTAGCACTGTACAAAAATAAAACAAAAAAGCAAAACAGAGACACAACAACTCTCTCCATAGCCAGAAGAGCTATGAGGAAACTCTTGGAAATTCCTGTAAGCAAGGATGATAAATAAAACAAGGCTTGTAGAATTTGTCATGCTAAAGGAACAGGACTTCCAGGTGCTATGGCAATAAAAACAGTAAGAAAAGGGGAAGAAAAACCCAACGACTTGGTCTGACTCGTAGCTGAACACCGAAGCAGAGATCCGCATATCTGGTGATGCTCTGTACTGAAGGGCACTCTCCAGGGCAGCAAATCAACTTCCAATTATCTCATAATTAGGAATTCATTTCTACATTAGCATTGGAGAAGTTACTGTCTTCTGTACAGGTCTAACTATAGCACTAACCTCTGGCATTAAGCTAACAGCAGTTTATTCCACCCATGTTCACCCAAAATGCACAACCATCCCAAATCTCACCTCAGATGTGGATGTTTAACTGGGCTTAGGAGAAGATGGGGCAGGTTTGCAAACCCTGGGAGCTGAGCGGATCACTAAAACTTTGGCTTTTGAAAACACCAGGTTTGGGAAGAGCATAACAGGGTTGGGAGGAGGGAAGGGAAGCAGGTCACTGCTCACAAGAGCCGACGCACAAACAGCTTGGGCTGTATCACACGCATCCCGACCCCTTACCTGCCTCCATGAGCTGGCACTGCTGCCCGAACACCTGGGAGAAGGTAACGGGGCCGGCCGCCACGCTGGGGGTCGCCGGCAAGGGGTCCATCGTGCCCTTGGCGTCCTTGGCGTTTGTCATGGGGCAGCGCCCCGCGCCTGCAGCGACGTCCGCGCTGTCCTCGCGCGGGCAGGGCGAGAAGGACCTGGCTTGGCAAGGCCCCCGCTGCTCCAGCGCGAGCTCTGCTCCCCGGGGCCTGCTGCTACCCCTGCCCGGCTTCAGCCATCTCTCTGCCTGTTCTCCTCCCCAGCTTTGAGTCCAAGCTGCATATCAGGAGGTCTCAGAGGGATGCGGCCCTTCCAGGTGCCGAGGAGGACACCAGAGGGGCTCTGCTGAGTCCCTGAACCTGCCACTGTGTCCCCAAGACGGTCCCCTCTCCACTTGCCACCCGCCTCAATCCCTCCTCCCGAGCCCAAGCAGCCGCCTGCGGCAGCCACCTCTGTCCGCAGGGACCTGACCGGCTCTTGGCTCAGCCGGCCAGTTATCCCCTCCCTGCGATCCTCTCTCCTTCTCCTCCAGCAAAACCAGGGAGTGGGAGGGGACTGGAGCCGGTTAAATAACATTTCCTCTGACCTGCTGCAGTGGCTCTGCCTCCCTCCCAATTACTCGGAGCTCTTCTGGAAGCACATGGAAGTGCTAACTCAGCCAGGCAGGAGAAAGCTGCTTGCTTTAACCCTCTCCTGCCTGCAGTTTTAGATGCTCAGGAGGAGACGCTTGGGGTTGCTACCTGAACATGGCTATTCCCATGGCTCTGCCTGGCGCAGCCCTGCAGTGGCTGCCCCTCACGTCTCCTTTGGTGTGAACACCAGCCAGGTTTGCTCTGGTGCAGGATGGAGCAGGAGTTAACTCCCAGGAAAGCCTGGCACAGCCGAAGCATCTTCATTTTAAAAACTCCATCCGCCAATGCAAGGGATACTCTGGGAATTCTTCATAATTTCATCCTCCAATGACTCATCAGCGCTTTCTGTGGGAATTAACACAGCACCACGAATACAGGCACCATAACCTAGGAGCCGGATTACAGCAAGAGAAAGCCCGAGGGGAAAGTTAGCTAGTCGGCTGCTCAAAACCTCTCTCAGATGGGGCTGGTAGAGCCCCTTGCTGCCGAGGGGAGGCAGGGGAAGGCTCAGGGATCTGCCCTGACATCATTTTCCAGGAGGGGGGACCGGAGGCAGGTCTGCCAATCCATGCTGCCGGTGGGACAGCTTCCTTCCGGAGAACTGCTGTGTCAGCCAGCACATCCCTGCATCCCGCACATCCCCGCAGCCTGCACATCCCTACAGCCTGCACATCCCTGCATCCCGCACATCCCTGCATCCCGCACATCCCCGCAGCCTGCACATCCCTACAGCCTGCACATCCCTGCATCCCGCACATCCCTGCAGCCTGCACATCCCTGCAGCCAGCACATCCCTGCAGCCAGCACATCCCTGCATCCCGCACATCCCTGCAGCCTGCACATCCCTGCAGCCAGCACATCCCTGCATCCCGCACATCCCTGCAGCCTGCACATCCCTGCAGCCTGCACATCCCCGCAACCTGCACATCCCTGCAGCCTGCACACCCCTGCAGCCAGCACATCCCTGCAGCCTGCACATCCCTGCATCCCGCACATCCCTGCAGCCTGCACATCCCTGCAGCCAGCACATCCCTGCAGCCAGCACATCCCTGCATCCCGCACATCCCTGCAGCCTGCACATCCCTGCAGCCTGCACATCCCTGCATCCCGCACATCCCTGCAGCCTGCACATCCCTGCAGCCTGCACATCCCTGTATCCCGCACATCCCTGCATCCCGCACATCCCTGCAGCCTGCACATCCCTGCAGCCAGCACATCCCTGCATCCCGCACATCCCTGCAGCCTGCACATCCCTGCAGCCAGCACATCCCTGCAGCCTGCACATCCCTGCAGCCTGCACATCCCTGCAGCCAGCACATCCCTGCAGCCTGCACATCCCTGCAGCCCGCACATCCCTGCAGCCCGCACATCCCTGCAGCCTGCACATCCCTGCATCCCGCACATCCCTGCAGCCTGCACATCCCTGCAGCCAGCACATCCCTGCAGCCTGCACATCCCTGCAGCCAGCACATCCCTGCATCCCGCACATCCCTGCAGCCTGCACATCCCTGCAGCCAGCACATCCCTGCCGCACTGCACCTGCTCCTTCTCCCTGCCTGGCCCAAAAACGTGGCAGGTTAAGTCGTTTAGCAGGGGCTAAACTGCTCTGTGCTCTGCAAGCTACTGCGAACCGCTGGATGGCTCCATCTGAGAGCAATTAACATGTTTCCTGACTCAGCTCAATGTGGTGCATTCCATGCAAACAAAACGTCTTTGCCCAGCTCATTGCTAAAGACATAGGAGCAATTTCTGTCCTCACAAGCAGAAAGGAGACATAAATAGCCTGACCTTCTTGCCAGCTCCATGCAGGAAAGCAAAAATCAGCTAATTCCATCCACTTGCCGGCAACATTTATACATATATTTTTGCAGCTATTTCCCTCCCTTCCTGACCCGCGGATACCAAAGCTTTTTTCACACCATTTCCAAAGTGGCACAAGCAAAGTTTAGTGTGTGCTGGGATGTGAAAGAATTAGAGAGAGAATTTCTTGACGTTCAGATGTGTTTACTGAGCTGCATGTTTCTGTTAATGCTACTATCCAGTCTACTTAAATCCAGATAGCCTTCTTTAAGGAAAAAAAAAAAAAAAAAGATGGATGGGCTCAAGATTTAGTTCAATAATATCCAAATTGCACAGTGCACCTTGTATTTTCCTTCTCAATCTAAATCTCAAAGCAGGGAATGATTACAACATTCTCTTTTACAGAAAGGAAAACTGGGGCATAGAAAAGACATTCGCAAGATCTGAGAAAAAGACAGTGACAGAGCAAGAAGCTATTTATTTTATGAGTCCGTAAGGTATTTTTGTCCTTCGAGAAGAAAGGAGGATGAAGAAGGGAGGAAGAAGGGAAGAAGGGCAAGTGTTCACAGTCCAATCCCTGTTCTTTCCCAGCTGAGGAGAGTATTTCTGGGCAAGTTTCACCTCTCTACTGCCCGCTTCCTTGCTCTGTTGGTGCCCAGTCATCAGGGGAAAACATTATTGAGCAAAGTCTGCTGATATTTGGAAAGGAGTGTTTAAAGAAAATTACAAAGAAGATTACCTGAAAGTCCCTTTCCTCCTATTCTTCAGTTTTCCACCTCTTCAAGATTTCATGAGTTTAGTATTAGAAAGCAATTTTTAAAGGTATTCTGCCACTGATATGATGGTACTCTGAACCTGAGAAAGTCACATAAAAGTGTTAAAACTGGTTTGCTCGTTACCTACCAGCTGTGCACTCAGCAGCATCGAGCACCTCCTCGCGCAGGCAGACACCGGGAGCCAATTTCACATTTCGCTCCCAAGCAGATGCACATACATTGAATGCACAGCCCCAGCATGGCCGGTGCTCTTGGTCATATACACATTCCATCTGACAGCTCTGCTCCCTGGAATCATAAAAGCTAAATGAAGAGTCTGCCCCCTCAAATGGTAATTCCTACTTGAAGATGGTGATATGATTTCCCTGACGCCTGTGTTATTCTCAGTCGGTTCCCAATGAGAGCTATAAACTCTGATGTGTTATACATCAGCTCATTCTGGCCTCTGCTATAAGATACATTGCTCTCCATTTAGGACATAAGATATATGCTCTCAATTTAGGACAACCTTGCTTAGCTTCCCCTTACAGAGGGAAAATTCTAGGTTTGAGCATTAAAAATCAGGATCACTAGGGATATGCTGCACTGGGGCTTTTGAGAGAGACTGAAAATGAGGAAAAGATACTGAATGAAATAGAGGAGGAAAATGGTGCAGAAAGGGAAGTTTTCCAAGGCACAGGAGCGTGAAGAGGCACCTAGCCCTCATTAGATGTGGATTTGCAGGGAGGATAACAAGTAAGCCCCTCAAAAACCCACAAAGTCCTGTGGTCAAGTCAATGCAGATGCTTTTAACACTGAACTCCCCTGCAGCCAGCAGACCAACTCACTTGGGCTAACTGTGGATAAATCACCTTCCTTCACCTTCCCTCTGTGATTTCTTCCATTTATTCGTACATCTGCCACCAGGACAGCATCCCAGTCTCTCCCCAGCTGGCCTCCAGAATAGTAAGTATATTCGGGCAATGCACCCTTCTTCACACACAGTCTGCAACGATGGCTTCTTTGTCAGCAAGGTTCCTGCCGTCATTTTCTGAGGATGCAGCGACTTCTTTTCTCCTCACTGATGATCAGTTGGGCTGACAGCAAGTTCAGGACTCTGGAATGGCAAAGAGCAGCTCTGTGCAATGGCAGCAAAGTGTCCAGAGTGACAGCAGAGCAGAAGCAGTTTGTGTTAGGACAAAAGGGCCTTGATAAATGCCAGCTTAATGGGTATCTGTTTCTCTACAATATCTAATTATCTCACTGAACAGACAACAATGCTCCACATGGATATGTAAGAAACAGAGATGAAATTTGATTAAATTAATTATACTGGTAGAATAGGTGCTTTATTATAGGCTATTTAACATCTCTATAAATACAGGGACAAGTCACAGCAAGGTTCTTGTTAGTAAAAGACTTTGCAACAGAAGAGTATTTGGTAGATGAGGTACTGCTACAAGCAATATATCTTACAGAACAAATATTCTGATGTAAAGTTGAGGAGGCACCTGGAGAGAACTGCCTATTGCCCTGTTCTTTGCAAAGCCATCGATGCTGGTGAAAGCAAGGGCAAGGAAGATGGGAATTCTTTCAGAATAAAAGCAGGAATACTTGCATTCATTTTCCAAAGGTTGTATCAGCCGCTGGAAAACTCTACACAACTCATTTCCCTACTGAAATCTTGCAGTGACTTTGTTCATTTCTAAAATCACTCGTTCAAGAGAATGGCTCTTTTTTACCCTATTATCTAGAAATAGCAGTGAGTAAGCACTAGAAGTTATCTGGAGCTTTTGCACACAGAGCACAATAACAGAACCAAAAATACCATCTTCTCCCCTAATCTTCATTGACATTTATATAAAAATAATTTGAATGGGGCAAAAGGCTTAGTCACTCAAGCAAATGTTGATTTGAATCATAAATGAGAACAAGAGAGATACTTTCAGAAAAAGGATGAAGCGCCTCACACACCTCATTTGATTATAAATACACTACTGAAGTGTGCGAAAAGCATCATATGGTTCCATGCAAGAGAAACACAAAAACCCCCCTGCAAGCCCTGACACAGTCAGGGTGACCCACACTTGCTCAGCAAAGCAGTAAAAAGGTGGTGATGGGGGGAAAACATCTGTTTTAGCATCTCATATTTAAGGTTATATTTTCAGAGCAGTCTAAGCTTCAACAACTGCCTCTTCCTCTTCCAAAGCAGCTGCAGAGCGAGTCATAAAGCAAATGTGACCCTTAAGCCTGACTCTTAAATCCCTTTCCCTAAGAATTCCCTCCTACCCCGCAATGCCCTTGGCTCGGAGCAAGCCGATGACCCAGGGGTGAAGGGCTCTGCTGCCCATAATCCAGGGAAACACGACTCAGCCGAGCAGGGCTGGACTTATGTTTCTATTCTATTGCTCCTCCATAGGTGCCACTGTCACCTCGGAGACAGGAATCCCACATGGGACACGCAAATGTCTTACTAAGGATTTTTGTCCTGAGCGTGCACATGCCACTCTGCCTGCATGACAGCCTTGAAGACAACTTACAGCTGGCACTGGCAGCAAAGATAAAAATGTCCTAAACGGGTTATCTCTCTTCCTCTGGACATCAGCACATAACTGAGATTTCGTTGGGGGATTCTGCCTCTAGCAGTCTCTTGTTGCCTGCATCCTTGGGTCTCCTGGCAGCTGCAAGCAGCTAGAAGCATGAATTAGAACACGGCACTAGGAGGAAATGGTATTAAGGCACTACTATTACTACGAGTTCTTGTTTCTTGTTTCTGAAGGCAGTCTCCTTTTAAAAAGTCACAGCTCCTGTAAGAAAGGAGGAATTAGTGCTACTTTATGTGACAGCTCAGGCAGATGGAAAATATTTTATCTATTTTGCTAAAGAATATTTCAGAAGATTCTCACGCAGCGAGAGATATACTGCAGAAAAAACAGATTATTCAAAATCTAACCAACATTAGATGCCATTTAATACCAATCAGGTAGGCAGCAGCAGGAAACAGCGACAGCACAGTGATTTTACACTAAAAGATCAGACTTATTGTGCGTAAGCAATCTTCATATTTTCTGGGATGAAAAATGTCACTTTTAGTCTATATGAAATTATACTCATGCCTATCTTTAGCTATTCCCAAGCCTTGTTGTTTTGTCTGCTATTGTTGGTAAACAAGTCAACTGAATTAGTACTCCAGTACTAAACAGCAGCCCACCCAAAGCAATTCTCTTAAGCGAGTGGTAAGACCCACAGCCCTATGGAACTCCAACAAGGTTTAAGATTTCCCGTTTAAGGTGCTGTGATGGAGCATATCCTGCAACAGAGGTGCATAAAACAGGTGCTACTTCCAGAAGGGAAGTTAAATCCTCACCTTTCCAGCCCTGCTCAAGCTTTTACCTGCTTAGAGAGGACAACAACTCTTGAACACCAACTGCTTTGCCCATTTCAGAGTTGCAACACACTAAATCTCCACTTCGAAGGCTTCCTTTGCTGAAATAATGTATTTCCACGATACAGTTTGTCACATTAATTTATTGTTGTTCTTTTTCTTTACATGGCAGACAGACAACAGAGCTTCCAGCCTTTCAGAGTGATGTTCAGAATCCAAGCACCAACCTGTTAATACCACATTGTCACACAGTTTATTTTTAATAAACTTCTCAATATCATCGTCGTCGTGAGAGCTCTGCAGAGCTACCAGTGTCAGTCTAGCAAAATTCTACATGCAGAACCTGAGCTTTTTCCCCACCTTCTCCTTAAATTTTCACAAGAATCTGTGATAATAGTCAAAGGCAAAATTTCACATGTTTCATCAGCAGGCACGGGGGAGGTTAAAAATTTGCTGGAAAACTGCGAAATTTTGCCTTGCAAAAAAAAAAAATGGCATACTTTCCTGAATGTACTGTGAAGAAAATATCCTCATGATTATAGAGAAATAACACCCTTTTGCACTGATTCTTTTTTTTTTTTTTCCTTTTTTTCTTTCTGTAGGAAAAATCAACTCCCCCACCTTCTCCAAAAACCTTCATTTGATATCTGAGGGAAAACAATAAAAAGTTTGGTGCAATAACGGGCTATTTCTTGTCAGTGGTGTGGATATTTTTTTCCTACATCTTAGACTGTAATTGATCCTTCAAATAGACCAGTATAATGTAAAGCTGTGTGCTGTGATCGCTTAGTTGATTAACATACATTATAAAATTTTAAAAACGGAGCATTTACAATGAGGGACATAAAGACGTGCTTTTAAAACTGTAGATACATATTTACAGGCTCATGTGATAAACCAGAATTTCTCTGGGGAAAAAATGTTCATATATCACAATTTACACACTTCTCTCCTTGAGTTTGTCAGTTATGTTTTATACCACTCTTAAAATAAAAGCAGCAAAAATAAATTGCACAAAAATGAACTCTAATAGCCTCATTGGTATGCCTTAAAGGCACTAAACTCAGCAGCTTCCATGCCAGAAACTTTGTACTTAATTCAATTACTGCCACTGGAAGTTGAGGGGGTCTCCGAAGAACTGCTATGAACAGATCATTTAAAGGAGGACTGGGGCTGCATGGCAAGAAAGCTCTTCCTCAGCAACATCCTCAAATAACCAGTGAAGAATTAATTATACAGTAAGTGTGATCTTTGACAAAATGTCTAACAAAGCTGCACTGGGAAAATCAAGGAAAATCCCTATCAAAATGTTTTAGGGCAGAGTTTATTAGAGCTGCTTTCTATTAACACTGTGTATTCATTTTTCCAATGATCTAGGTGCTGTCCAGAGACACAGGTAGATAATTCCTGTTCTGAACAGCAGGGTTTACCATACTAATACTAGATGGTGAAAGGAAGGAGAAAATGTGTTCAGGAAAGGAAAGATAACATGCGAAACCAAAGACAGCAGAACTGATACAGAGAGCTACACGTGCAGGTCAGCTTTGAGACATACACAGGCCAGGAAACTATTATTTTCTGTGCTATTTGAGCAAGATTTACAAAGCTGTCTATCAGATTTGGGTCTCATTTTCTATTAGCTTGAAAGAAAAATGGGCATCTCAGTCTTCTAGGCTGCTCTGAAAAGCTGCAGCTTTAGAAGCATTAGTACATCATATATTTTAAGAGTAAATTATTGCTAGCCAAAACCAAAGGGAACAAATCCTAGAGACTCTGAACTCAAGGAAAGACAGGGAGCAGCCGGCTCTTCCTGAAAATCCTGAATGTCGGCGGTCTCACGGTGTTGGGCTGGAAGCATCACTTCCAAAAGTGGGGAGGGGATATAGCTTTTTTTATGGCTCATTTAGTTCTCAGCATCTCAATCTTCCCTCCCTAAAACAATTGCACTTAGAAATCCTCCAATAGGGGTTATCCAAAAAGCCTCTACCTAAATATTACAAGATCCTCAAGACCTTTTCCTTCCAGCTAAACAACATGTAGCTAAAACATTTTTAGGATGAAAAGAACATATTTCAGTTTAAAGCTTTTACACCAATTTTGATTTGATTTTCATTTAAAAGTACTGTTTTCAGCAATTTTACACACATATATACATTATATGTTATATATAAACATATATATGTATCTGTGTATGTGTGTGTATATATGATGATATTCCTGTGTGTGATTGTCACCATTTTGGAGCAGGATTTAAGAGACCTCCTAGCGCTGCCTTTTCCTAAGGGATGTGCACATTTCTCCAGCTTGTCTTTGCCGGCAGCGGCCGCTTCCAGGGACATCCCCTGTACAGGACCAATGGAACCAGGCTTGGGCTGAGGGCCACGAACACAAAGCTCTGCACTCAGAGGAACGTGCTGTCCGATATTGCATGGCAATATGCACGTTGGTACTCTCATTAATTAAATTCTGACCATTACAAGAGTACCAGATTGGCGACAAATGTCATGGGGCTTCTTGCGAATTTCTGAAATTTGGCTATCGGTGTATTTCGCAGAGATCACTCAACAGGTGACATTTCAAAATGAACAAACAAATGAAGCGGGTCCTGACAGACTTCAAAACCAATGGCATCACACCTCTTAAAGCTAATGGTACAAAGTCAAGAGAATGGGGTACCCACAAATGTGAGATCTGTAAACCTCGGCAAAATCTACCACTCTCCTAGGTGGCTTTTTGTGGGATGCCCAGTTCTTTACCCGTTAGCATGTAAAGTGGAAACTAAAAGGATGTAACAGTCTTTTCAGCATTTAATTGCATAGTATGTTAAACCCCTCGCTGTTCACCTAGAAAGAGGAGACGCATCCAAACCTCTGAACATGGTCAACCTGCCTACAGTTGTCTGAACATATCCCATGCCATTCCACTGGCTGTTGATGTAGGGACTTCACCCAGCAGGGACGCAGAAATCACCCTCTCAGCACCAGCATCCACAGTTCATCACTCTCTCGAAGGCAGCAGCCCTGCACCGCGCTCTCTGCCTCTCCCTCTGGAAGGAAGGACAACATGACAGTCGCGTGCCGCTGCTCCCAGCAGAAACCGCCGTCCCTTCATCTACCGAGGAACTGCTCTCACCTCTCATGAGAAAAAGCAGGAGAGGACAATGCTTGAGGGTGACTTCACCTCACCTTTTCCAGGCAAAAGTTTCTGGTACCTGCAAACACACATACGGAGTTGCATTTAATCAGAGTCAACGTCAAGGTTAAGTCATCAAAGTAACTACCTGGCAGCTCCCTGCAATGAGACCCTGTTGCGCGGAGCTGGAGGCAGGACAAGTCAGTGAGCTCTGCAGGGCAGGAAGGCTCGGTTTTATCCTCTGTTAGGATAGGCTTATCCCTCAAGCCTGTCATGGGCTCAGCATAAATCAGGCATGGGGTCCATAGAAAAATAATCAATTATCTACAATTAAAAGGAGTATATTATAGTTTCCTCTAGCATAGCACAAGGAAGTAACTAGAGAATCTCAGTTAAAACACTCTGAAATATTATCTCATTAGCAACGAATTTCATTAATCAGGAGACAGGGTAATTTCCAATTTTAGTAATATGTTCTCAAAACATTTTTAAAAATACATATTTAACAGTTTTAACAATGAATAGATTTCAGGTTGCAGTGTCCTGATTTTGCTGACACCCATTTTCACCTTTAGCTTTTATACATGTAAATATAATGTTCCTTTATCAGTATAAAGAAGGTGGTTAACTGCATGTTACAGACAGAGAAACTAAGAAATGGAAGACAAAATGACTTGCTCGGAGTCAACAGGAAACCTACGAGACGAATCAGTATATTGCCTATTTTATAAAGCAGAAATCTAGATTTCAGGGATGGTATTTGTAAAGTGCTTGGCAATCCTTGCACGCAGAAACACAAGCCATGGCAAGTTCTGCACGTTCTCCGGGAGCGGCGCGTGGCTGCGGTGCTGTACCTGTCTGGTCTGACATGCAGCAGGGTCTATTCCTTGAAGACGTGGGTTGCAGGGCAGCTGGGTTTCTTGCATTGCCTCGTGCTGGTGTTATGTGAGGAGGAGGAGGGACATCTAGAGGCCATGCGGAGCCTGTAATTATACAAAGAGGCAGGAGAAACTCACACACACGCACCAGGGTATGGAAAGCAAAGCAGAGCCAAGTCCAGCTCAGGGGCTTCAGCAGGCTACAGCTCTACACTCCATTCTGCAAGTGTTGAGAGTCACTTATGAGAGTAAGAGGGTCCCCTCCTTTGTTCTGAACTTATTTGTAGGAAGCAAAAAGATCCAACTGGAAGCAGTGTCTAGTCCCCCATACAAATAAAGTAGGAACGATGTAAAGAACAAATAGAACTCAGTGGCATTTTCTTTTTTTTTCAATCTGTATCTGCAAAAGCAGAATTTTACCTTAACAAGCGTAATACCAAACCTGCTTGTGTTTTCCAGACCAAAATGTGCAGTGCACTATTGCCATTACAGCATGCACAGACTGCGCAGCGAGGAATACAGGCGGCCCCAGGCAGATTCACCTGCATTTCGCTGCGCTAAACAGCACCAAACTTCAGACTAACCCAGAAAATTGCAACTTTCTTAGAAAAAAAAGTGGGACCGAGTTTTCAATTGTGCTTCCAGGAAAAAACCTGAAAACATCAGACAAGGTAGGAGAAAATACAAGGCTTAAAATACAATCTCAGTTCAGAAATACACCCAAGCAAAACTTTCCTCAACTAAATGATTAAAAACAAATTCCCCCTGTTTTTAAATCCTTTCGAGACACATCCAGGGTTTTCAGCAGCTGGGGCTGTGGGTCACTGACCCGCCTGCAGTTGTGTCCTTGCTCTCCCTCCCACATATGTCTAACTATTTACTCACCTGTATATGCAAATTCCTCAAAAGCCTCACCAAATCCAACCATTTATATCCTTCAAAGACATATTTTGAAGTATTGTTTTATTACATAACAACCTGCCTAAAAACTTTTAAAGCTAGGTCTTTCTCCAGAGCATCTTTGTAGTTCAATATAGTTCAATATAGCTCTTTAAAGGACATTGCAATTAACTTACTCCTCACAAACAGCTTTTGTAGCAAGGTGCAACTGCATATTAGAATTAAATGTCTGGAAAATTCTTATGGAAACTATCAATTACAACAGAAAAACAAAGCACAAAATTTTTTGTGAAGCAAACACTCGAACCATTTCAAAATTAAGATTTATGGCTAAAATACTCTGCCAAAGTTTTGTTACTGTTGTAGGTAAATCATACTCTTCAGCCTTTGCAAATTTAACACTCAAGCATTAGTCTAGTATATAAAAAGCAGAAAGCAAAAATGAGGAAATGAACAAAAGCCAGACTGTCATTTTTTATCATCCCAGATAAAATCTCTCACCAGGCGAAAGAATACAATATTAAAAATAAGTTCAGTTTATTTTCAGTTCTTTATTATTACTGGAAGACAGAAGGAAATTCCCTTGTTTCTTTTTATTTAGAATATTTCTATTTAAGCAATTAATAATGTAAAAAAATGAATTATTAGTAAGTGCTCATACAATAAATGACATTAGTGTATTTTTGTATCTAGACTCTGTGGAATATCTGCATTTTCAAATGCACTCCCTCGCTTCCTCAAAAAGAAACACGTGAAACATTTTTCCTAACTGATTTTGTTTTGTTTTAAAGCTACTGATCATTGCCTTATTCTTTGGAGATAGAGGATTAGAGAAAGAAGATAAAGAGGGACTGTTTTTCAGATGGTCTGGATGGAATTTGGAACTGAATTATTAACAATCTTGCTGCTTTTCTTTTTGTTCAGGCTTCAATTAACTCAGCCAGCTGAATGCACTGAAATTAAGACAAGAAATACCTGTGGGTACCTGGCACATCTGGGCAGAGCCCTGGCGTTTGCGCAGCGGAAGGGGCAGGAAATCGGTGCCCTCCTCTGCACGGGTATTGCTCAGGCTGCAGCAGGGCCCAGGGTCCTCAAGGGAAACACTTTTTGATGGAAATGCAATGAAACTTCTAGTTAGAAAGTGCCTGCTTAAAGAAACGCACCCAAGCTCTGGAGGTTGAAGAGCAACATTCTGGGTTAGCAAAACCAGGTTGGCAAATGCAGCCGCCCCAGAGAGGGAGGGAGAGCCGAAATCCCCCCTTCTCATGCAGAATCGGTTATGGAGATGGTTATTTTTAGTACTGTCACCTTGCAGCTGCTTGTGCCATCTCCAGGGCTGGGGTAACTGTAAACAGGCAAAAGAGAAGGAATTCCTGGATGTCCCATGGAGATGCAGCCTGGCAATGACAACTCTGTTGCTAAGGGGCCTGCGACCCGGCCTAGCGGCACCGCCCCGCAGGGCCTGCACGACACCCAGGACCAACCGTCCCAGCGCCAAGGGGAACCGCATCGGGAAAGACACGAAATGTGCACGGGAAGCAGCACAGAAACCAACCATTTGGGAGCAGGAAGGACTTGTCTCCACCGAGTCTCCTCCGTAAACTTTGAAGTTTAAATCAGGAGAAAGACTTCTGGCAAACATACTGTTTTCATCATAAATTAAAGACAACCAGAATGCTACTTCTTAAGGTGTCTACGCAAGGATTGCAGCATATTTATTAAACTGGCTTTAAACATAATTGCAATAAAATGATGCGTTTTTTTTTCCTGTAGACAGGGCCTAAAGCTCTCTCCCTTAAAAAGAAAACACACTCGACCTAACAAACAGGTGTCACAAATCACAGGTCTAGCAAGAGTTGCTACAGTAAAAATACAGCAAGTCCTGGCTCCAAGGAGCTTTCCGTTCTTAGACCTTAAAGCACTTCGGGGCAGCACCCAGTATCCTAAATCTCACCTTGCAGATACAGGAGGATACGTCAAGCAAGTTGTCCCCAAGTACTTAAAGGTTTCAACTTATTTTCCTACATAAAATTCCTACTTGCAGATACGCACACATGAGCTAGAAGGCTAGTTGAAACAGCAGATTCTGGCACACACCCTTCCTTCCAACATTCCCAAAATACATTTGGTTTTCCTTATGCAAATCGCCCCGTCTGCCACCGCACTTGTGCAATTAAGACTCCTCCAAGTTGCTGGTTTACTTGACTAAAAAATCTCAGGAGAATTAGCCCAACTACATGCAAGATTGAAGCTGCGGAGCGATTTGATATGGTTGCTACTTACATTAAGGAAATTCAATGAACAGAGCAAAATAGTTGTAGCATGTGAATATAGGTATTTCTTTCTTAATTGGGTAATTTTAGGCTCTGATTTTTACTTCAATTAAAGTGTCTTTTTTGCTGGGCTTATATTTCTAACCCTCTAATTTAAAAATGTGTTTATGGCAGACACACATAACCTCCCTCCAACTTATCTTCTCATAGATGTGTGACAAATTCTACCAAGTATCTCAATGTCTTGTACTGCAGCTACTCTGAGACTTGTGCATTTATTTGCAAAAATGACAAAAGTTGGGTCACATGTCAAGATTTTAATCTTGCAATCACATGACACAAGAGCATAACCTGAATAATATGATTTTATGGTCAGGTCTCTCATGAATCCAAGCTGGAAAAACCTGTTATTGAGATCCTGGCGTTCTCGGCTTTCACAAAGGCACAGAGCAGCAGCCTCTAACCGCAGTTGTTCACATACCACGTTGCCTCTGCAGGAGCATTGCTGTCTCACACGAACTCCAGAGTCACTTTTGCTGTTCTACCTGCTCGCTCTAAACGTGGGATTTCAGTTTTCTGCATTGCTTAGTTCTCTCTCACTAAAATCCTGCCTCTTCTGCCACCACTAACTTCAGTGGTTGAACATCAAAACCACCTTGAGTCCTGCCAAAAAATGTTTCAAACCATGCACAGAATTCACCTGCAGACCTATCTAAAATTAATGTAAAAATGTCATTTTATTTTTACTTGACAAGATTTCCAAAAGCAACCAGTGATCTGAGTGGCTGCTTTAAAGAGACTCAGCACTCAGAGGAAGATCACTCATCTCTTCAAAAATCAGACTCCTTCATGGGATTTTAAATTGAGCTCAAATAAATTATTAGTCACTTTAAGAAATCTTGGTCTAGGTCTATAAAATTAGATGAACAGTATCATTTCTGCAATTTATCTTTCTGCCCTTTTAAAAGAAGAGAGAGCATTGTGCATGCCAGAAGGCCAAGAACTTTGGTTAGAAATAGCCATACTCAAATACATTGTCTATATTGCCACAAGCTAAGCTGATAATTTGATAAAAAGACTTTCTATCTCCTGAACCACATCCAAGACAAGTGAGAAAAAAATGCCATACCTGGTTGATTTTTATTTAGCTTTATAGAGAGATTTTTCCTCCAGGGAGTTCTCAGATTACTGAAGGGCAGTGGAATGGTTTAGCAGAACTAGTGCAACCCTTTGGCTTTGCACTTTTCATAACATAATTTGCTTTAGACAGGGCAGCACATGCTTAAGGAAGGAACCACAACACAAATCATTCCTTTGATTTAGAAGACCCTGGTGAGAAAAAGCATTTTCAACAATAAAAGGGGAATGCGATTTCAGCGTCAAACTAGAGCGACAGAGCAGTCTGAACGTGTAACTGTCCGAAGCATCTCAATGGAGGAAGCAGAATTTATAACCTCTTCTTATGCCCTTTCACACTGCAGGATTTAGTAGAAAAAGCAGCACCTCAATCAAATGCTAGATGAATTCTTCCATGAAGGCACAGCTGAAATCTGACGGAATATTGGAACTGGTTAAGTGCTGCTATGGTCTGCACAGGAGAGGAGGCTGCTCGGGCTGCCTGGGCCCTTCCAAAGTAAATTCCTGCCAAGGGAAGCCAAGGTTCCTAGTGCCAGGGCTGCTCGGACTCCAATCCCACCACGCTGCAAGGACAGGACGTGAACACCCCGACTCTGCTCCTTCCCGTCACCAGCCACCCCAGCAGGTAGCGCATCCTCCGCGTCCCCAGCGGAATCACCACCTGGTAGGAACGGGCCTGCGTTCCTGCAGGGAGTTCGCTCTGCCGTGTGGCACGGGCTGAAGCGCAGAGAGGACCCGGACGGCCTCTGCAGAAACCGGCGCAGCCACCCTGGTGTTTTCTGTTTCTGAAGCTGATGCAAGACAAGTGGAGCAGCACGAGCCACAATTTGCTGTTGAGCTGAAAGGCAGCCCGTCCCCGCTGCACCAGGCAGGCGACTGCGGCGCTCCCGCTGCCGCGGAGCAACCAACGCCGCTGCCCACAACCCCGCGGCAGCTCTGGGAGCAACGTCACCCAGAGGGGGACTCGGACACCCCTGCCTGGCCTGTGAAATCCGACAGGCTTGCAAAGAACAAGCACCTAACAGCACACTGGAGTCCTTGTTACTGATCCTTGGACTGTGTCGCACAAACCTAGTCTGAGTAAGTTAGGAACATGAAATAGCTAATCTCCCCCCCCAAAAAACCAGGCATCCAACAAGCATCCCGAAGTCCAGTGATGTTTTGCTACCTTTTTACTGAAAAAGATTTACGTATTTTAATGTTCTTCTTCAAATGTGTGCTTTCCAAAGTACATGCTACCAAAAGCAGGCGTGCACCATACTGCCCATGTACAGAGGAAAGAACCTAGGAAACTTCTAATGCAGTCTGAATTCCAGCATAAAAAATTATTTTGAGCATTTGAATTTGAAATTTCTTCCTAAATGTCTTCCAAGACATCTCTTCCAAGCAGCCTTTAGCTTCTAGCCTAGAAGACCCTGCAATCACCATCCACTCAATGCTTCACATAGTTAAAGCAATTCACTTTAAAAATTAGTTCAAATTGTTGTGGCTGTGTAGGGGAAGTTTCATAAGCTCCCAGTAAACTAATCTTGTTGAAAATTTCAGTTATAGGTTGAATACAATTTGCTACTGAAATATTCTGCTGTATAGATGGCACAAAATCAGCCTTAGTGCAATACTTTGTATGCTACAAAAATATATGCAACGTTCCATTAGTGCCACAATTTTCATTCTAATTCTTTTAAAAGAAGATGGAAATATTTACCTTTTTTAATAATTCACTTACCACAAAAGCCCAGATCCACAACAGCATGCACTTGTCATTCAGGACCTGTCCTTTATCTCACTTGGGGAATGAAGTCACAAATCTGAACAGTGAAAATAGCAACTTCCAGGCTAAGGAAAAGCTGCAGTTCAGTAATTCACGCTGGACTCTCGCAGGGCAGCAGCCTCTTCTACTGCTGCTATTGACGATCTCACAGTATTATTGTACCTTTTTTTTTTTTCCGTTTCTTAAGAATGGAGAAGACATGCTTGGCACTCAGCTTCTAGCCCTCACACTAA
The DNA here is from genome assembly GCF_059628265.1 of Tinamus guttatus. NCBI lineage: Eukaryota > Metazoa > Chordata > Aves > Tinamiformes > Tinamidae > Tinamus > Tinamus guttatus. Next base: position 556,631 of record NW_028288866.1, on the reverse strand, counting down.
CCCCAATATTTCCCTTTCTTATTTTATTATCCTTTAACTCATTTTGCCATATTGTAAATTCTCCGGGACATCATTTATCTCTTACTCTGCAGAGGGATAGCAGGTTCTCACCTCGACTTCTCAAATAATATTGTAGCATATGGATTTCATAGCCGCTTTTCTGACTCTTATGGTAATTAAACAAAACCTAACAAAGAAACCAGCACGGTTTCTACTTTTCAAGCAACCATTTCAAACTACCTTTCAAGAAAAAACACCCTTCATGTTATTATAAATGGGCGAATTGAACAATGTCATACTCAAAAGAAGTGAAAAGATAATATGAAAAGGATTTAATTACACGTGGATGCCAGTTTTAAATGTATGACCTAAAAGTATGCATCAGCCAGACGTTTAGCCCTGAGACTGAGATCCTAACCAATGTTTAAGCAGACATAAAGCATGCAGGAGAATGGTATTCACTCCCAGATTCCCACCTTTAAATTGAGAAAGTAGGTATAAATCTGCCAGGATCTAGTTTACTATGACGTCTAAAGAAAATAACTACAAACTAACAAATACTTTAAAAACTTCTAAAAGGCAGTTTTTTTAAAAAAGTTCAAAAATGAAACTCTTCCAAAGAAAAAACTTGCAATATAAACGCTGACAGAGCATAGCAGCAGAACGATGCTCACCTAAATCCATTAATTTATAAGTAACTCACAGAAGTGCTGCTGTTTCCATTCAGGAATACAACATGCAGGAGACTGTAGTGCAACGTTTAGGCTGAGCAAGGTGCAATGCACCCTCTCAGAGGAGCTGGTTTTAACTCCTCCAAGCATACCAGAGAGTAGGAAAAAAGGGAAACAACCCATTAAATTTGCTGCCTCCATAGATGTTTCACTGCTGTTTTTGTTACGCTGATGCTGCATTTGATCTGCGCTAAAAGGCCAGTTACGCTCCCATAAACAGGAGAAGCTTTAATTGTTTTCAATGTCTATTTGAATATATTTCCGGAACTGTCAGCATTTTGTGGGCATCGTTATAGCTTTATTATCGTAGTATTCATGTAATAAAGAGTAATAAACCCCAGAGAAATTCCATTATGCCAACGGCATGCAGGAGTAATGCTAACTATAGGACTTGCACATTCCCTATCTGGGAGGAAAGGGCTGCTCGGGACCGACGCTCCTTCCCTGCTGCTTCCAGCTCGCCCATTCCCAGCGCTGGGCGCATCTGTCCCGGGAGCTGCCGTGCACGGACCTGCGTAAACCGTGTCGGAGCAGCAGCAGCGCCGGCCACGGAACCGCACGGAGAGACGCGGGAAAGGGGCAAGAGCAACCGCCCCGGCATCAAGCAACGGGAGAAGGAACACGGCTCGTTTATGACCAGGTTTGCTGTCAGGTATCACTAACAAATGTTGGCAACACGATCAAAATACAGTCCTAGGACCAAACACCTGATGGTATTTTAGCTGATAACAACATAAGATGTGAAATGACTTAAGGATAAGATTGTGCCCCACTTCTAATAAATGAAAAACTGCAGGACAGTTTCGACTTGTTTTCTAATTATCACAAAATATCCAAATACGTCTATGGGTTTGTAAAATATAGTTATTTTCACTGAGGTAAATATAGCAAAACCTAAGCAATGCGAAAACCTTTTACTATGACTTTCCTGCCAATTAACTAACTGATAAGTAACTGGCAAGATAACATGGATCAAGAATTCCTCCTAGTTATGTTTTGCCACAAACTACAGAGCACATTTTCGCAATGCAGATGTACCTGCAAAAACAACCAGGACTAGAATTTCCATAAACTTCTGTATCATTTTATTGTATCTTCCCCATCAGTTAAACCTTAGGGACAACTTTGCTATGGCCAAGATGATGACATCTTCATGGAACAACTTATCCCGTTCGGAAGCAAACTGGGATCTTTTGCCAAGATCTCATGCGAACAGAAGTATTAATTTGGATAGACAAATGCAACATTGAAAATTTGGAAGAGACCCAAAGATCCAAAGTGTGTTTTCAATTACACTGCTTCAGCAGCATCAAGCACGTAAAAATTGAATATTGCAGTATCAGAAAAACAACTGAGGATTAGACTTCATTTTCACCATTTAAATGGATATATTAACTACCTTTACAATAAAAATCAAAGATTAACTGTCAAATTGTACAGATTTGTTTTAGGGAGCAAGGTGTAGATAAGTAAAGGATGCAAGCATGCTTAATCCCTTCTAGATGTACATTGTTTTATTCTTCCTCATACATTTGGTTTCCACACCAAAAAGCATGTTTTCCACAAGTTTTTAAAAAAGGTTAACTTTATTGGTTACAGTTCTATACTATGTGGCACGAGATTCCATCTAGCTGGTCATTAAGTGCTTGCAACATCACCGACCCTTCAATGCCCCTGCCACACCGCGCGGTGGCTGCAGGCTGGGCAGGAGCCCCTCTCTGCTCGCTTACCTGCATCCAAGGCATCTCCAGGAAGGCTACAGCGCTCAAAAGCAAGGACAACCCCATTTGTATGTCAAATCGAAATTTTTAATGTTTTCATCAGAATAGACTTTATATCACTCTCCAATAAAAGAAACAATATAACTAACAGCAAACTTTCATACAGGAACACGCTCCGGATTAACAACCCAAAATGAAAACAAAACGAAATTAATGCAAAATGTAAATCACATATAGTACAATTGAAGTGTCCAAAACGATTTAAATAATTTTAAATATTTTATTTTTTAAACTTGCTACAAATGCTTTGTACAGTATTTCAACATAAAGTCCCCATAACAGAAATGTAACAAAATGGGAATGATAGTGAAAAGTGAAAGTTAAAGTGGCACAAATTCACCAAACAAGTATTAAACTACAATTTTTAAGAGGTAGATTACTTTTTAAGTCAAGAACAAAAAATAAAAGGGGTGGGTGTATAATGAAACTAGTCACTTTCCATCAACTCCATCATTCATCTTGAAAGCTTTATGAACACATGAGAAATGATATTTCCATAAAAGCTGTTTAAGAACAACAGACCAATTTGTTGTTTTATTAGATAGAGGTGTGAGACCTTTCAGAGCAATTATATATTTAACTTTCAAAATATACAGGCACGTAGCCCTGTTCTACCCATTTTATCAATAAAAAGATACACTGCATTCATTATAAATTGGTATTGTTATTTCATTGCTATATAAAGTTTTATTTAAATGTATAAATAGGAACTTGGAAAATTCATAAAACATCCCAACCAGGCTTTTCCCCGTCATATGCTGGCCCTCTAAAAGACTCAGAGTGAGAAAAGGTGGGAAGAAAAGGAAATTCTGTCATGCTAGGTTCCTCTCTACTGATTCATTTAAAAGAAAGAGACTTAATACCTGACCAAAATACTTCTGAGTGTAGCAACATTTTTATCCCTGAATCTACACGACTGTTGATGAACAGGGAACCGGCCTTGCAAGGTTGACAAGTGACCTGTTTGCACGCACACCGTTCCGGAGGGGACGGGCGCCAGGCACGCAGCTGGCTAGCAGACTGAGCCAAGAATTCCTCTGCTTCTTTAGTGTGCCCTTGATTTCAACAGTACCCTTCTTTATCTGAATCATCCTGTAGCTCAGCATGGGTGTCAGGTACCAAATAGGAAAATCTACACCTGGCCCTCAGTATTAGCAAGAAGCCTGCAGGCAGTTTTATGAGTGTGAGCAGCTTCAGCTGGTCTCGCAAGCCTGGTGGATTTCACAGCCATTGTCGTAGTGCTTATCCTACGGTGAGCATGCAACAGCTCTACCATGGCATTAAGGGATTTTTATTTGTTTGGTTTTTACAGAAGATTCCTAGAAAATAAAAAACAAAAACTGAATATAAATGACAAAACCTATTTGTGAGTGGAGGATGTTTGCACAGAAATGGAAAGGTAAAAAAACAAGCAAACAAACAAACAAAAAAAACAAATTTGGAGACAATTACTACATGAAGCAAGTGGCCTTGGAAGAATAGTAAGAATCAAGATCTCCTGGAAAGAAACCCAATGTCTACATAGAGTAGAATCAAAGTCACCCTGTGATGATGTTTGCCGTGATGACATTAGTGTATAAAGGCAAAAAAGGAAATGCTTCACTCTTGATATAAAGAGATAATGCAATGAGCCGTTTATGAACATTATTTCTGACACAAAAAGCAAAAATTCTTCTAGTGTAACTATTCATTAAACCAGACTGCAAGGTGCCAAAATGAAGAGTATCTGAAACAGAGAAATCTTACTCCCAAGTAAAACTTTATTTCCTCCAAATTCTATTAAGCAACTTCTATCCGCACTGGTTTAGAAATATTCTTTTTGCGTAAGGTTGAGCGCTTAATTTAGATGGAAAGCCATGTCATTCTGGCTTCAAATTCTAGTGATGATGTAAAAGATAGTTTTGCACATACCAGTAAGGAACCCATCAGAATTAAGTGACACAAATACACTAATGACCTGGGAGAACAGGCAGGGTTGACTCTTCCTCTTCACTAAAGGCATTTTCTATGTCATTAGCCAAATTCCCACGATGTATCTTTTTCCTTCAGATTGTCCTGATTTGGGTATTAACAATTTATGTCCCATTCCTCTCTAATCTAGCAACATGAAATGCTTCTGCTCTGCTGGGGCTTTGCTGCACACGCAGTGTTTCCTCAGCACCGCTGCCCAGAAGCCCTCGCCGTGAGCTGCTCTGGGTTTGCCGCGTCGCGACGAGCGGAGCCGGGGACACCCCGAGCGCCTGAGGGAGCTGCCATTCCCCCCTCCAGCCCTAAACAACTGCTTGGATAAGAGAAACTACCTTTCACCAGAAATCTCGGTGTGGCAATCGCAGCCACGGACAACCATTCAATATAAGACAGCTTTAATCACCAAACACCATTCCCAGGGAGTTTTGTGGAAGTCACTGAGGCAGTTCAGGTGCCTATGCCAAGAACTACACAGCAGGAGCCTGCCAACAGAAACGCCAAAGTTTTCAAACTATCCTGTTGATTTGAGACTACACAGTAACTTTAAGTGGGACTCAGGCACATAGATTAAGATGGTTTTTAATTTTTTTTCTGCTTTTAAATATTATCTTTTCTTGTGATTAAAAGAATACTTTATCTCAAAATGAAATATAGCAGTACTTTAGTTATAAAATTTGTTTATACTAAACATAAGGGCATAATATTTCTCACAAAGAAATTGCACATTCTTACCTCTATAGAAGAGCAACAGATGCGTAAGTCTTTAGCAATCTGACTCAATTAATTTGTACATAGTTTTTTTTGAAGTACTTTTTTTTTTAAATTCGATACACAGAGAATATCTTTTATTGAAGATCAAAAAATCCAAGTTCTTTTGATAAACAGGTAAAGATGCAGTCATCATTTTTAGCTTAATGAACCACCATAAACTAAACAGACAATTATTTTGGGCAACCACTGGCTGGATATCAAATACAAGGTTGTCATCTTTAAGTACATTATATTTATTGACATAAGGTTTATATGCACTCAGGCACTGATATTTTTTCCCAGCATTTTCAGTTCAATTCATAAAGACATTTTCTGTACAAATTATGCATTATTTCCTGACAACGTGAAAAAAATGCAGTAAGTATGTACATCATACCACAGCACGACTGAGCTGCTAACGGTGTGTTGTAGAAACCTCAACTTTTCTTTACTCTAAACATGAGAAACTTGAAAAAGACCAAGAAAAATAGAAAAGCAGCAAGCAAAGTGTTCCTGTTTTGTTTGAACTTCAAATTAAAAGCTTACCTGAAATCTTTTAGTTCTTGCTTTGTACTGCTTTCATCTCTCTTGTTTTCTGCTGCCTCTGCATTAGCCGCCTGCTGTAAGCTCCGTGTAATGGGGCCTCCAATCCTTTCTCTAGATTTTACACTGAACCTGTCTGCTTTTTTCTTACTTGCCATAGCAGACTTACTTGGCAAAACAGCTTTATTATTCCTTTGTATTCTCACATGCAATTTCCGGGATGCTTTGCTTGAGATGCCAGAGGAACTGTTCTTAGCTACCACTTTAGTTTTTTTCCCTTCAACATGAGTCATTTTGGACACTCTTACAGGACTAGAGTTCCTCAATGCTGAAGAAGAAGAATTTGGCTTTTTAGAGCGAATTGGAGGTACAAATTTAACACTTTGCTTTGACTTGAAGGACGCAGAGGGCAGCTGAATTTGCGTAGGTCCTGAGGTTCGTGCTCTTGTCTTGCCCAAGTGAGCCTGCATACTCTGCATTTTGATTTCTGCATCCGCTGTTCGCCTACGCTGGTTGTTTCCTTTTTCAGTGCTCGCAGTCGATGAAGAACTTGCACTTTTTTTGGCTGCATTTTTTTTAGAGGAGGGAGAGATGGGTTTTTTGGGACAGCTATATGATGCATGTTTGTTCAAACTTCCAATATAAGTAAATTCTCTATTACAGTAAGGGCAGATATGAGAGTCCGACTCAGATGGATTATTTTTCAATTCCGCCTTCTGCTGTGCAGATTTCTTTTTTTGCAAAATAGCTTTCTGGACAAGCTGGTTTTTCTTTTTCAATGCACTTATTTTCAGTTTATTTGAGGACATTTTGCTTATCTCAACGTTGAAATTAAGTCTTTTAGGCTGACCCATTCTTCTGAAGGCATTCTTTCCAGGGCCAGCTATAACCACCAGGCCATTTTTTGGCTGCACTGTCTGTTTCAGTGGTACTGGATTTTTTTTAGGTGTGTATCTCTTTTTATCACTGGCAGATGCACATGCCAGTATGTGTTTGTGTAGCTCAGGCATATTATCAACACTTTTTCCACATTTTGTGCAACGAATGGCAGTAGTAAAGGTCTGGGGGATATTATGGGTAGTGAAATTAGTTGCAGTGACTCCAATACCCATAGGATTACGATGGTGATACTGAAAGGGAGGTGGTTTAAAGCTTGGATAGTGTTGATTGAGGCCCATACGAACATCTGGATCTTTAGCTTTTACCCCCGAAGCCATTATTTTTATAGTAGTATACAACTCTTCTGAGGAGTCGTTTAGATCTTCATCATCCTCCTCTTTAGCAGGGTCTAGAGCATCCTGGGGGAAGCTCTGCATGTGCTCTGCGTTCGCCTTGCTGGGGTCAGTGAAATTCTGGGGTCTCAGAGTCCCACTTTCAAACTCATGATGGGTGCATTCTTTGTCCGGATGGAGATCGCGCTGATGCTGTTGCAAATTGCACAAAAAGGCAAACTCCTTTTTACAGACTGAACAAACAAAGATATTTCCTACTCCGTGAAGCAGAAAGCGATGTTCTGACAAGTCTGTTTTATCCCTAAAAAGCTGTACACAGAATTCACATTTGAAGGGCCATTCTTCAGCATGAACAGATAAATGCTTAGTTAGGTCTTTAATAGAAAGAAAGGGTGATTCACACACATTGCACACAAAGTTTTTATTGAACGTTTCCTGCACTATTCCTGATTCAGCTGAAGTTTGAGGATCTTCTCGTGTTTTTTGTTCACTATCAGTTTCTTCCTGCTTTATAATCGGGAGAGTATTTTCAAGATTATCGGTAGAGGAAACGACAGAAGAAACTACTGAAAGAGGAGGCGGAGATGGAGACGATGACGATGATGAAGAGAAGGAGGAAGATGATGAAGAAGAGGAAGAGGAGAGAGTAGGAGGACCAGGGGAGGCAGCAGGTTCAACAGAAGGAACAGGAGATGGAGAAGGAGAAACTGTAGGTGAAAGAACAGGTAGAGGGGACTGGGCAGTAGTGTTGGACAGCGGTGATGGGCAGGAGGACGTGTTAGTGGCGCTGGCAGAGGCATCTGGAAGTGGTAGCGGGATGGTGGGAAGAAGGGGAGGAGGGGACGTAGCGACCGTTAGCACGGGAGGGCAGGGCGGGGGGGAAGGGGGGTTTGTGGGTGTCAGCAAGGGAGGCAGCTGGCACGCGGCAGGAGCAGACGGCTGCGGCACGGGGGAGACGGAACCCACGGGCTGAGCTTCAACAGAACCTGCAAACAGCCCGGGCTCCGCAGGAGGTTCTGCCTGAGCTTCCAAGGATTTGCTGGGGCTTGGGCTTCTGTTTGCGCTGGAGGCGCTGTCCATGGCTGCATCCATCCCGTTATACTCGTTCAGCAGAACCTTCTGTAACATGCATGTGGTTGGTTTCTTCTTCTTAAGACCACTACAGGTTGGCTGCATGGAATTATTTTCTTTATACTCCCTAATTTCAGCATCACCACAAGGCTTCTTATGCACGCTTAAGTCTAATACAGATTCCCAAGGAACTTGATTCTTATTTTTGACATCAGCTCTTTGTTTTACACCACTAGATAAATCCAGTGGCTGCTGGTTGCACACATTGCCAAAAGCTGGAGCTGCTGTCCAGTCCTTAGATACTTTATAGTCTTCAAAGCAAAGAGGGCTCATAGGCTCTCGTTCTTCCCTTCCAGCCAAGCTCCAGGCAGGTGAGTTGCTGTGGCTGTCTAACTTTGGCATTTTTGAACTCCGAACACTATCATTCCACACAGTTTTTCCCTCACCTGATTTGACAAAGTCTCGAAGTACTGGACTATGCTGTGGAGAGCTGGGAGGAGAGCTGGTCCTTCTTTTGAACCTACCAGATACTGGAGGCAAAATAGGTGGTGATGTAACAGAGGGTCCCAGTTTAGGGATTTCACTTGATGGAGTTATCTTCTTAGTATCCTGTGTCTGAAGCAGCTGCTTTAATTTTGATGACAAATAAATACTTTTATCTTTATGAAAAGTTAAGTTCTCTGTTGAAATGCTAAGAGGAAGATTTAAGGAACTAGTAGGAGTTATAGGTTCTGGGTCTATTTCAGTTTTTATTTTTGGTACAAGAGGAGGGCTAGCTGTTCTCCTCTTTTTGGATTCACTGCTCCCAGTGCTGGAGGGCTCCTTGGGAGGTTCGTTCACATGCGTTTGCGTAACCTTTAGATTTTGGGAAATTTCCACTGTGACTGGACTGATTATACAATTTAGTCCATACAGGTCTGTAGAGTTAGACTCCATCTGAATCACATCGCAATTGCTAGTGCTGCTGTTGGACTGAATTTTACCATCAATATAATAATTTAAGTTTTCAGAGATATTGCTGGAAATATCCATAATATAAACATCATCCACTTCACCTTCCTCTTCCACTTCCGTGCTTGCTATGTACACACTCTGGACTGCTGGGGCCTGCTCCGTTTGAAGTTGCGGCTCTTCAGGAAAGAATCCTTTTCTTCTGACACCTTTGGGAATAAGATGTCGCTCATGAACCCTACGCTGATGTCTCCGCATGTTGGTATGAGTCCCAAAAATCTTTTTGCAGTATTTACACGGATGCAATTCTTTGGGTTCCTTATTTTCTTCAGCAAAAGCAGAGTTGGACATTTCTTGGGAGACTTTCTCAGAATCCAAGACTACGGAATCTTGCACAAGACTGGAAACATTCAAGTCATCTTTAAGACCGTCATCCACAACTACCTGCTCATCACCAACGTTATCCAGGTGTTGCGATGACGCTAGCGTTAAGAACGGTTTCCTTTTTGGCCCTGCCTCATGACGCCGCTCATGTCGTCGCCGGTTAATCTGTGTACCAAAAGCCTTCCCACAATATCGACACTTGAAAGCGTGGTTAATAGTAGATATATGGATGTGCATATGGCGCTCGAGTCCTTGCTTTGTTGTAAACTTCCTCTCACAATGCTGGCACGGAAACATGCATGTTTCCTGGCAATCTCCATTGGATTCATCATTTGCTTTTGGAATTTTCACAACAAGTGTTTTCTTTGGAGAGCTTTCTGGAGAGTCTTCTGACATACTCTTTTGCTCTTCCATTGAATCTAACTTTTCTTCACATATCAAAGGCATTTCAGCATTTTCTGTAAGCATACTGGTATCTTCTATGTCCTCATCGTCCTCATCTTCATCCTCCTCCTCTTCCTCATCATCATTGAAATCATCTGATCCACAGTTTATTGATGCTCCCTGGGTGTCTTCAGTTACCACTGGTGACTCATTGGTGGGACTGGGAATCATCAACTTAGGAAGTACATCTTGATTTACCATTTCCTGAATCACAGCCGTTTGTTCAACGGAGAGCACAGCAGAAACAGAAGGCTTTTCATCTTCCTCCTTAGGACCTAATAAACAAGGCATGAGAAGTATGAGCCATTTTAACAGCCATCCAAAATATGATACTCTTCTACCTGCCCTCTATCACAAAAAAGTCAACATTAATGACCTAAAAAACACTTATCAGTGTCCTAATTTGGTTGTGAGAAAAAAAAGAAAGAATATAACCGTACTCAAATGTACTTTCTGGAGCTTCTGCAGAACACAGACCACTACTTAATGCAGTAAGAAACTTGAGAAGGAACATCACGATCATAAGGCCTAAATGAGTCTGAAGAGTACTGCAATATTTCAGTGTGGACTTCAGAACACTTCAACAATCCTCAGAAAGATTTTCATTGACTTTTCTTATTGCAAAGAATTGTCAAAAAAGGAGTAGAGAAATATCTTAATACCTATAAACAAAACAGAGGAAAATTTTTGCACTCTGGGCATTTTCAAATTCTTACATTTTTACTTTGGATTTGTACTGTTTCATAATGCACAGCAAGACCTCCTTCCTAATCCTACTTCCCATTCTTTAGCCACTGCCTTGTATGGAAGTGTCCTCCATTTCCCAATCAGACACCGCATGCGTCTCATTTGTTGCCACAGACCATCTGTTGCCATAGTTTCCTAACCACACCTCTGCTTGCCAGTTTCATCTACCTGCTGTCAGATGCATCCATTTCTGAAGAAAATATGTTTTTGTTAATTATATGTTTTATAAACAGCTACATGTGCAGTGAGAAGCTCCTCTCCATTCACTTGCTGGGACAATGGTGCATATGGCACAGAAGTAAAACAAAGGAATGAAGGAAGGGAAAGGGCACGGATCAAAAAAGTTCAAGAGTAGAGCTCTGAAATAAACATCTTAAATATTTTTCAATTACATCCATGGGAGAGGCAAGTTGTACATTCTTTTAAAACAGACATTAAACATCCTTCAGTCATTTCACATACACTGCATGTGAGAAGAGCAAAGCCAATTTAGAAATAACCTTTGCAGAGTATCTTTCGGACAAGCAGCACACAGCTATTCCTGTGTTTAGAGCTTTTATTCCCCATGAAGTTGCTTTCTGTTAGAGAGCTGTGCATCAAACCAACCAGTAAGACCAGGTAGGCAGAAATGTAACTACTATATAAGGACGTATTCTTCCCTAGAAAAGTAATAAAGAAATAACTGTATAACTAAGTTCCAAAGACGTCTTAGAATAGGGATTTTTCTCTGGTTTGATGTTCTGAGGAATTTAGATTTACATCTAAGTGTTTCGGCACATTAGTTTTTCCATATTTTCAGAGTTGTGTGCTTAAGGATATAGACACCCACATTACTGTAAGAAGGCTGGGCACAGGATACAAACATGTTTATCTTGCTGGTCTGCTTAAGATATTCAACGTGATTGGTGTCCCTCTAATTTAAAAAGACAGAAGAAAAGTTAAGCCACTTGAGAGCTCTCACCCTCTTTAGAATCCCTCATATCTGCAGAAGTAGAATCCAAATCAGTCTTTTTCTGCTTTGTATCCGAAGTCTTCTTTCCCTTGTTTTTACTCTCCTGAGTCTTTTTCTTGCCTGGGAGAAAAAAGCATCTTTATCATTCCTGTTCGGTAACTTTTCATTTTCATATCAGAAGTTAATGTTAACACCACATGCTAAAAGTGCTAAAAGGCCAAAGTGTGAAACAAAGTGAGGAGTGGGGGCAGGAAGATGACTTGGAAATTACACATCAACATATTTAATTTTCACATCTGTTCTGTGATTATAAATACAGCAGCAAGTCCTATGGTCTAGAAGAAATGCAAAGTAAGGACACATTGAGTTTCTAAAAATCCAAAGGATTCTGAAAGAGCAATCAAACTTTATGGCATTGTATTGTCTGAACTTAATCCACTTATCTCATATAGTTACACAAACCCTTCACATAGCTACTAGATTCATGTATCTAATATTAGCATACCGAAAATATGAAACTGGTTTGCATACTATTCATCTTTAATGTCAACTGGAAGAAGTGGAATCCTACAGAGGTTTCTATACTTGCCTGAACATTCTGAATAATGACCTGGATAAGACAGTTGTATTAAAAGCAATGAAGTATAAACATTACCAGAAGACTGAAAGCAGCATGATCTGGATCAAAAGGCAAAAGCAGTAAAAACACTTTAGATGGAATTGGGTAACAGCAATGAGGTTCTTTATGATGTCCACTGACACAAACAAGTTTGCCAACACTTTCTGCTTGCAAAATTAGGAAGCATTCAAGAGTTGTGCAGGATGAACACATTGTGAAGGTTAGGATAAAAAGGCATTATGCAAAGACTGAATCACTGATGGAAGACATACTAAAAACTTCATTAACTTCACTTACTATTGCACTACAAAGGTGTAGTATCATTTTATTCTCCATGGGCTTAAAGATTCAGTCCAAATATCTTCTAACTGAAGTCACTGCAAATACTTTATTTCACTACAGACTGGTATTTTACATACAACCCTGCAGCAGAGACACCCATTTCTTCTGAAACTTTACACTTCCACACACCCACCTCTTAGGAACGAGAATTCTCCAGAAACAGCCATCCAAATTCCTCCTTTACTCCCTCTAACAAACACAGAGAACGCTACTCTAACATACCCATCCTTCCCTCTACTCAGAGGTGTGAATCATAGCCCTAAATCCATCTCTCATTTGAAAGCACATTCTTCCAACTCATAATCCTGTCAACAAGTTCCTCCTTTTCCCTTAAAAATATTTTTCACATCTTGCGCCAAGAATCTGCAGATGCCTTTAGAGAAAAGTGCTCCTTTACTCAAACAGGAATTTTCAAAGTATGTGCCCCCTCCTCTAGAACAAATCAGAGAGAAGATCAGCTCTAAAAAGAGCATGCTTTTTTTTTTATTTGAACAGTCTATATTATATAAATAATCACCTACATTTATGTCCCAAGGAGCTCGAGTTTAACTGTCTCTCCCTGAAATGTGTTTCAGTTTTGGGCCTAATTACTCCTTTTTTCTTATTCCAAGCTAAGAAATCTTAGTCCGAGAAACTGATAGTACAGTCAACATTCAGAATTTTTTGTCTTTGGAAAATATATACACATCCTTAACTAAACTAGGAGTTATCTCTTAATATGCTCAAATATTGTAATAATCACTATCTTTAAAACTTTCCTTAATGAAGGAACTCCAGTTCATTTAATGGTACAACACGAGGCTTCAATACCAAACACTGGCAAGTTGCCACAAGATTCAGTGCGCATTTCGGTGTTCACACAGACATAACAAATTTAAGTGCTTCTTTATTTGACCAGTTACTTAATATTGAATTTGAACATAACTCAATAAGCACCTCTAATGCTCCTAATAACAACTTGCAGCAGACAAGTTATGAGTAAGGAGGATGTCAAATACATTTCCAAATCTCTCATGAAATGTAACACCAAGTTACACTGGTAACGCATTTCTAGGAACTAGGCCCGACAAAAATGTCAGTCATTTCTAGGGAATTGGACACTCATCACAACTCACATTAGCAGCAAAGCATCAAAACACAGCCTAGCTGTTAGACACTTGGCAATTAATTTTTTGCAGACTGCCTATCCTTTGAAGAACAGTATCAGCATCTGGACTTCCAAAGTGATGTTTTAGACGCATGTCCTGCACCTTTACAGATAAAACCAGAAACAAGAAGGATAAGAGCAGCCCATGGACCACAAAGACTACTGTTGTGTCCTTCCTCCCTGCCCGTGCCATTCCCCTCTAGAGAAGGATTCAATTCCTAAAAAGAGCACCGACACACAGAGCCTCCCTGCTTCTCACGTGTGCCAAACTTTGTCATGGTTAGGGAGGTTATTTCACGACACGGTACAGCGTGTGATGCCAATGCACACGCAGGCCCTGGGCACTTCTAGATTTGCTTCTCAAGCAGTACCAATTTCAGCATATTGCCAAATGATATAAAAGCCTTCAAACTGCAATGCAATTAATTCTTTCTTACAGAAAGATTGAAAATAAATCATGTTAATATGTGAGATAATATACATTAAAAAAAAAAAAAAATCACTCAAGCCCTAAATTCTGAGGTGTCCTCAATTTGCAGGACACACTATAGCACCCCAAAACTGATTGTCAATGGTAGAAACACTAGGATAGCAGAATTTAACTGAAGTTGAATAATTAGGTCACCTCCTTGCTTATCCTATTGATGTAAAGATCATCTGCAAGTTACTGCTTGACACACTCCTGAGAGGGGAGGGGAAAAAAAAAAAAAAAAAAAAAAAAAAGACAACCTGCTCACAGATACAGTTGGAATTTTTTCAAGTTCTTGGCCTTCAAGGATAAATACATTCAAAGAGAAGATTTATCTAGCACCCAGCCTTTATTCAGAATAGCGAGCAGTTACTTGCATACATATATAATTTTAGATGCGTCAGATCAATTTTTGACAAGTATCAACTAGAGATACCAACTGCTTTTCATTTTTTCCTTGGATCAGCTTTAGCTTGGTCATTTTCTAGGTTGCTGTTCTCCTTAGAATTCTCTGCAGTCAAGCATGGCAGTGACTGCCTCAGATGTACCTATTTCAGTGTCCCGGGGCTGATAAAGTTCAAGAGCAGATGCCCAGGAAAGAGAATTAAAGAACACAGTACTGATGAAGTGATACTTCCCTAGTTTCCCTAGTACACTCTCTCAGCTTTCACCCATCTGTAATTCAGGAGTTTTAGAAGGTAGTATCTAACAGTCCTTGATAGTTTCTCTCAAATGAGTTCACAAACTGCTTCTAAAATCTATGTAAACTTGAAAGATTTGCAATTTTTTTCCCCCTGCACATTTCCGATGAAAAACAGCACCTGAAATTTTATTTTAAGGGATATCAATGAATAACCTAAGACACCTGTGTCTCATTTCTTACATTTTAAGATGTCAAGAACTAATAGAAGCCCACAGGAGGGAGGAAAAAAAATCCTTGCAGTACAGAACCTGGTGGAAGCCTGAGCATAAGTACACACGTGCACTTACCATCAGGTTCCTGAAGGGTCCTACATGGCTGCTACTGCCAGCTGGATCCTCCACTTGGTCTAAACAAGAAAGATACAGGAATGAAACACAGGGAAAGTGAAATGGAAACAATGACAAAAGAATAAATGAAGGGCAGAAATCAATATATGTGTATGTGTGCTAAAAGAACTGCAAAAGAAAGATGCAAAGAAAACTGAATGAAAGAATCAGATGAAAAATAGCTGGTGTCCACAGCGACAAAGACCCAAACAGGAATGAATCAAATCTCTTGCCATATAGTTGTTAAATATGGCTCCTTTTGCTCCATTTCCTTCATCTACATGTTGCAGATAACGCTTTTGCTGACCTATCTGGTTTTTATACCCTTGAGATACCTGTATAACTTCTGTTAGCACAAGACCTGCAACAGACACAGGGAAACTTGCGCTAGTGCCAAGGTCCAGATAATCAACCAAAACCCATGCTACAGTCCTGCGTATTGCAGAGGAGTTCAGGTGTCAGCCAAGTAAAGAAAAAAACAAAAACTACTCAAGCAAGTAATCTTTACTGAAAGCAATCTTTATTCTTCCGCACTTAACACCTTAAGTCTTACCGATCAAGCCAAATCTTCTCCAATGATCTATGATGTTTGTGCTGACATTCTTGTTAACCAAAATATAAATGGAATTGTAAAACAACTGACAGTGACTTCTCTTGAGATGGCATTTCCTTACATTTGGACTTGAATCCTATCATTAAATACTCCTAAATTAGGCAAGACATTGCTAGCTTTAGTAACTTTAAATGTGACAAACATGCTCACAGTTAGGACTATAAAGATATTTGAGATCAGATATGAGATTTCCCAATGCTTTGATCATTTACAAGAATCAGGGCAAACAGATGTTTATCTCCCGCAAAAGCTAGGGCTAGTAAGTAGAAAAAGGAATTACTGGTATTATTTGAGGTATTCCTCTGGAATCTGTAGCCAACACAACTGCCTGCAGCTCACTAGCACATCTATCCCATGCTCATTTACTTTGTTGATAAAAGCATCCACCACTTTGCAGCACATGGTAAACAAACCAACTTTGAACTGCTATCCAAAGTTTTCTGTGATTTGATACAAGCCAAGTTATTCCCCTACGTTGGTCAAAACGCAGGTTCTTGGGGAAAAAAAAGAGGAAAGTGAAGTCAAAGCAGCAGACACAAGTTAGAAAGTATTGACTAGGACAAAACTAGGAAAAAGAAAACATGATAACCTCAAAAGAAAAGTCTTAGCAAAATCTGCTTAAAAAAAAAATCCCTTGAATATTAGGACATCAGCTTCCAGCATTTCTCACGTAACATCACTGTTAATAAAACACCAATTTTGTCCTTAACTACTTGCATTTAAGTACTGCTTTGCAACTTATTTAATTAGAGGAAACTCAGTCCAAAAACTCAAGTGTAAATGTGTGTGCATGTGTGTTCAGAAGTACATTATTAGGTAGGGAGGAACCATCTTTTGAACTCAATCTTCAAACTTCAAACAAAACAGAACATGAAACCATTGACTAGCAAGTGCTCTGGGGGGAAAATACTCAGGCACTAGCAAGAAAAATTACTACCGAAACCCGTAAGCTGCAGATGCTTACACCTCCCCAGACCCCAAGGCTGAGATATTCAAATGCTGCCGTAGAACCGCTTTGGTAGTAGATTTTATTCATCTCCTAAATTGGAACGAATCAAGCCAGAGAAAGGGTGGGGTTTTGTTTCTTTCGTTGCATTTCTATTTTTGCTAATGTAAGATATGCTATACCAGGGGAACTGCCTAGTTCAGCTGTTAAGATGAAACCCATTTCTTTGGCACATGCGTGCACATAAACCCACTGTCAAAATTACTACCTAGGTGGGAAGGTAGCTATCCACTGGATTCAAAGAGAGAGAGTAAGGGTAACATTAACTGATTCCTCCCTTTCTCAGACTAGAGCCTTCTAAAAATGAACATAAAAAGATGTAAAAGGATACAGAAATAGCACATGTGTTCACATTCCAGTAATTTGTAACTTTGCAGGTAAAGTTCAAGGCTTATCAAAAGGCACAGCTCGATATTCTGAAACAGAAATATCTAATTAAGCTGAATGTCAACTAAATATGAATGGTTATATAAAACATACCATTAAAAGGCCTATTTTAGCAGTGCTGTCAAGTTTATACAGCAAATGTCAACATTTAAATGTCATAATGACCTTGTTCTACTCAACATATCGTTATAAATAATAGGTGAGCCATAATCATATACAAATAAAATATATGTGAATCCTTTCCTGCAATGCCATTATGAAGTTACCAGGATACAATTAGTTTGTATAAACTTAACTAGACACCACTAAACAAGTTAAAAGCAAACACTTCTAAACAGTTTGTGTTGATTTTAGTGCACAAATTTATCAAAGCGCAATGTCATTTTAGTTTATGGTTTCTGAGAATAATTTAGAGCTAGAGGAGATCTGAGCTTTATGCTGCCCATCTTCCCAACATATCAAATAATTCTGAAAGCTGACAGCCACAGTAGTTATAATTACGTATTTTGGAAAAATCGGAAGATCTGGCACAACTCCCAAGAAGTCCAAACACTGTAACACTGAACTGGGCAACTGGCTGATGGCAGCACTGTCTCCTTATGGTGGCCTCCCCATTTGCAGCTGGATTCTTTCTTCTCTCAGCTGGAGGTTGTGATTATCCATCGGCCTTGGGCCTCGCACAACCCTGCACTGTTCTGCTGACAAAGGCTCTGCAGAGAACTGTTCTTGAACTGCTCATGATCATGTAATTCAGACGCCAGGGCTGAGCACCCTCGCCCTAGCGCAGCTCTCCATACCCTTTCTTTGCAGGCTGGTAGGAGAGGCAGGCAGTGTGTGCACAGGGTTAGCCCGTCCAGCAGGAGTTTCACTTATATCAAGTGAAGTGGTTTATATCTGGAGCCAAAGGGCTCCAGAAGAGACCTCAGCTGCCTTTCCAAAGCAAGAGGTATGAAAACCAGGTCTTTGCATCTCCTCTTCCATAAGAGGCATTCAAGCCTCCCAATGGCAGCAGGAGACAGAGGGAGGGCAAACACAGAGAAGACATAAGAAACTTAAAAGTAATGCTACTACCATCAACCTGACTCTCTGTAACTACTTCCTACAACAAGAAAATCTTTTTCATATTATAAATGTATATTGCTACAGACAAGCCATCACACTTCAAATGTATATGGTGTGATGTTTCAATCGTAGCCTCATTCATCACAATAAAATCTCATTTTGGGAATATATTTCAAAATACCTGAAGAAAAATGCTTACACAACATGTAAGTAGGAATATATCAAAATATATTTCTACTAAACACTAAATATGAATTTTTCACAAGACAGAGTGAGCAATGTTTTTACAGAAGCTGTCAATGTGACATTTACTTAACAAACTAACTTGTTGCCATGGAAAGCATAAGAAAATTCTGAGCTGGGGCTATTTAAAACAACAATTTCTGCAAAAAATTGGTGAAGTTGTCACTTCAATGACAGTACTGAAGATAAAGTTACTATGTCTCACCACAAACTTCTTAAATTATATAATCCTCAATACACGACAAATGCAAGGGATTGCGCGGCATGGCTTGTCAAGACAAGAAAAATGACAAGGATTTGTCATTTTGTGCTGCTTTGCAAGCAGCAAAAAGGAGCACAGTGCCAGTAAATGGAGTTCTTCATAAACTCGGAGAAGTTTAGGTGAAGGAATTCAGATAAACAGATAAAAGCATTTACACAGAAGAGTCATATGAGCAGGAAGCCTATCTTATACATAGTATTATACCAGTCAGCAAGAACTGATATGGCAATTTTCTTCAGTCTCTCTCACTGACTTACTGTATTGTAATTTATGCACTGTCACCCACTGTAACAAAAAGACTAGCAAAACCAACCAATACATATTATGTTTGTGATAATATGCTATCCACATGTGCAACACCTCATTCAAATCCTTAAACATGATTTAGTGTCACAGACTAACCTGAGCATAAATCACAGGTAGTCTTACATTTAGAGACTAAATAGCACTTACTCACCTATAATGATTTAAACAGTACAGAATATCATCTAGCAACTATTAAACACGGCTAATAAACACCCATAGAGTTTAATCCTATGACAGTTCTAACCCACATGAGCACTGTGCTGCACAATTAAATGTAAATAATTAAACATACAGCTTTTGTCTTCTTAACTTTTTTCCTCTCATTTCTGCATTAACTCCTGTATTTATAAAAGTGGAACAGTAGACTCCGATCAGCTCTAAAATCTAGCAACCACCAAACAAGAAGAACGTCTGGCTCCTACTCTTTTTAATAACACAACATCCTGCAATTCACTACAAATTCTTAGCAAGTTACTTGACAACTAATCATAGTTAAAGGTGGCATTACCAACCTGCTTCAGAAAGTAAGACAGATGTTCTGCCACATGGTTATATTGCATTAGCTTTTTTTTAAGCTAACTTTTCAGGTTAGCTAGTTTCAAGTATTAAAACAGATGGAAAAGAAGCAACAGCTGAAATACAAACATTTAATGGATTTTATAGAAATAATTGGGTTCTCTGTATTTAACCAATCTTCTGTCTCTCAATTCAGTCTTTGAATGAATCATTTTTTATCTGCTGAAAAGCTCTGGAAGATTTGCTTAGCATTCCCTCTGAAACCAAGTGTCTCATTCACTCTTGCTGCAGCCCCACGATGCTTGCCCCAAGAAATGTGTTTCAGTCTCCTCCAAGAATACGAGATTTACTGTTTCTCCCAAGGAAATCTCTAACCATAATACTCCAATTGCTCAGTCAGTGCTCAAAGTAGAGGACTACAGCAGACAACAGCTGCTACTCTAGCTGAGAGCTGACAGCAGAAGTTACTGAATGTACAGTTAGCTCCAAATCAAAGTAGAGAAAATTGATGTCTGCTTAATCTATTAAGCCAAAAAATGGCAATAAGCTCAAAGTCACTACAGGAAATGGCAAATTCATTATTAAAATATTGTTCCAATCAGAGCACAAATATATTTGTCCATTGGTCAGTTAATCTGTTTCAATAAAATTGGATTTTAAACATGTGAAACTTTTTTGAAGACATCTTTTGATACCATAAAAGGTCAAATGAAACAAATACAAAATTATTATCATCGCTAAATGGTGGCTTGGACTTTTTCATTTACAGGCAATTGAACTAGATAAAAAAAGGCTTTGGTATCTTCCTTTGGGAGAGGAAAGACTAAAAGCTGACACTTAACAGTTAAGAATGTGGAAGTCATGAATGAAGTTTCAGCTCAAAGTCCACTTTCCTTTTGCACTCCCTGACTACAGTCCATAAGACCACTTTTGCACTTTACCTGCAACTTGAAACAAAAAGTTTGCAAGAAGTCTTTTTTTTTTTTTAAGCTTAGTTACAAGCTATGACAGCATGAATCTAAAGCAACCTTGTGCACTTTGAGTCTGAACTTACCCCTAAAGAGGTCAGATCTCATTACTGTTCAACTACTACACCCTAATAACCAGTAAAAAACCCTACTAACTTAATGCGTTGTAAGGTTGTGATTACATCATAAGCTGTATGAGAAAGTTTGTGACGTATTTGGCTCCAAGTAGTGGCTATAAGTGAGAAAATTTACCATAATTTATATGAATCAAGCCACTTTCGCAAAGACCAGATCTTCTTCCTTCAACAATCTAAACAGATCTTCCAAAGCCGCTTGGACGCAGTCCTGTGCCACCTGCTCTAGGTGACCCTGGAGTGCAGAGGGGTTGGACTGGATGATCTCTAGAGGTCCCTTCCAACCTTAACCATTCTATGATTCTATGATTGCTAATGGGCTGTCAGCACAGAAGATTCATGTTTGAACGGATACGAACAAGCCTGGCATGTGGCTCAACGTTAGCTAGAATGGATGTACAGCTCACTAACCATTTCTGTGCCACTTTGCAGTATCAAGAAGATAGATTCTCAGCTATTATAATACTCTGACTAGAGTAAGTTTATGCCAATCACCACATCAATAATATTGTCTCTTCAAAGTTCTAAAGCATTAATCACAGTCCATCAAATGCTCCTGCAAAAGCCCATACAAAGTGTCACAACACAACCCACGCAACAGCAAAGCTGGCAAGCTCAGAAGCGCTTCTGAAGATCTCATCCTAAATAACTATCACATATGGGCGATCAAAATAAAGATTGCACTTGCTTAAGTCAATCCAGGGGACAATTTTTATAAAAGCCAAGCTAGCAGTAATTAACAAATATCAATGCTCAAAAGATCCTAATTTCATAGCTACAAATTCTGAAATAGAGAGCATTATTTCAATAATTGTTAAACTAGGTTAAACAGATCACTACAATACCTCCTTCAAGGAAGTTGAGGGAACCCTCATCGACAGAAAAAGGAATCAATTTGCTAGAAAGTGTCCAGTGCCTCAATTCCATTCCCCACTGTAGGTTACGTAACTGTAGACAACATTAGCGAATTTGCTTAGACATGCTGCAACTGTCATCTCGACATGCATTTTCTTATTTAACTTGAAAAAAAAATTGTTATACGGAAAGGTGGTTGAAGAGAACTAACAAAAGCATGGAACATTTAGAACCTATGGATTTGAGCATTCAAGTCATCCAAGAAATACTCATGCTTCCAAGGGTTTATACTTACAAATGTAGTTTTGAAAGAGGTCGATACATGTAATTTAATATCAATTTTTTTTTCAAATAATTTATTTTTACCTTCAAAATGAAGTCTTATCTTCTCCTACTCTTAAACTCAGGAACGAAGCTGGAATGAATCATACCAATTTCACTCTGCTCTGAGAAAACTGAGAGCAGCAGCTATCATGGAAACGAAGGCGTTTACTGTAGAAGCGAAGATGGAAATTTAAAGTAATTCAACTCCCCCACTCAAAAAGCCTCATTTATGAGAAATAAAAGGAATTTCCACTGGTTAGAAAAACTTATTAGAAAAAATTTCCTTTGGTTAAAAAAAAAAAAAAAAAAAGTTACCAGATCTTCACCAGATAGGAAATGCCACCAGCAATGCAGTTTCCTTGATATACCGCAAGCAGATTTGAATTGGAGTTATATCATGCTTGTAAATCAATTTGAATTCAGGAAAATAGTTGTCATTCTGTGGTTTTGTTTCAGGTTTTCTTGGTGACCTTCTCCGCCCCCCTCGTCTCTACTCTTCAGCTAGCAAGTTCTGAAGTCTCATATTCATCTGTAAGTTTTTCAACTACTAGGCAGAATTCCACCTGTTCATTTAATCTTTACATTTTTGTGCAGCAAGTT
Organism: Tinamus guttatus; assembly: GCF_059628265.1. Taxonomy (NCBI): domain Eukaryota; kingdom Metazoa; phylum Chordata; class Aves; order Tinamiformes; family Tinamidae; genus Tinamus; species Tinamus guttatus. The sequence continues at coordinate 534,195 of NW_028288866.1, read as the reverse complement.
GACATCGTTTCAGTAACAGCTACGCTTCTAACGTAACCTACGTTGGCAGCATTTTTCCAGGATCTCTGAAGTACAAGCCTCAAGTTGCACTGCATTTAGCATTACACATAAAAACACACATAATCATGTATAGCGGCTCCTATGTGATTCATAATTCACATACCTCCACACTAGTTCTGGGACAGCATTATTTATTAAGAGTTACCTAGACTTCAAAGTCTCCCTGAAATCTGCTAAGAACTACAGCAAATATCAAAATCATGATAGCAGTAGAGCCCCTTATGGTACTGAAGTTTTAACACAGATTTATCAGTTCAAGACTGTTGGAGGGCTTACTCCTACAACCACCACGGACTGTCCAAGGTGCACGTAAGCCTCATTTAGGTGTCTTGCCTACAATATAACAGAGGACTGTGTTTTAAAAGGTCACACAACTGGGCTTGCAAGATAACAGAGCATTTGCTTCCATGACTTCAAGCATTCAAGCCCCTTTATGCAGCATGTAGTTTTGTTAAAATGAAGTTACATACTTCCCCTCTCAACAGCCTTACTCTGCACAGGAAAAATACGGAGGCACATACGGTATTCATTCCAAACAATACTATAAATTATGCCACTGGGGTTTGTTGCCTAGATAAAGCGCTAAGCAGGACACAGTAAAGACACAAATACAGCTCAAGAGCACAGCATACAAGCATTACCACAAGGATATAAATAAGTAGAGTAGAAGTACATCTTCCTCCTCTCCCCCTCAAAAGTTACACAAATACTTTTCACAAATATTTATCAAATTAAATCTGCTCTGACATAGATGTTAGGGCCTTTTTTCCTCCGAGATCAGACTTCTGATCTCGGAGGAAATATAATCCATGACAGGTTATCTCAGTATACTTTGTTTTTATTTTGGGGTCTGTTTAGCATCTTAAAGAAGATTATAGCCTCATAAGACCACTGAATATCTTTTATATCTAATATACAACAACCCTTTAAGGTACTCTTAAACTTGGTTAGTGGAATATGACTTTTGGAAAAAAAAATATACCAAGAAGTCAGTGAAGAGGAGGCTGATATTTCATATTATTTTTAGTATACCATCCTTTGTTATCAAAAAATAAGACAAATTTCTATGCTACTCCTCTAATGGAGAGGACAGCTTGTTAACTGTAAAATGAGCAGTGGAGTCTTTCTTCTTTTCTTAGCAAAGGGAATTAATGAAAAAAGAATGCTGATGCGTTTGATTTGAAAAAAAATCCTACGAGGTTGGTGAGGAATAGAAGCATCAATTGCAAACTGGGAAAAACGGATGACAGTGGTAGGAAAGTCTAACAAATGAAATTTCAGAAAATGCAAAAACAAAGCAATGTTTTAGATCACTTTTCTGCTACTGCTTGTCTAAGGAAATCTTGCATACAGCAGCTGTTAGCTCTTACTGACACAGTAATCATGTCAACAATAATGGGGGTGGGAAAGAGGGGTTCTGACAAAAATCAGAAATGTTACCCAAGAAAATTCAACAGGTTGTTGAACACACACAATGTTTCAATGAAGAAAAATAGATAACTACTCCTAAGCTGTTGTGCATGCTAAAAGAAAAACCCAAAAGAACTTACTCCAACTACAAAGGCTTAGAAGAAAACCAGTCTGTAACTGTCTGTGACAGTAACCTGCATATTTCAGTATCTCAGTGTAAGAAGAGTGATATATATGATCAGAATTAACTGATGAAGAAGTCACAAGAGTAAAGAGCAAGTGCATTTTAAGAACTATGACCAAGGCACAACCAAGATTCTGTCTCCTGCAAATGCGCTGGAGGAGGCTGGTAAATAGAGGGGAACATGAGCTGCCATCATAAATATGCTCGAAAGGAGATTATGAAGGCAGTGTCAGTAATCACTTGCAAACGGAGGTCAGATCAAGGTCGGACACAACATACTACTCCAAACCTATGTTTTCTGTCTAACCTCCACTTGCTCGGCTGCTGATTCTTAAGCACCATCTCAATTTTGCTCGGGCCTATCTCTCACAGGGAGAAAGTCTGAACTGCCACCAGGTGAGCATTTATTCAGAAATAATTCAGAGTCCTCCTACATCAACATGGAAGAAGTTTTACAGTAATTATAGCCATGATCAACTGTGCAGAAACATACCACTTTGAAGCTTTAACAGCTATAAAGTGATCACCTTTTCTGATATTATCAGAGTTCAATAAATGAACTGCAGCAACAAGAATATCCAGAAGTTAAATATTTTTAAATATCCAAGGATAAAATCTAAACACGTTAAAAAAAAAATCACAATGCTTGTTTTACTGAAGATCCTTTAGTTCCTATTTAATAACTGCATGTTTTTAAAAACTGCATACTAATATACCTCTCAAATAAGATCTTGTCCAATCATTTGTAACACTTTTTAAAGTCAATTTGCTTTTCAAGAAAGCACATTTCTAAAGAATACACTTATTCACAATTGATCAAACTTAACAAATCTTTCACCGCTGTGAAAGACACAAGCTGTGAAAGACAAAATCTGCAAGGAGAACAAAATTTATGAAGAGGAAGTAGTCTGCTTAGGTAGCTAATAAATTCAAATTTCACAACACTCTTGAGAAGCTATTTTCTAAGAAGTTTATTAAGTTGATTGTTAATCTGTAAAATTACCTTGTACTAAGGATTTTTTACCTGCAAAACTAAAATCAGAAAAATTTTCTCCCCTTCCCTCATCTCCACACCTTTTAGAGCTGTTGAATTATTTCAAAAAATAAATTTACTTTTTATAACTGTTGAGAACTCACAGCTTACCACAATTTCCTTTACTCTCCCTCAAAACCTCAAGCTCACAGCTAAGACCAAGTAGAGAAACTTTCACATCCAAGAGATGCAGCTGTATCTGCAAGAGAGTTATCAATGGAAAGCATTCTGGAATCTCAACTGCTATCCATTTAGCAAAAATATTATGTTTCTTGCAGGCAAACTGGAATGAATCTTAAGTATTAGCAGATATTATTACAAATACTAAAAATAACCAGGAATAAATACAATCCAATGCACTGTTCTAAAAAAAGGAATAAAAATTCAAAATATACGCATTAGTACAGAACAAAGAACATATTATGAATTAACTTATCTTTTACAGCATGGATGATAAAGCTTTAATCATAAGAAATCAAAGCATACAATGAATGCGGTCTATTACTTAACGATACAAGAGTAAAATTCAGAAGATGAATTACTTCTTGGTTACACTTAAACGTCTTATCTATATTGTGCTTTGCCTATTTTTTTTTTTATGTATATACTTTCTGAAGATTTGTGGCTCCTGGGTAGAAGTTCATGTTTATAAAGTAAGAGTGAAGACCCAACATTCCAAATTAGCCCAATTTGAAATCTGTATAATCCGTAACTGTCAGAACTCCATAAACAGTATAAAAGAGAATTACTGAATTAGTTTATCAATATTTTATCTGTAACTATCTGAATACAAATGAAACTTCTATGTCAGGAAAAATTATCTTAGCAATGATCCTGTCTGGCTTTTCTGATTTATAATATAATCAAATTCTTTCAAGTTGTTTTTCTAGACTTTCAGGTAAATCACAGGCACATAAAATTTTTCATGCCAACGCATAATTTAGGAAAAAGCATACACCACCTCTAATTTACCAAGACTTACTCATGTATATTCCAAAAATGCATTTTAGGACAGAAAGCAATAAAAACCAGTGCTTGAATTTCAGGCTTTGTAATAACCTAGCGCACAAATCTGTTCAAATAAATAACCGATTGTGTCCCACCATTTCTTGCTCCAGGCCTCTCTTCAATCTCCAAAATAAACAGACCTTACTTTAAAGACCCGTTTTTCTAAATGTTTGATCGTGGTCCCAGTGCAAATTCTAGTCAGCTACGGTGTAAATAAAATCAGTCCCTAAATTATCATTTTAAACCACGTTCAATGAGGCCATTTTACATATTAGCTCCTTTCCTTATTCTGATTCATGGAACACCTGCAGAGAAACCTGAGGTACAGGAAGGGATACCCGTGTGCTACAACATAAGCATTCCCTTTATTTACCTCTGCAATAGCGTTAAATATGGTTTTGGCCTAAGAGAAGGCTCAAAATACTCGTTATATAAGGGTGTCTGGAGAAACATGCACTCTAAGAAATAAATATATATGGCCGTTGAATTATTAATGGCAGTAAAAGCAATGGGTGCCTGCGTGGATGTAGTTGCAGGGAGCAGCGTGTGCCTTCCCCAGCCCTCCCCAATACAATCCCTCCCCCATCCTTCCTCCCCTGCCAAACTCCTCCAGAAGTGGCCGCTCAGGCCGCCTGCGAAATTGCACCATGAAAAAACAATAACCGATAAAAGCGCTTGGGGCGGGGGGGAAAATAAAGTAAACCCTCCGTTTTCAAGGCAAGTAACTAAACCAGATCCCATTCGGAGGGAAGGGGGAGGGTAACTCCAGGCGCGCTGACAGCGCTGCGCAAACACGGACTCCCGCACGGTGAAAACTTTCCGCCCCCCCCCGCGCCGCGCCGCTCGGCGGGCCGGGCCGGTCCAGGCCGGGCCGGGCCGGGCGCCGCTCCTACCTCTGCGGGCCCGCGCGCAGTGGCGGCGGGCGCGGGCGCTGGCTGCTCGCTCTTCCTCAATAGCGGCGGTTATCTCCGGGTCGTCCTCCCCATTGTACCACACCAACAGCTCCTCGCCCGCCGCGATTGGCTGCCGGGAGAGAAGAGAGGCGCGCGGCGCCAATCAGCGCGCGGCTTGTTGGCGGCGCGGGGCGGGGGGGCACGGCGGCGGCGCCCGCGGCTGCCGCCCCGCGGCAAGGGCGCCCCCGCGCCCGGCAGCGCCCCCTGGCGGCCGGAGGGCGGCGCCGCCCCGCGCTCGCGGGCGCCGGGCCCGGTTCGCGCCGCTCCCGCCCCTCGAGCCGGGCGGCGCCGGCCTCCCCCGCCGCGGCGCGGCCCTTCCCCCTGCTTAACAGACAAAACCATCCCCAAATTCACTTTTAATCCAGAAACACCAAAGCCAAGAGCAGCACCAGAGCCAAAGCTGGGGCCGGGCCCTGCCACCAGCAGCCTGGGCCGTGCCCGACAGACCCTTGCTCCAGGGTTTTTCTTTTCACATGCTCTTTGAAACGGGTTTGAAATCAAACACTACGAAAGTTAAGACATTCTTTTTACACATTTTTAAATCTATTTTTTCTCCATTGCTTAAATAATTCTATCCAAGTCAAACAAACACACACCAAAGCCCACCCCTTGCATGCCCTCCTACACTTAACCACTCTACCCACTTTTCCCCTGGTTTAAAGAACATTGGGGCACTGGAAATGAGATTTCTGACCTCATCGCATGAGAGCAAAGGGTATCTGTACTTCTAAGACTGCTATTCCCAGTCTGAAGCCAGAAGGAACTTTTCTACATGGAGAGACATTAATATCTGTTTCCTACAAAGCGTTCTGCAGGTCTCCCAGCACTTGACCAAGGTGATACTTACCTTAATACCCTCTGACACTGGAACAAGATCTCTACAACTATGTTAACCATTTAAGTTTTAATGCAAGCAAAACCTCTTCTTTGGCTTCCCTTGCAACTCTGCATGCCCGATGGATAAATGGTGGCAAGAATATTTGCATGGTCCCATTTTGCAGCTCTTTAGCAATGAGGAATGAAGAGAAGTTGCCCGATGCAAACAACTTAACCCATACCTAGGCTCCAAGAGCGAGCTGGCATAAAAGCGCAGCGCAACCACATGATGGTAATGAGCACGTAGTCTGTTAGCTTCCTGCCTGGAGCTAACATTCAGGAGGGCGGGTTTAGTCTGGGAGCAGGTCCTCTCCACGTGAATGAAGCCTCTTAGCGAGTGCTATGAAGGTGCAGGGCGGCAGCAGCTCTGATAGGAGCATTAGAACTGCTCCCTGGATACCCCTGCTTTTCCCAGGAATACTCCCAAATACGCAGCAAGATACGAGGAACACCCCTAATAGCACCGCTGGGAACCAGCTTCCTCCCCTAGGATCACTCATGCAGCAGCTGTAGGTCAGGACAGTTCAGTTAAGGGGTGAACTGTGGACAGTTCCCCACTTCCCTCCATCTCCCCAAAATAAAATTGCAACTGCCACGTGCTTTTTCTTGCAGTTCGTCTATAACTGCGACATGTCTTCTACCTGCAGGTTTTCTTTTCAGAAGGTTTCCTTTTAAGCGGTTTGGAAATCTGCTTTCTTTTCAAAAGCAGCATCCAAAGTTAACACAGATTGTATAGCACTATTCACTGTAAACACACAAATACTGCAACATGCTGTGCAGACGGAGACATACATTTGCCTGACCTTACAGCAATATATGTATTTCTCACCGCAGATGCTGCCTTTGACTGTAATATTGCGCTTCTGCTCACAGATGTGGCTCACCTCTCCCAGATGTGAGCAGCACAGAGGGCAGTCTGTGGACCTGGGAGCACTTGTGTGTATTTTTCCATACCTATTCTGCTGCCTGATTAGCACTACTTCCCTATGCAATGAGTTATTGTTACATATTAGAGTTCTTATAAACCTGTTTGACAAAAACCTTCTTCCATAAGCAAATTAATTTCACCTTAAAACTCAAGCACAGTCTCAAACCGATTTAGGAGACTTTTTGAAAGCAAGTTTTCACTGCAATTTATTATTATAATTTGTAATTCCTGAAGAAAAAGCATTAAGACTAGGACTATGTGCAGAACAGCACTATTGTAAAGTAGGTCGTTTCATTTGGAGAGGCAGGAAGAACTGAAACCCCATAATGAGTTTAAGCTGTTTCAATGAAATATCACAAATCTCATATGTATATAGGGAAAAGTATATGCAAAACAGCTTCCAAAGATCCTTAGTCCTTCAGTAAAGAGGAAAAGAATACGGAAGAGAACAGTATTTGCTTCTGCTTACTTAATTCTGCCCTAAACCTCATTATAAGTCCTCAACATTTAATTTTACTATTCATTTACAGCAGAGAAGAGAAAAATGAAAGCAGTTTGGACACTTTTACACAAAGCAAATTCAGACTTTGCTTATCTTAGCAATTCAGCTTGGAAATCAGCTTATTTAACTTACAAATTAAAGTACAGGAAAAGCTTAAGAAAAAACTTGGGAAAAAATAATAGCATGACAGTGTTTTAAATGGTACCAGGTGAAGTAGAGCACAACAACATAGAAGCCACCATCAAATCGTCTTTCGAGGGGCAAGAAAGAACTTTATTGTTTGGGTATCACCAAATAGAACTCCTCTGCATTTATGAATTATGATAAAGATCAGGAAAGAACCATGGGTAGCTGCACTCATGTTACTCAAAACTTCTGAAGAGGCAGCACATGCACCATATTATGTGCAGTTAATGCAGGTATAGGAATATTTTGAGTGTCTTTCTCCTGCAAGACTGCATTTCAACTATCCAATGGCATTTTCCGAATGGCTTTTACACGTCACTAAAAGTTAGATTCAAAATGTGCTCCACTTAATCTACAGCCTACCTAAAATAGTTATGTTTATTTGTCTATATTCATTAACTACTTGCAGGAATATTTATCACAGAACACAACTATGTGCACTGTTACTTATTAAATGTTTTTTAAGTTTCAGTGGTCAGAGATGTCAATCTAAGGCAACTATGGGCTGTATAAGAACCAAGTCATCCTTGGCACAGGAGATGAGACAGAATTAAGCATTTGACTTAGACTTGTATGTCTCTAAGTACTTTGTAAAGCAGAAAATGGCAGATTTTTTGGGGGGGCATGAATCTTCTCTGCAGTTTCTATTTTATCGGATAGTGAAAAAATCCTTCAGTAGTAAATTGCCCTAGAGACCACAAATTTGAGAACTCCTGCCTTCTCATCCCAGGTTGTCAGTCCCTTCAGCTTTATTTGCAAGTTACTCCATGCTGTATAAGAAATCCTACAATATGCTGACTGTGCTGAAAATTTCCCATAAAATTCCCCACAAATTACACCCCTATTTCTCCCTCACTCCCAAAACAAAGTGGAAGGTGAATACAATCAGGGAAGTTTATTTCATGAAGCTCCCTATTTCATGAAGCTCCAATCTTTTTGTAACAAAAGAATTAATTTCTGGGAGAGAGGAAAAAAAAAAACTCTCAAATAGATCCTCAGTTTAAAGTGCCTTCAGTATCTACAGAAACTTCAAAATATTTGATATGCACATCAAATCATCAGCAAACTAAAATAAATGAAATCTTCATACATATTCTTAAGAGTACCAAATAATGCCAACTGTATTGACAAGGAAAAACTTAGACCAATGAAACCTTTGCAGCCTTGTGATTGTATTCCTTAAAATGCTGCAAAATCAACTTAATAGAAATGGCTAAAAACAGGATTTGAATAAAGGGGAATAAAAGGTATATAAAAACAAGTAAGTGATTCTTCACAGCCATTGATACCTTTAAGCTCTTGTAGTAAATGGTCCTGTTTATCTCCAGAGGAAACAGATTTTGCTCCTTCCCTGAACGAGCCCAGTTTATATACCGCAGCCAGTTCCCTTTCTTGGGATCAGTTGCATCCACACACATCCATCCCAGGTTCGGGTAATATACCTGAGAAAGAAAAATTACATTTATCCCAAGCAAGCAGACAACTGTATTAATGCAATGTAAATACACTAAAATATAGACCACTTTTTAAAGCTATATAAAGCAGCAGTTATCATCTAAGGAAAGAAATGAGTCAAAGACTACAAGCTTAGATACAAGTTGGCTGTGGAGGTTCGGAGGGGGTTGTCTTTTTAGAGAAACTCGTATAATCAGAAAAAAATAAGAATTTTGACCTTCAAATCTGAAGGTTGAGTTCAAAATTCAAAATACCTTTTCTTTTATGCTCCATTTTTAGTTTGGAAAACAGAAAATGATTCTTTCATAATTCTATTTTGTAAAGGCCTGATTTAAACACATAAATACAACAGAGGTTTAATTTGATGAATTGCAATGGGTAAATAAAAGTTAGCAGTATTTGCTCTATTTGGAAAGATAAGAGAAAACATAATAAACATTTAGTCTTGCTTCAGGACATCTTAACCATTCAGAAGTTTTGTGATCACTTAAATTTTCTTGATCCATCCGTAAACTTTTGCATGATCCAAGATGCCGTGTAAATTCTTTCATTTCCATTTAAGGAAAAATGTTTTGAAACTCTGCTCATTTTACATTTCAAGACAGCTTGCAATAAAAAAAATGTTACAAGTCTTCAGTATTTTCATCCAGCTTGCAATTCTGCTTCTCTTCCAAGATGTGTTATGAGTCTCCCACATCTCTTTATAATCTAAACTAGATGCCTATAACAAAAGCTTCAGTGAATGCTATACGTTTGCCAAACCAAAGAATACACAACTGTGGAGCAACCAGAGCTATCATTTTTCCATTATTTAAAAATATTTTCCTCATCTCATTACATAGGCATACAACTGCTTTTATTATTCTCACAATAGTTCTAAGTCTTTTCCAAAGGTTTTACATGTTGTCATTTTAGAGTATTCTTCTACAGCAGCTTAAAAATAAGTTCTTTTCTTTTGAACCGATATCCTGCTGATTTATTAAATCAGAGTTTTATCAACTAAGAACATTGTAGAATGTTTCAATAGACATGCCAAAATCTCCCGTGTCTCCTTCCAAGCAACAGACAAAAAGGAAACATCTCCCTTCAAGTGCTCCAGCACGGATTTCATCAGCTGACTTCTGAAAGAATGCTCAGCAGCACACCCAACCCCTGCAACACGAGAGAGTAAACAGCTTCACAGATCAAGATTGTAAAAGTAATCCCTTTGGTTAAAATGGAAGAAAAGAACAGCCAAACAGCACTGAGGAAGAGTTAGTAAATATGAGATGTATGGCAAAACATAATACCTGATTACTTTTCAGTCAAAGCTTCTGATTTACTGAATTTTGTTTAAAAGGCTTGTGCACTGTGGGAAAGGAAATAGTTTTAACTCCTGTGTATAATATTGTGACTTTCAATGATTCTCGCAAACCAGGATCCAGATCATTCAGCACAGTTGTGCCATTTATTCTGAGCTCATCAGCAAGTGCCACATCCTGCATTGTTTTCAATCACTTGCCACCATTTTCCTGTCAGTTTTTTTTTTTCCAAAAGAAAAGCCAAAGTGTTCAATTTATATACTTCTTTCCTGAGCTACAGCGAGCAGATATTGGCACACAAACCCAATTTTATTCAGAATAGTCATACAGCATGAGAGCTTGCAATTTTTAACTTTAAACTAGCATCTCCAATTGGTTGTCAGGAGCCTAACTTTTCTTCATATTAATTTCCCTAAGGAGGGACCCTTGGTAAAATGACTCTTCTCTTTGAGATCAAGGTCCTCATACAGGACTACTTTCAAACACGGGCATCCTTTTACAAATTACATTTTCTAACGGTTAAGCTGCTGGAGTGGTTTCAGATATCAGCATATGGGGCCAACTGTTGCAGTCTCATTTTAGCTGACTTTTTTTTTTTTTTTTAATTCCCAAACCTGTATTAAAGCAGCAAGCAATGCTTCAAAATCTAGTAAAGCACCCTCCTCATTCCCTACATTGCAAACTATGAAACTTTGTCTGTTTCTGGAATGTCTGTGACTACAGGTCTTCAATACAAGTTTAAAAAATGTTAAGACATGCAGTGCAAATACTTAAATCCATTACTGAGAAGTACAAGGTCAATAATCTACTGGACTGATTTAATCTTAGTTAGCAGCAACTCTAAAAGCAAGTCTAAAATTAAAAAAAAAAATTACTATTACTCTAAAATGACTTGTCTCAATGTAAAAACATGTTTGCAGTGGAAACCTCACATAGATGGCGATGATTCTGCAGATTATACTACACCTATAGTCTCTGGAAAAAGTGAGGAGTAAACAAAACAGGCTAATAATTTTTGTTTTTACAAGGTGTTTCTTACCTCCCACATGTACACATTGCTCTTAACCTGAGATCTTTTTTTCTTGTCACCAACAAATGGACCAAACTTCTTGCCTTTTAAAATCGATTTTGTTGCCCAGACACCTGAAAAGATACATATGAGTAATTATAATGAATCTACCTGATTTCAAGCAAATATTCTACATAACGCAGATCTTCTAAAATCATTACAGATGTGTCTGTCTCAGATTGGGAATCATTCTATAATATTATAATCACAAGTAAATTGAAGTTTACTAAAGTGAAGTAAACAAAACAAAAACATCTCTTTATTCACTCAAATTGTAAAAGGTTTAAGCATTCCTCTGGTTTTGTTCTTTATTCACAGGCTATTGCAAGAAGACAATAAATGTCCTGTCATTTCTACTGTAGCTCAGGCGATATTCAAAAAACCATGCTTTTTCTCACAACTTTTACAGTGTGAAGTCCCAGATTTCAGCTGCTTCACTGAGGGAACACGTTATTAAAACAAAAACTACTTGCTTGATACGAAGCAATGCCAGGCAAAGGAAAGCCCCCACAGAAGTTGCAGTTAATTAATTCTAAATGTGTTAATTATTTTCACATTTTACAACAAGATGGCTATTAAAAAACAAACCTAGAAAAGGTGGAAGTGTAGTAAGTGAATCAGCCAAAAAAACATATTGGGATTTTCATAATCTAGTGTCTCTGCATCTTGGACTACCTCTGACCCAGATCCTGCTGTTCTGGGAGGCTGAGCGTGGACTCGGGAGAAACTACGATGGAGGGAGATGATTCTTTCCACTATAAATCACTTCAGATTAATATATGAGATCCATGGCTACCCAGAGGAAGGAGGCATCGTATTTTCACAGCAACTGCAATTTGTGCAAGATAGAGCAAAAACCCTCCTTTCTCTTCCCAGTTGAGGCACTCACCAAGCCTTGTCTTGTCGACGGCAGAAGGGAAGAGCTTCACATCCTCAGGAAGCCCTCGAAGCACATGCTCAGGTACATCAGCTAACGTCTCCACCGTGACAATAGATTCAGTTGTGTTCTGTAAGTCAAAAAAAACACCAGGACCATGACTATTAACAAAGATGCCATAACAGATGATCCACCCATAGAAGCAACAAAAACTTTACTTGGAAGTGAAATTCCCAAGTTGCCATTTCATCTAGGGTTCCCTCCACCAATATTCTAATGTAGATGAGTCTTTTTTTAATCAGAGCATTAAGGTTTTATCCAATGCTTTTATCCCTCCAGGGAAACCCAAGGAAAGACCTAATCAGTCTCAAGACAGTCTAGAAGAGTTGCACCAGTCCTGCAGTTTCTCTGACACACTGAGAATTCAGTAGCACTGCCTTTACTCAAGTGTCTCTCATGAGAAAAAATAAACCAAAAAAGAGGAAAAAACACATATGCAGAGTTCTAAAGTGCATGTAGTTCAAAAGGAATCATCTATTTTACATATTGAATCTAGGATATTGCTTTAAACGAATCAGTACAGTGTATACTACATGTGGACCTGGGATGTTTCATGTACCCTCCGAGGAAGATACCCGAACATTTCTTTGTACTACCTAACCCTAAAGGCTGGGGGCAGAGATAAAGCACCTGCATGTGCTGGACACTGGTGCCGTTCATGCAGACTGCTACAGCAGCGTCGCTGAGCGCAGAGCTTCATATTCTGATGTGTTTTGCAGCACCTTGCTCAGGACCCAAACTTTATTAATCTGTAACAACAATTAAACTCAACCAGCTCTAACTAAATGGTCTCTATGTGCGGGGGACAGAAGCCATCAGAAACTCTTTCCTCCTTCCCTGTCCCTGCTATTTGTTTTACTTCAAGTGACTGCAGGCTACAAAATAAAGCTTTATATGCTATGAAGGTTCACTGAGTTCAGCAACGGGCAAGGAATCAGGCCAGCAGGAGCGTACCTAAGATGCAGACTTTAGGGCAGAAATTTCTAAAGTTTCCAAACAAAGTTTCCAATTTCTAAGTTTCTCTGCAGAAACTCTACACAAACCACTGGGCTCAACTGCTATCTTTCTACTACTCTGTTTACAACCTGTAAACATGCTCCAAAGACCATATCAGCCCAAAGATCAACATTAGAGTATCTGCTTGGCACATTTACTGCTCTGCTTTGCAACAGATTAAGCTAAAAGGTCACTTTTAGAAAAATTAACAGGTTTAAAAAATTGCTTTCAAAGTTAGTACTTCAGTATGCTAAATGGTAATTTTAATTCCTTAATAAATCAGCAATTAGGACTTGTCAGTCAGTAAGCAATAATATTCATACCCCTACATGATCGATCTGTTTCTCTATAAAGCCAGAAAGGCAATAAAAAGCTAATAAACGATTTGTGAATGTTTTAATAAGTGGCTGGTTCAATGTCAGCTTTTAGGAAACTAACAGGTTCTACAGGCTGATAATATTTGCACTGTTGCACATATAGTCTATAGCAGTAAATACTACTCACTCATGAAACTTGACTGGAAATTTATTTGTATCTGCATATGCAATGAAATGTACTATTTTTAACTTTAAAGAGAAATGGATTGAGCTTCACAACTTCTACTTAGAATCTACTTTTTGTGAGGTCGGTGAATATGGCAATTATTCTCCTTTGCATTTCCGAATGCAGCTTGCTGAGTGTAAGTTTAAGTTACCAGAATACTTATTATGCTTCTCAAGGGTTTCTTCAGTAACAGGGAAGAAAAAAAAAAAGAGAAAATCCGAGTCACAGCAATGTTATTCTACTGCTGCCTTGGTAAGCCTCAACAGCTGCACAGACAAATACTAGAGAGCTATTTGTAGGGGAGAAAGACCCCCAAATTGGAAACTATGGAAGGTGCAGAATGCCAGAAATCCCTTCCTATCCACACAAGTGAAGAGACTAGGGGGACAAGAAAAAAAAATACATCGTTCTTTAGTTATAAAATTTGGTCTATTTGAAGCAGAAGGAAGTTTTAACTCGCTCTTCCAAAAACCAGAAATGAAAAAATGATGAAAGACAACCAATTTTCAGGCATCTGTTACCCTTCCACTGATATGAAAGAAGCCAAGCCTCAGCAGACAAAATCCCCGGTCTTTGTAGCATGCCACACTGTGAAACCTAAATATCTTCCTAGTACACCCTACCCCAGGCCTTCATTAGGGCAGCCCCAGCCTTATTTTCCACAGGGTTTTCTAACTAACTAATTGTACAGAGGCTGATAAGGAAGATTGCAGGCAGTGAACAAAACAGTTATCAGAGCGATGTCGTTTCAGTCTAACAAAAGCATTCCTCACTGCCATAACTAAATCAGCTATTAAAATCTTAAGCGCACAGAATCTGATTTATAACACTATTGCAAAATAAAATTAAATTCAGAATCAACTTAGGTAGAAGTGTATATTGTATCATATACTTTGATGTACCAGACATACTCCCTAATAGCCATCCCTCCCTTCAGCTTAAATTCCCCAACTGTTGTCATTTAAGCTAATTTTATTTACATGTTGTAGGAAACAATCAGAACTTTTTTTTTTTAATCTACCTGCAGAAATTGAAGATTATCAACTACCTTCAGAGGACATAGCACTACACGGCTTTCCAAAGCTGTTCTATTAATTTCCTAAGTATCAGGAAACAGCCTTGTACACAACACATTGCATTTCACACCTTGAAACGTTAATAAGTAACCAAATAGCATTCAGTAAAATTAAAAAAGTTCAAAACAGTGATCTCGTTAATTGTAATTTAAATGTAATTATTCCAGAGATTTTCCAGATCAGATCCAGATCAGCTCAGTCAAAGCTCAGTCACTTTCATCAGCACTGAACAATCATATTTAAACTGACTTTTCTGCTAAAAACATGCTAGTTAAATTATGCACCTATGTTAAGTCCTAATATGTTTCACTCACACAGTCCTAATTTTTTACTCACTCCAATATTGCAATTTTGGATCCAAGAGCACCAGAGCTTTCTTTTTACTTTCAAGCTTGTTACTTTGAAGCTCAATACAAACACCACACTGTTAGCATTCAAACTTGCAAGGATGAAGTTGCTTAAAGGAGGAAATAAATAAATAAATAAATTGAAGGTTGCAAGGGTACCCTAACTGAAACTTGCTCTTCTTTGCACGAATTTATAGTCCAGGCATGTTGATAGTACTTTCCCAATACATTTCTTTTACAATTTTGTAATATTTTTGCAATTACATGCAGTTTTGTATAACACCTTCAATAAAAATCACAGCAATCAAAAGTCAGCCTCCAATATTACAAGCAATGTATAAGCAGAGTAGAAACAGTACCTGCTACAATGAGAGTAGAGTTGATGCAGAGACTGGAGCAAGAGACAAAAAACAAACACACACGCACGTGCCAAATGAATGTGCTGAGCAGAAAACAAGCATCGTGTTTTGGTGAAGAAGGTTTTTAATATGTAAATGAAAATATAAATGAAAGGATGTCCAAAAGAGAGAAGGACGTGGCTGAGGTTAGAAGGGATAGCTGGGTTGTGAAATGGAGATGAAGAGGCTGAGGAAGATTGCTGACGCACGCAGCCCGCTAGCACGAGACAGGTCACTCGGAGGCAGAAAATTCTCTGCTCGTCCAAAAACCTTATTTGGCCACTCCTCCTGGCAACAATTTTAGTCTGCATGCCTGAAGATTAAGGATGTACTGCAAATATTTGAAGCCTTAAATAAAAATGAAAAATCAGAAGGGAATGGGAGTTACAAGTATAGTCATAATTTGCTAACTTAGCCTCCACCAGTTTTAATAACCATGCAGTTTGCCAGGTAACCTTGCAACCTTCTTCCTGCTACACCTTAATGCAGTGCAGAGGCACAGCAGATAGATGTTACTGGTGAAAAACACACATTTGTTTGCTTTTTAGAAATAAAATATTCAGACTATTCTAATGAAGCAGTTTAAATACAAAACCAAGTTTTTTTTTTTCAAAAAAAAAAGTAAGCAAATGCATGCCATCTCTCCTAAGGCAGTAATTTTCCAAGCAAGCAATATGAGTTCCAATCAAAACTGCATTTTTTAAAACCCTTTTCCTCTTTATTATGATGTGGAGGCCATATCAAGTATCCATGAAGTGATTTTCCTGCACTACTTTAAGATACCATGGGGGAACAACAAAACTAACAATCTTTTCATAACCTGGTATAAAACACCCAGTTAGTTGCAGGGTTACTGTAGTTACACTAAAAGCAAGAGAAAAGCAGAATGAAAGTAGTATGAGAAGACAAAAGTTGAAAGATGTTTGACAAGAGGCAAAGACATTTCTTATACAGACCTGGCACTACAACTTGTCAGTGAATGAAATGACAAAGGCACTGCAAGAAAAAACACCACAGGGTTGATGCTAAATACACACTTAACATGAATGGTAACTGAACAATAAAAAGCCATATAATGTCCATACATCTCAAACTAAATATGAAAGCCAGAGATGTCAAAATAGCACTCCAATCTATTTTAATCATTCACAGAGGCCAGGACATCTCAATAGTTTACTGCAAGATGACATATACCATAGCATTGTGTAAATAATATTAGAGGTCCAATAAGAATGATGAAGACTTAGACTTAGTTTCACACATTGGAAAAGTCTTAACTTTAGAAACAGATCAGTGATGGGGAAGAGAAAGAAAAATCCACGCAAATGGGAAGGAAACAGAGGCGGTGGTAACGATTACTAAAGACTATGATCTAGAGCCTTCAGGATTTCAGCAGAGCCCAAGTTTATCTGAACAGGCAGCAGAGCAGAGTTACTGCTCTGGTGTAGTGCCACAAGCTGTTCTCTTGATTTCCTCAGGTGCATTCAAACATTCAAAGTGAAAAGGTCTGAAGTCCCAATACACCAATTGTGACACCCTTTATCCTAGCTGCTGCAAACAGGACTACTGATGCTGCACAGCACGCCAATGCAAACGTTAGCATGCATACTTCACAGTACCTACGTATTCCAAGACTCTGGTAAGCAGCAAATTACTATTTCTCCTTTAAATATACATGTATATATTTAAGGACACAGTTAATTTCAAGTTAAAGGAAAAAAGCAACAGGAAACATCCCATTGACCAATTCCTCACCGTAGCTAGTTGTACTTGCTCTTCCTTAGCAGCAGTGACAGAGCACACTCCAGCAAAGTGCTAATTATACTGTATGCTAATGATGATCAGCTATATTGTTCCTAAATAACGTGTCTGGAGCATAAGAGCAATAAAAGCACTCGGAAATAGACATCAATAAACAGTGTACGACAAAGTATTTTACTGTGTACTGTGGTTGGTTTTGCTAAGAAAGTAAGAAGCTTCTATTCATAGTCAGCTTTTAGAACAAACAAAAGGATATTCCTTCAGTTTAATATCCTGTGTTCATATTTCCTTGCCAAAAAAACTTCATTACATCCTCCAGAACAAGGAGTATTTGCAAGAATAATTAAGGCTTGTTCTATATCTTTAACAATGTGCTATGCAATAGGCAGAAATTTATTCCTACTATTTGGATAGAAAAAATAAAATCATGTGCAGTTGGCAATGATTGGAACATGATTAGGACTCTATAATATTCAAGATACTATTCTTGCATCTGTAGAGCACTGCACCATAAAGGAAATGCACCTTCCAAGTCTTAACTTGATTCTAAGGAAATGGTTGGGTTCTGTAAAGGGAAGAAACTTTCTGTTAAATCAATTTCCACAATAGATTCTTTCCGCTGCAAATTTTAATTAGTAAAATGGTGGGGCCCAGGGACAGAAGTCTTCAATTTTCAAATTATTCTCGTAAGCAGCTGAGTTATTATTGAAACCCACAGAAGAAAATACATTTCCTGGGCAGGAATTTAACAGGTGTCAGTCACCATATTTTACATGTGACTAAATGGAATCCACATCAAAAAAATGAAAAAAAAAATCACAAACACAATATGAAAATTATGGAATTTAATGGAACTGATTTACTGGATGATTTATGTTTTTTTTAATTAAAAAATTAACTGTTCTAACATCTAAGCAAAGTATTTTGATAAAGTGTTACATTTAAACTCACCTGGTTCATTTTGAATTCCTGTTGTGTTCTGAAAAGATACACACAACAAAGAAACTCCTTTGATTACATGAGCCCTAAAAAGAAAAACAGACAATTGTAACACGTACCTACCTAAAAATTTATAGTGAAAGTACACATACAGACCTGTAGAGTTTTTCTTAAAAGGATTTTTCACAAAAGCAGCATATTGCTTTATTCAAAATATACTTCAAGTTATAGATTTGTCATTAGAGTTCAAATATCCTCGAAAAAAATAAAAAGGCAGAGTTCATTTTTGCCTCAGTTTGGAACAAAGATGCAACAGAAATGTACTTGACTGGGATTGTTTCATTTGTTTTGAAAAACAAGTCTGGGTGTTTGGTATTGAGTAATTACATAAAACTTTAACATTCAAACTACTTTAGCATTCAGTACCAAGACAGTATGAAAGACCATAACTGCACTTTTGAATTTACGGAATTATGGATTTATTTGTGTGGGCAACTGAGACTCCCCTCTCCACTGCTCCTTTTGGGATGAACTATTACAACTTTCTAGCCTTCCTCAGTGCATCTTGCAAACGTGATGATACATCCCAAGCAATTGACTTTCAATTTATTTAAATATATATATATATATATAGAGAGAGAGAGAGCCAACTCCAAAAAAACAAATTAGAAAATGCTCAAGGGCTTTCGTTACTATTCACAGTCACTGTGAGATTGTATTAAATCCTACAATGACAATAATGTCCCTTTGTCTCCCAATTTCTGTGTGGTAGCTCACAGTTGTTTCTCAGACATCTCCCACATACCATTGACTTCCCTCACTCTTGATACCTTAACTCATTCTCCCGTACTGACAAGCACAATTTCTACTTTGGACATTTTTACTTGAATGCTTTAGACAAATGGTCCCTGAAATATGATCCAGAGACTGCCTGTCATCTGCTGGAAGTCGCCCTAGCACATGGAGGTGAGGATTAAATGAAAAACAAAAGTTGGAATCACTGTGAACTTTTGTACTTGAGATGAAGCCCAAATTACAAAGAAAAAAATCAATTCTTTTATTCGCTGTCCATTTGGACTAAATCTGCACAAAATCAATATGTAAATGAAATTATGTGGATACTAAGAAAGGCATCAAAACATTTCTTAGTGTGAAAAACAACTTATTTTTGGTAAAACGAAGGCCCTGTTTTTCTATACTTAGCTTTAAAACAAGAAATGATTACTTGTGTAAAGAAATGTACAATAGTTGTGCTTTTGTTTAACATGACTTTGAGCTCACTCTGATGAACTCTCCGGGCTGCAGCCTGAGTTTCAGTGGTCACTGTCTCCAGCTATTTACTGCCACCTTTCCCCTCCCTCTCACTGAAGATTACTCATCCCTCAAAAATGTTCATATAACCTTTTCCTATCATGGTTCGAGATCTATGATCTAGAAAACCCACTATGAGAAGTGCAAACACATTACATTGTGGTAAATAACATTGCAATCCTGAGGTATAACTGATTTTCAACACTGAATGCACAAAGATATTTAAGATATTTAACCTAGAACTCTAGGTACATAAAGACAATTAAGAAGGATTTAAAACACACTCACAGAGGCACACGCATACAACAGCATCACTATTCAGCCACTGAGTGGCAAGTGTGAGACAGGACCAAGAAGTGAAGGGCTGAAGGGGTAAATGCAAAAGAAAACTTCTGTCAAGCAGATAGTCTCTTGCCTCCAAGCTGAGCTTTTTTACTTGCATTGCCAAAGAAATAACACAAACTGCTGGAACTAAAGGTTTGCCTTTTAAAGGAGCTCAAAGCAGTAAAAACTTATGTAAGGATTTTCTTTGTTCTATTCTGAGTTGTAAAATTTAAAGAGCTCTTGTTTTTCATATAGTAATTCAAAATCACTGTTTAGACATTGCTGTATTTAAATGTATATACAACACAGTCCAGATTGATTTCCTAACCGGCTATACTACTCTCTACTCTTTTAGCTGTAAGCTACCAGAGGAACCCGGGATTATTTTTATAAAATAAAAATAAACAATAAGTTAAATATTGTAAAACAAAGCCACAATCGGATTAATAGAGCTATTAATGTGAAGCATTGCATCTAAAAATTTTGTACTTGAAGTTGTGATAAGTTACCCATACAAGCTCTTTAACAAAGAAGTATTTCAAAGTATTTCTCCATTTTATCCTTCTTCATGTTACCTGTTTTGTTAACAGTAAACTCAATTATGTGGAAAGATTAATCACACGGGAAAAAAAATCGAAAAAAAATGAAAACTATTAACATGGTAGACACACTTTTAAAACATCCACTCTACATGCACTAGCTTTCTTTACACATATATTAAACATAAGAGAAGAGACAGTGTTTGTAATTTGCCACTTAGTGCTTAAAGGTCAAAACCACCCAGAAAACAAGAAGCAGCCTCTACAACTGTGGCTAGACTTTGTTCCCCATATGTTCAGTGATTACCAACAACTTATCTACTCCTTTCACGGCAAACAGAAATAAGTCTTCAAATTCATACACTGATAAATTGATTTAATAGCTACTCATGCAATTAAGTCTACCGTTAGATTTCCCAATAAAGCCTTAGAGAAAATGATACTGCATTGATTTGTAACCACAGCAATTGTGGTATATTAGATTTAAGAAATGAGGATGCCCCCACTACAGTTGTTATTTTACCTTAGCAATAGATCACAACTGTATGAATGCTTTGAAATAGCCACATCAGTAGCTACACCCAACAGAGGTAACAAATACTTTCGTTTGACCTTTTCACCAAATTCAACAGCAACATATAATTGCATTTACCAGTCAAAGACCAGAACAGCCAGTTATTGCTCACTCCCAGCTCTTTACAAAGTCTATCACAATGAACCTTAAAGACCCACTCAGGACAATCTTCATAAAAGGTAAATAAAGGCTGTAATGCCAAGCATTTCCATGAAGCACTCTCACCAGTACAATAAACTCTGAATTCTTCAGATTAATTTCCAGAAGGCATTGCCAAGATATTTATTTCAAGCCATTACCTAGTATATTCCAAGAGTACAAAATTACTAGGTAGTTTTGCAACATACTAAAGCAATAGAAGCACAAATGCAAGAAGATGACTTAATGCATCATATAATCCTAGAATGCCAAAAAAGGCCATTTAGAAAGGCAACAAGTTCTATTTATTTAAACAGTACCCAGCATTTTAAGTGGAGGAAACACTATCCATGATAAAACAAAACACTAAAACCCAGAAAGATAGTCTGACCTTGCTCCGAATTCTACATTTAAGTATTTTTAAATATTCCTTAAAATAATAGATATATTCACACACACAGTTTACTTGGAATGAAGCAAAGAAAAGCAGGTAACAAATCAAGAGCATTACAGGTTTAAAAACTACACAAAACGTAGTCGTGCAGTAATGTCCATTTAGTGAACATTTTAGGTTATACTATACAAGCTATATTCTGCCTTTGTAAGTAATATTTATCATCTCCATATGTGTCTTTTTTTTTTTTTAAATTCCAGAAACAGAAAACCACTTTGAAAGAAAATATTACCGCCAATTCAGAGAAAGAAAAAAAAGACATGAAAGTATCAATCTATTTTGGAAACTGAAAATGAGACACGTATTACATCACTGCTCCAGCACAAACAAGTTCGTGACAAAACCTGGAACAAAAAGTCTCTTCATTCTACTTTACTAATGAATAGTGGTTTCAGCTGGGATACTGCATGGCTCTTGGGATTGTCTGTCTTTGTTTTGATTTTTAATTGCAGCACATGAAAGATTTTTTTGTTGTTTTTTTAATACCAGGACTTTTTTTTTTCCTCCTCAATTCAATAATGAAATATTCTGTACACAAATTTTGAACTTACTTGGTGAAGCAAAGCATGCAAGAATCTTTTAAATGCATGTTAACTCTCAAAGATTAAAAACGGGTATTTGAAAGATAGAAAGCATTGTCTATGAGCAGTGAATTGCAAACATATGTTACCTAAGACTACCAGCAAATAAAATGGAGAAAATGGAATGCAAAAAGAAATGAGATAATGAATGTCTGGGCACTAATTAACTCCTGTTGTCTATTATCTATTAAAGAAGTCTTTGCTTACTACTATATAACCAAATGGTACAACTTAAAAAGGTTTAGACATGCATCCACACTAAGAAACCACCAATGCTAAAATAAAACCTGTTTTCCACTCTAGTAGTAAGCTAGAAATACAGTTCTTCATCACTGGGGGCTGAGCCGTAAGTAATGAAGAAAGAAAGAGAAAATAAGTCTTTCAAAGCTGTAAGTATATAGCTTCCAATAATCAGACATGAGTACACTTTCTAAATTAAATTCTTCTTACACTGATAGTAATTTTAAATTAAAACCTCCTTGAGGAAATACATTACTGTCTTAATAGCACACCAAATATGATTTGTTTCAGTCATTTTGTTTTATAAAACAGATTCAGCCTCCCTCCGTTTGCCTATATTCATGTTTTACATGGAGGCAGAAATTTTTCTGCTAAGAATGCAATCAGACAAAATACACACTGGTGAGAGAAAATATTTAATTTTGGTGGTTTTGTTTAATTGCCAAGGTCACGCCTGCCTTTCTGCATGCAAAGGAATTCAACATGAAATGTGTTCAGTACTTTAAGAATCTTTTGATATTCATCAAACCTAAAAATTATGAAACACTAAATGAGAATGGAGCAGCACATAATTTCACACCTTAAATAATTAAGTTAACCACAAAAATCAGAGGAAATACAAAGAAAAGACTGTGTCAAGCACAGAAGTTTCAAAACACACGAATTTATAAACTCCAGCTGGTTATAAATTCTTGACAAAAAAAAATCCATGAAGTAGCAGTCTCCAGGCGCCCCAGGTAAAGCAAATAGCTCACGGCCAAGGTACTGCTCTATTGCTGTAGAGCACAGCATAAACCTTCCGTTTCTTCCGCACGGGGAATCTCCCCGAGATGCTCCCTGGGAGGTCCTGGTCAGCATCCTGCCAGTTAAACCTCTGTCAGGAGACTGCAGACACAGTCAAATATCAGCACACCCGCAGCTCCACCAACACCTCCCAACCTTCCTGATTTCACTAGACAGACACCTAGCGAGGGACAACGCTTGGATTTTTTTTTTTTATATATATTATCAACCTTAAATGCATTTACAGGAAAGAGAGTTTTCTTCACCATTTCGACATGAAACTTTTGCAGTTTCACACCAAGTTTCAAAGCACTAGAGCGGCAGTGAAGAGTGGCTGCCCGCTCGCGTGATGCTCCCGGTCGTGCACCGCATCCTGCTCTGCCTCCCGATACAAAACACCTTTCTGGAGATACTGCTCTCCACTCTCTCAAAAGCCTTTCTTGGCAAAGCGGCTCCCTCACCTCAAACGCTCTTCCCCAGGGATGCCACTGCATCGCCATGAAGAAATATCTGGCTCAAACAGGATGTTTTGGAAAAGGCCTTTACAGTGGGAAAAACTGATTGGGAAATTAATTTCTCTCATCGTCTCTCACCCAGTTCGGCACAGCCTGGCTCCGAGGCCAGTTTTGGGGCTTGAGAAGTGCCAAACTTTTGACAACAATATACATGACCAAAGCTACAGCACAGCAAGGTCAAGCTGGCAGCATCTACCAAGCACTGCGGAGTCTGTCAGCCGTTCTCCCCTATATTCCCCCCATGCCCATATAGCCCATAGGGCCGGCACGGAGGTATCAGCCCCCCAGGCCCCGCTGCAGCTGAGGAGGCCCCGAGGCTCCTCCCGGCAGGCGGCAGCTGCTCCCGAAGGGGCTCGGCCGGCGCCGCTCCCCGCCGCGGGACCCCCGGGCGGCTCCTCCTCCCCGAAGGAGGGTCCGGGCGCGGCGCGGCCCTGCCCGCCGCCCTCCGCCACCCTCCTCCGCGCCCCGCGCCGGCCCCTCCGCTCCGCGCCCCGCGCCGGCCCCTCCGCTCCGCGCCCCGCCGCCCCCGTCCCACCTGCGGCCCGGAGCCGCCTCAGCCTCCGGCACCCTCCGGACGCCATTTTGTCTCCAGCCTCGGAAGTGACGTCCTGGGGCAGGGGGGAGGCAGCGGGCAGAGACCCCCCCCCCCGCCCGGCGCCCCCCGGGCCCCCCGGCGCCCCCGAGGCCGCCGCCGCTCATCGCACCTGCCCGCGCCGCCCGCCGGGGATGGAGCAGGTTTCTCCTTCCCTTTTTCTTTTCTTCTCCCCTTTCTCGGTTACGCAGCGCTGTTTTCCTGCCTCGGACAGAAAAATGAGCGTGGGGAAGAAAAAACTAAAGTAAAAATAAATAAATCGGTGGCTGCGTGTGGGGGAAGTGAGCGGAATAGCCGTGGGCGATGCCGGCGCCTCACACCTGGCGGCTGTGAGGGCGGCCGCTCCCGGTGGGCAGCCCGCCCGCCTCACACCCACCCCGCGTTTATTGGGAATTCAAACCTCCTTCCATATCGTGCTGTCCCGCAAAAAGCCTCGGTCGTAATTCCTGACCAACTGCCTGGTGGGAATGAGAAAAAAACCTCAGATTGTCTCCTGTGAAATTTATATATATGTGTATTTAAGCACAGGGCAGAAAAGCATCTCTAACTGTGTTTAGTTGGCAGAGTGAAATGATACTGATCCTCGTTTGACGCTTCTGTTCATAATACTGTGACAGAGATGGAGCTGTTTGGGAAGAATTTGGGAACAGCCTCCGGTTAAAATGTGAAGAATTTGCCCTCCACATACAGAAAAGGCACCTCAACTCCAGTAGGTGACAGACACATTAACGTAGTTATTTTAGATGAGAATTCTAAAGTCCAGAAATATTTTACAATTGACTTGTTTTTCATATTCCTTATGACTGTAGGTCAAGGCAGGAGAATAAAAGCAAGGACAAGCAGGACACACCAGGTGCTCCCACAGCCCCAGGACACAAAAATCCTGTTCCGAGGCAACTTAGATGATTTCCTCGGCAAGTAAGCAAAGAAATGATGCAGCTATCCATTTGTGTCAAAACTAAGGTTTTTAAAACAACCCATCACATTTCCAACGAACACAAGATAACCTTCTAAAGGTAAAGAAAAGACAGACTCTGAAGCCAGAGAGCTTTAACGCTTCTGCTTTTGCATAAAACTTGGTCAAGCAACAGCAGAAAGCAAATAAGGACACAGTCATCCTCCCACCTAGGATACTTAGGACATATTTATAGTTTAAAATACGGTTTAAGTACTGCAAAACCTATTTTGAAGCTTCTGGTTTTGGTAGTGGCAAGATCTTCATATCATCATGCTTAAAGTACTTATTAGGCTAAATTAACTTGATTACAATTTACCTAGGTTAATACTTAGAATTTATAAGCAAGGTAGTCTAATTCTACCTGTGCTTTTTTAGCCAAACACTTTACAAATTAGAGTCTTGTTATATAGAGCAGAGAATGTAAAGCCAGACAAAAACACATACTGTGTCAGCTAAAGCACAAGCTTTTCTACATTTGAAGATACTAACCTTAAGTTTTCTTGAAATTATCACTGATAGCCCTAAGATAAATCATAACATTCAAAAAAGTTTTTAAAAACATACCATTGAAACACATCTTTCTTAAAAATGAACTAGCCCATTCTCCTACAATTGACATTATTCTTTTAACGGCTAGAATTATCATCGTTTTTTAGCAGACTATCTATACAATAGCACTAGCTACAAAAAAATTTGCTAATATTTCATTATAGCTTAGTCGTTCTTTAATTTTATAGCCTTGTCTAACATTACTTTAGCATTAGTGATGATTTGCCTAATTTAAAGGCTCACCCTGCTGATGATTGAATGGGACCTGTTTAAAAGCCATGGGAGGAGGTATGATCCCTGATGAGGAGCTGGAATATGGGGGTGAGTTGGTGGTCTGAGAAAAGGGGCTTGGTTTGTGGTTTTTATTTTACTGAGTGTGTATTGTTTTTATGCTTTAATGGATGTAACTTTGTTATTAATATGTGCTTGCAGTATCATACAAATGGAATTTCTACTTTCAAAGAGCTTTAATAAAAATATTTTTAGAAGTAATGTCTATTATTTGTAGTAGCAAGAGCTACGTCAAATATACAAGGGTGACATTTGTCCTAACTGAAAATGTATAAGCTATTTTGATAATCACTGCTTTTCACAGGTAGAATATTAGGTCTTAATTCCTTATTGTTCTTCAGTTGTTTCCTTTCAAGGTAAACCTTAAATGACTTTTTTCTTGTTCTGTCAGGCTTTATTACCATACGAAAGGGGGTCCCAAAGATTGGGGCAATATGGAGAGTGTGCTTTTTTAAAGCTATATTTGCCTTCAACACAGGAGAGAACCTTTATCAAAGTTCAAAGCCATGCTACTTTTTGAAAATAATTAGTACCTATGTTATAACTGATAACAAAGATACTTGACATAGCACAAATGAAAGCACTTATGTGGTCATAAGGATTTATTTAGGAGTGTCATTGTTAGTTGTCTGTTTTTTAAGAGGAAAAAGGCTGGGGGGATGGAGGGACGGAACTATTTTATCTCTTGCCTAGAATTAATATCACTAGCTGGGAGTTACTACATAGTAGAAACACATCACTTATATAAATATTTTAGCAGCTTGCTCTTGATGTAGAAACCTTCCGTGTAAGAATCTTTGGGGCTCTCAAGCTGCTCATTTAAATTATAAATTACAAAGCACATTGAAAAATTCTACCTTGCCTGAATAAGAAATGTTCCAGAAAACTAATCTGATCTTGTCCTCAGAAATATCTCTGAGGCAACAGATTGGCAGCATGAAGAGACAGGGAAGGCATTTTTTTTTCTAGCTGAATGTCAGGGTACATGAAGGAGTTATTCCTCTTGCATTGAAAATGGAGCTTCCTGTATGAATCTGGTCTCAAATCCTCTCTGTAGCTCTGTAATTCATCCTCTTCCTTGCAATAATCTGTTGTGCATCATGGTGTACAAGTGAATACTCTTTTTGCAGAACTGATCATCGTCCACACTGCTCAGGAATGTATGTGGAGTTTTCATAGTCTGTGCTGCACTTGATACCTTTTCTGCTCCTGTTTATTGCCAGATAGAATCTACTTCCCTTGT
Source organism: Tinamus guttatus (assembly GCF_059628265.1). Lineage (NCBI taxonomy): Eukaryota > Metazoa > Chordata > Aves > Tinamiformes > Tinamidae > Tinamus > Tinamus guttatus. The sequence continues at coordinate 507,141 of NW_028288866.1, read as the reverse complement.
TTGCAAGGTTTTGGTTTTGTCTGTTATATTGTGTGGTATTATTTTTGCTTGAAACATAGGTGAATTAGCCAATGTGCTTCCCCTCATTTAACTTGTCTGATTATCTGTACCACCTGGTGGTGTTCTAGTGAACTTTCACTTAATACACTTCATTCTTGACAGTCAGAAAAGCCCACAATCCTCCATCTGCTTGCTTGCTTGTTTGTTTGTTTGTGAAACTCCAATATCACCTTGCTTGTACTCTCTCTCCAAAAAAAACCACAAAAACAAACAAAAAAAACACCTTGCCATATTGCATAAGTTTTAACATACATGTAAGCACATAATATACAGTGTGCAGTAAAGAATAATAGCAAGAACTGCTCTGGAAATCAGACCAATATTCAGTGTGACTTAAAGGAAATTCTCTATTTAACTAGAGATAGGTACCTTCCTTCTATGTAGAAGTCAGTGGCCTATGGCAGGAAGATGAAATGTTAGCAACGAGGACTTTTCTCACTGGATGATCCAAAGTGGCCTTGAAAACAACTTGACTGAAGTGATACCAATATGCTCAGTTGTCTCCTTGATTGAAACAGGGTCTGTTTTAACAAAACTTTCTCTGCTATTCTAGTTCTTCCTTATAAACACGGGAGGTAACTGTGTGTGAGTGTTAACGGTTTCTATCACTGCTGCTCAGGGGAGGGATGCAGCAGAATAGCTTCGGTTCTGGAGTGTGCAGTGCAGCTATTTTAAATAATAATACTACCTGCTTTTCTGGAAGGAACTTTTTTTTTTAATAGTAAGGTGGAAAAAATGGCTGAGGTGTTCAGTAATTTAGTAACCAGTGCGGTATTTAGGTGAATCGTGCATCAAATAGCTTAGGTAATAAGACTGATTCTTTACAAACCTCAGGTATTTCAAGTACTCATTTCTTGTTTAGATAGTGCTTTCTAAGTCTCAAAGATCTTTTGCTGTGTCTTAGTTTTTTTTTTTTTTTTATTCCTACTTTCTGTAGTCTGAGTCTTTTGGTAACTGATTTTATCTAAATATCTAACCTTTTGTAACAAGGTAATTATCAAAACTGCGTTTCATTAACACTGTAGATATTATTTGCTTATACTTCTTGTCCAAGTTCTGTGGTTGCCTCTCCTTCATTTGCTAGCCAACAAGTACTGGTTTCCCTATAGTTCCTGGTTTCCCTATGGTTCCTTTTTGGGAACATGTTCTGAACTCATGGAACTTTCATAACTAGTTACAGTCTCAGATACTTGACATCCATGTAGGCCCTCCAACTGGCTTTGCCACAGTGTTTTGGCAGAAAAAGGTAACCGGTGAATTGACAGGTTAATTGTTTGAAAAGTTGATGCCATCAGTTCAGAACATGCTGGGCACAGGCCATGGAACGCACGATTTGAAGTTCTTTCTCCATCTTAGAGAATGAGAGGCTTCAGGGTGAGACTGAACAGACCTGCTTCTCCTGAGAAAGGCTCATGGGAGCAGTCATTTCCAGAAGCTGTGACAGATGCTGAGGTCTTCAGTCCGTGAGGTCGTTTATGTAGGCCTTAATAGAATCAGTGATTGCTTCATAATTTGGATTTTAAGTCTATTACATAAACAGGGATAAAAATGAGGTCCACTTAAATTTGTTACAAAGACTCTCATGGGGTAGTAGACATTGACAAAGCACACTGCAGGTTTTGGGAATATGCCTCATGAAATGGGTGCACAAGCTGGATGATCCTGAAATCCTTGCCTGGATTCATCCCAAATTTCTTGTGTTTAAGTTGAGGCTATATTGAGGGTGAGTGAGCTGGTAATGCTCAGTGGAAGCCCTGTAACGATACAGAAATTATTATTTTAGCTACTACGTGTATAATGACACGCTGGCACTGAGAAGATGAAATAGTACTGGATATGGAGAAGGTGCTTGTTTCTCATGGCTGCTACTTCCAGCTTCTCACAGTAACTGAATTATGATTTTAAAGGTTTGATGTTGTATACCATAGGTAGCTTAGGCATGCTCTGTGAAATCACTGTTTTGAAAGTTTTTGCTTTGAAAGTATTTTAAACATGAAGAATGGTCTTGATGTCTACAAGATTGCATATAATAATCTGAAGCTTTTCTGTTATCAACAAATTCCTTTCTTCTCCTATTAAAAATGCCTTCATTAATTCTTGCCACTAGCTGGTGCTAGGCTACAATTTACTGAGCATTCAGCCACAGTGAATTATCTGCATTGCCAGCCTGCAGTTAAGGAGTCTTTCCCTTTTAGTATTCTGTTTGCGTTTCTCAAGCCACTGCTTCTTGTCTGATATATCAAATCTTAAGTCATTCTTGTGGTTCTTGCTTTTTTTCTGCATGCAATGAAAGCCTTTTCTGAGATATTTCTGTTCCTTTCTACTCAGGTAATCAAGCATATTTATTGTGGAAGTAAGCTAATTATTAATCATAACAAAATGAGCTAGAGAAATCATCAGGAAAGCTATTTTCAAGGAGTAACTTTGCAATTAGATTTAAACATTTCCTAAACATGACACTTCTGGGTTTAAATGAGGTGATGGCAGCTTCTGCCTCCCCATGGGTTGTAGTTAGTAGCAGTGAATGTTTTCATTATCTCATTAATATTTTGGCTGCTACAAAGAGACAGATCTTACTACCAAGAGTAGTTTCCTCAGGTAAGTCCAACTCTGAATCACCAAGGTGACATTATGCAGCATTGTCCATTATCTAAATTCTTTCACTCCTGTACTAATAATGTGGGCCTGCCTTTGCTTATTTTTTTTTTTCCTTTTGAGGACCGTTTTGGAATCCCATGTGTCCTATACCATCAAACTCTAGAGTTCTGTCTAAATTGCAGGAAGAGGTATTTTCTTAATTTCTCATTAGGCACATCAGGTGTCACTCGTGCCCGTACTCAAGAACGGGTTCATTTCTACAGTTTTCAGACTTGTGTTAACCTCTATTGCTCAAGCAGGAAGTGCAATCAGTGTAGATCTAGGCTAACCAAACAAATTGAAGTCCAATATTGCTACTTCATCATTCACAGTCCTAACAGTAAAGCTGCATTTTTACTTACTGCTGCATGTCTGTTAGTATTGCAGGGATTAAACAGGATATCTCTTCATCGGGTTTCATGCCAATATCTAGCAGGCATGTCAAATTTAAAGTTGAAATGATTTATGAGCAATAAAATGAGACTTTGCCAGGACTCCATTAGAATCTACATGTCTACTCCTGTCTTTCCAGCAAAATACGCAAAAGCTTGCTGGCATTCTTTAAAACGGTACTTTTTTCCTGGCGTCCTCTGCTGTCTCATTGTGGAGGGTGCCGTGATGTCTATTTTTCCCTTGGGCAATAGGGTCCTAGGAATGCAGCACCAGGAGCCCTTCATGAGGGCAAGAGACAGACTGTGTTATAAATGGGCCGCGTAGTCACCGAATCGGTTTGGTATAAGCAGGAGATCACTGCAAAGGTCTCCAAATGTACATTCTTTCTCAAATGGCATCTATAAGTGCACCAAAAGTGTGGTATGTTGTTTCCAATTCATGCGCTGGCTGCTTGTTCGTCTCCGCATGCCTTTTCCGAAATGGCAGATAGGAAATGAGGAGGAATTGACATTCTTGTCTTTCCCCTGAGTATACCTTCCCTGTCTCCTGCATGACTCAAATATGTCACGAGGAAAGACATCCACAGGACTCTGAAGTGTGATATTTGAGGATAATGCAGCTTCTGATAGCAGGAAATGAAATTACTTCCGAACTTCAATGAGACATACAGTACCATTTCCCATGAATAACATAAGCATCAGTACAACTGAAATTGCTTTGTTATAAGATGTTTTGCCCTTCCAGAGGGAAGGGGAAGGAATTAATACAAAGTTAGGTTTGACCATTTCTAGTTGACTTAATGAAATTGCAGGTCACTGTTGCCTTCAAATTATTACCAGATGGCAATGTTAGCTTTTTTCCTACAAAATAAAGACTTCATCAGGAGACAAACCTTTTCTTCAAAATGTTGGTAGCTTCCAGTTCTGCACAAAGAAAAGGGGGTTTCTTCGTGAGGGATAGGTTGGATTTTTCCTGTAACAGACTTTTACGCCTTATACGTATAAGTAGCTCGTATTTTTTTTACTGAGGTCTTACAGGAGTGGCTGTTGCTTTTTATCACCCACTGCCATGTTCCCTTTGCCAGTGGAAGATTAAATTGTAGTTACTCTGCTACTGCAGACTCTTCCAGGGTTATTTTTTGTCTGGGAAACTGAACTTAGTTTATGCCAGCATTGCTATGCCATCTCTGAAGGAAAATGTCCAGCTGTAAATCAGAGCCAGAACAGCAAGATTCAAATCTGTGGATGGATAATAACTAATGATGCTTTCAGAGATGTGAGCCCTGAAAATGCATCTCCTCTTGTAGCTTGCTAAGGCAGAGTTTCTTACTAGACTGGGGAGAGGATGTGTCAAAACACTTGCTATGAAGTTGATTTTTATTGAATAACAATATTTTGTGGAGAAAGTCATGGTAGGATTTTACACAACTATTGAACAACGGTAAGAAGATCTGACTACAGCAGCAATAGGTCCATGATGAGGCATTACCCAAAAAGTGCATTTAATTCTGCTCTGCTTTCTCTGATAAAATCCAGAAAATATTTAACAGAAATCACTGTGATTGCATTCTTGCCTTTTGCTGAAGTCTTAAAATCAAGCTGCCTAGTTTGGGGACCACTGTATTGATATAGGTGCCAAACCAGATTCATGAATAAGGATGTGGTACCCTTGTTAGTTACCTGCTGTCCTTAGGAATGATGTTTGGGATTCAGGGTAATAGCATAAATAGGTGTCAGAAAACTGAGTCTAGAAAGAATCCTATAAGAAAAGATGGAAAAAAAATGCAGAAACTCCGAGAGTGTTTGTTAAAAGATACCTCATGCAGGTCCATTGCGGTTTTTTAGTCAATCCGAAAGGGCAACTGAAAACGAAATTTCAATGAGAAATTCGGTTCTTCTCCCTACTCCTTTTTTTTTTTTTTTCCTCCTGGATGGTACTACTTGGCTTTAAAATCTCAAAATCAATCATTCTTGCCAACTGCTTTCTGGAAATGGAACACAACCATTGGAAATGTGTGGAATGTGCAGCCCTGCCTGCATGCTAGGGCACCAGCCAATTTAGCGTTTACAGGAGTCTGAAAATTGCCCTTTTCCAGGCTGGAAGAGCCTGAAGAGCTGCTTGATTGAATGGTGATCTTTGTGTCTTGGTCCAGCTGTTTGCTGCGGAGTGCTGGGGGCTGTGGGTTTGGTCTGGTGCCCAAACCCACAAGGCCTGGACAAAGACACCGGGCGAGTCTGATGCTGGGTTTATTTATACATAGAAGGCCTCGTGCTGCAGCTGTGGGGTGTACAGAGCCATAATTCAAACTTCTTATTATGGCACCTAGTGTCAAGTTACATATCTGCTACTGCCCTCTAGGTCCATTAGGAGCCATCTAACAAAACTAGGTGCTGTGCACTGGAATATAGTAATGCTTCAATGTAGAAAAAAACCCTCTGGAAAAGGATGGTGATGGTTAATCTAACAGTTTGCCTAGCTACATAGGTGAATCCAAATGCAGTAACTTCCTCAGCCATGATATAAGCCAGTAAAAGCTTTTAGCCTTAAATACTAATTCTTCAATGAACAAAAATTCAGATGATTTAACAGTGTCTTAAATGGCAAATTTTACTCATGACATAACCCTGGGCAAATCACTTCATCTGTGTTGTCGTCTCCTGGACTGGAGGTGGCACTTGCTATTCTCAGATGGCTCTTGAGCTATTGGAGGAGTTCACAGAAAGTGGTGATGTGGCAAACTGGACTCTCCTGTAAGATACATCTTAAATAATATGCAGTTACATAAAAGAATGCAGTATCATAAGAGATACATAAAGCACAGAAACTTATTCGCATTCCAAACAGCAATTGCTGGGTATTTTAATTTGTATTTAAATATTAATAACACTTGCTTTTTCTTCTGGTAAATACTTCATAATTAGTGCCAGATTTATTGAATTATTCATTTTTAGACATTTCCAGTTTTCACAGCAAGTTCTTTTTATTTTTTTTACTGCGAAAACGTGCCTTATGACAAACACTTAAGCATCATTGTATTGACACCTAGAAGTGTTACAAATATTGATGCATCAAGCCGTCATTGCTGTAATGCTCTGCTGCCTCTGTATGTTTTTTCAGATAAATAAGAGGACAACTGTTGATGGTTTTTCAGTGACATCTGACATCACAGGAAGCCTGGTGCCGGCTTGTCTGTTGGTGAGAGCCACATTCATGACTCAAAGCCAAGCTGCAAAGGGAACATTACTGTTACAAACCATAAAGGAATGAGCATGATCGGGAATAAGAATTCCAAATCAACAGCAGCAAGTGTTGATATATTGAATGCTGTTCCCTGTGAGTAAAACCCTAGCCTAGCCATCTGGTCAAAGCAGGGTGCTGTCATTTCCTGATGTGCTCTAATTTATAGGAAATCACCTGGCCTTGGGGCCAGAGCGTGCAAGCATGTTCACAGATTTACTGTTCTATACTCTTCACAGATTTCAGCTATGGCAGTATTTGCCCAAGCCAGTGTGTTGCTTGACTCACAGTAAAGCAGACAAGGTCTAAAACCCACAGAAAAAGAATATAATTTGTGTTTTAAATTCTCAGAAATCTGAGCTAGTAATGAATGATGTTTTGGAGCTGTTTTCATCTTGATGAAAACTAAGACATGAAACACAGTTGTAGTTCATACAAGGAATATAAATGTCCTCCGTAAGTTCCTAGAGGTTATTCCTAAAAGTCTTGTATGATGAAGTTCAGGGAGTTGCATTAGGAATTCTTCAGTAGCATAAAAATACATTTGTAAAAAAAGAAGCTTTTCATATAGAAGTCATTGTTTCCTGAGGTTTATTTGAAGCTACACCTAAGATTTCCAAGCATCAGGCAGTATGAATTGTTAGAACATCAAATGCACCAGTACTGAAGCAGGATTGTCTTGATGTACACAGAATCATCAAAATGAAGGTCTTCTGAATCTTCAAAGCTGTTTTCTCTAGCCATTTACTTTATTTTGCTAACTGCATGTAGTAGATAAAATCAGTGCTTAATTAATGGTATCAGATGTTAAAAGGAAGAAAAGCACATCACTTAAGTGAACAAATATACTTTGACAATGTAACACATTGGACTCATTCATGTGTTCCACTGTTTTATTTCATGGTGCTATTGCTGTCAACAAATGCTGAATACGTGCTTTGATCTGAACTGTACTGCATCAGATGAGTGCTTAACCAGCATCTGACCAGAAATTCCTTAAAGCTAGTGTCATCTGTGTGTGGATAACAACATACTCTGTAGTTTTACTCCAGAGTAACAATCTCAATCACTTTGAGATGTGCAGACCCCTAAATAGATGAAGGTATATTACCATTTCCTTTAAAACCTTTGGGAAGGAGTGGTGTTCCTGGTGACGATTACTTTCAGGACCTGGAGATGACTCTACTCAGTGACGGCGAGCTGCAGACCAAATCCAGATATGTTTGCATTCTTATATTTACTGTCTAAATCCAGACTTCAGAAAAATAGGCTCTCTTACAGATGGGACAGGAAAAGCACACATCCAGCTAATCACAGCCTTCAGATCTGGACTAGAATCATTCTCAGCATGAGTTGGCCAGAAGACAAAAAAAAAAAAAAAAAAAAAAAACTTGGGGAAGTTCAAGTTAATAAGATGTAGAGAGAGGCTTTCGTGATGCATTCAACCTATATGTTGCTCAGCTGCCACATGTGCTAACTGCTCAGCTGGCTCCCTCCTCTTGTTCCTTTTTATGAACTCATTAGACTCGCTGTAGTGCCCTGCATGAGCCTGAGATGTGCACTCAACAGGCTTCTCAATTTTTCTCAGGTGTTTCTCAATGGTTTTGACCATTGTAACCAAGTTTCCTTTCTTATCAGAGGAATGCATCAAATATTTAAGTCTCAGAATGGCAGAAGCAGACAAAGGTAACAACATATGCAAAAATTAAAGGAAGTTTGAAAATGATATGTAAAATACTTCTTAATATTGTAAAACATGACAATCTTTATTTCCAAAGCTTAGATTGATATAATAGTTCATGGCACAGAGAAAGCAGAACAAATCTAAAATGACTTGTTTGTTACTCACTGGCAATGTGAATTATGTCAAGTTCATACCAAATATGTGAGTGCCTTAGTTTGGAAAACAGGAGACATTTGGCACTGCTTTTCCTTTGAACTCTGCACACTTTGAAAACCTAGAGTCCAAAGACACGTACTTCATTAATGTGGTCTGATCTAGTGTCGTAGAGTGATCAAGCAAGTTTACTTTGCACTTAGAAAATGAGACAGTTATAAAGAAAAGTGTATATTAATTCAAAAGCTTCTATGCATCAGAAGTAACTGGTGACCCATCAAAAGTGGGTATATTCCAAGCACCCTTTAATTTAGGATGTGTGCTTCAATCCTATTCCTCACCGCACCAAGAGGAGCTGAATTCTTAGTGTAACAGAGAGCTGAGCAAGTTTTTAGTTGGTAGGTCAGTTCCAGCTGGGTCTACCACACCTTGGCACATAGATATAAAAGCAAAAATCAGCATTGATAGTGGAAATGCTTAGGATTGTTTAGGTTAATTTATGAAATATGAAGATAATTCAGTCTCTGAAGCTCATTCCTTGTCAGTAAGAAGTTTCATATTTTGCTAAACTATACATTAGGTAGATGAACATGCCAAAGCATTGTGGAACACTGAAGGATACAGGAGTATCTCAGCGAGCTTAAGAGAAAAGAATCTGCGTATGTGGTTTCTTTTTTTTTTCCTTTTTAGTGAAATGAATAAAATGCACTGTAAGATAACTATCTTTGCCTGCAGTGTTTAATCAAGCTAGCATATGTTACCTGCAAATCTCACTTTTGATGTGTATCTCTTCTGCATTTTGTCTTTTTCCTACTGCCTAATTTTCACTTCCTCTAATCTATGCCTTGTTAGTAAAATCCCGTGAGGTGTTCCACGTTCAGGAAGTCCGGAGGAAGGGTCATTGAGATTGTGTGGGATCCCCATGGATGTGAAGTTCTTCAGCCGTGATTTCCATGGATCATCTTCTCACACAGATTACAAGAATAGTCTCTAGTGCTGGTAGGATAAGAAGCACTTGTATCTACCAGCGTAAAACAGCACGGTCACTTGTTTCGACTATTTTTAGGGCCTGTCAAAACAAATAAAAAGACATTATTTTTTTGTGGTTCATGGAGTTAGCCAAATGTTAGTTATGATCTTTCCTCCCCATCCCTGTCTTTTTTGTTGCCTCTTCTTTCTCCTTTCCCAGTTACTGTAATTACAGCTTGTTTCTTGCCCAGTGCTTAATGTAGTTCGTGTTTTTCCCTCTAACCTTGCACTGCATCTGTCCCAGAAGCAGTCAAAGTGAAATGAGGACCACCTGTCGGTGTTCACGTGCTATCCAGCACATCCAGAACTTCAGGTCTTGTGATCCTTTGTAGTGAATTTCCACTCTAGGGAGTAAATTAACCCCCAAACCTGTGCATATTTTGTGGGTATGCACACTATACACGTGATGCTTCAGAGTGCACAAGCAGCTCCCCGTGAATCGAGAGGCACTGTATAACACCAGTGGGGAGGTCTCACTTTGTCAAATTGGAAATATGAGGAATTTTGAGTGATGACCTTACTTGGAGAGAAATGCTTGTCTCATTTTAATGGAGACACTCAGATGGCTGTGGAATCCAAACAGTTCAGAGGTTTGTCTACTATGAGAATTACTAAACTGTAAAGACGTGTTTGTCTTCAGCTGCACCCAGGAAAGCCTGATTAGTAATTTACTTACGAGTACCTGCCTGACATCTTCCTTACAACAGCAATTATGATTCCTGCAAGGATTCCAACTGCTACAATGATTCCAGTAATGATTCCAGCAAGGGCAATTGTTTCCAGACCACCTGAGGAGGAAATGAGCAGTTAGCATTTTGTGCACAAGAAAACAGGGGCTCCTGATAGTGCAGATACTTTTTTGCTGTGCCGCTGTCCGTAGGGAAAATGTTTTATCCTGTGCACTTCCAAGCAGTGTTTCTAATTCAGTATGTTGGAGACAGCTTTGTTAGGTAAGCAGGTGAGGCAGATCAAGGAGTCCCATGGCTGTTCCCAAAATTCCTCTCCTAAAGCAGCATGGATATAACTAGTGGCTTCTGGAAGTGTTGCCACCTGGCAGCTAAGTTCTCTTGCCCTTGTAATTCGTTATTTCATTTAATACCTTTCTCGGTTTCTTCTGGTTCTCTGCCTGGTCCACCTGCAAAGCCAGAAACAAAATAATTATTTAGATCCTTTTTTTTCATATCCTAATTCAGACTGTTATATCCTTAGAAAGCTTTTAATTACATCCCAATGGTAGGGGGCCATAGGTTGGTTTCTCCAATAATGAGCAAATGAAAAATTCCAAATCACAGTGAAAGAGCTCTGAAGTAATAAAGATTAAGATAAAAGTGATTGAACTGTACCTACTAGTGAAACTTCACTCTGATCACACAAAGATCCATAAGAATATACCTACTATAATCTTAACTTAGAAATCAGATGTCAGTTGCTTGGGAAACTTTAGAGTAATAAAAGCTTTGCTGTGTTTTCAGTGTATTTGGTAAACTGTTCTTTATCCATTTAGAAAGCTTTTCTCTCTAAAAGTTTCTTGGGTTCCTTATGCAATTTTTTTGGGTACAGAAAATCTGTTCAGTACACTTCAACCAGAGGCAATACATTTGTAGCTGAGCTCCCAAAACAGATGAAATAAAGTTCCTGTTACTTCATTAGTAGTATCTCATCCTAAATGTTTTGCATGTCCTTTAGAAGAAGGTTGAAAATTGCACTTTTGGAAGTCAAACCTAGTAATCATAACTTCTGTTGAACGGCAAGCAAAGATAAGAGGCCTCCACTCTTGGCAGACAAGCTGGCAAAGGAGATGAAAGCAGGTGCGTTTGTAAATGAACTTGGTTGGTCTCGTGAGGGTTATGATAGTGCTGTAGAGCATGGACACTTCATAAAGAAACCAGCCAAAGAAGTGTTTGTGCATAACTTGTTTAGAACTAATTCATTTGAATTGCTTGGGGAGAAGGAATAAATACACATCCTGCAGAATTTCACAGAAATACATCTGCCACCAGGTTCGGTTTTTCCAGTTTGAAGGAAAGCCTGCGTGCCAAAAGCACCTGAATAGAAAGCTGGCACCCGCATGGCTCAATTCCAAAGTCACGAGTGAATTTCAGTAGGTAAATGGACACATCTGAGCTGCACAGAACTTTTCAGTGTGGGTTGTGATCTGAGTTTTAAGTTTCTTCTTGAGGCAAGCATGCTGAGGATCTGCTGGCAGTACCTTTGGGTCTCTCAGATAACTCTAGGTGATAATAGTATAATGACAAGAAAATAACTTACAGTATATCAGTAAAGACAATGCTTTTACCTTCACTTTCAGTGGTAACTTCATAATCAGGAGTGATCTCGCCGTCTTCGCTAGCAACATCTCCACTTTTTGTGGTCATTAGTTCTGCAAACTCCAAGAGATTCGTTACACTGTGTAGTTTTGTGGGCAGCTAAAAGGATTAGGGAAAAAAAGCAGAGGTGGAAAAACCTCAGTATTTTCAAAATAAGCATTTGAATTGCTTGGTTTGCCAGGTTCTCTATGGGTGGATTTTTAGCCTGTCACCTTCTAGCAGCTTGTGCTGAATGACCAAAAAAAAGTCAGTGAGCTGTTTCATCTTCCTTGGTAGAAGTTTAGAACTCAAATTTTCCTTTATAATTCATTCCTAAAATCACAGGCATTACTTAAAACCCAAGACACAAGATAATATAAGGAATGTAATTTCAAGGTAATCTAAAGGACCCTTGATTTAGAATGAGACTCACCAGGGTTGGTGATTCTTCAAACTCTGTGTCATTTCTGTCTCGGAAATCAATTGTTGCGCTTTCTTCTCCTTCGAGAACTGAGCTTGCTGAAATACAAAATAAAAAGTGAAAATTTTATTTGATAATTCCATATACAGGCTGCTTTGACTTCTACCGTATGCTAAGTATGAGCTATTTAATGTTCGTTCTGTCTGCCCACTTAGGTGTACAGAATTCTTTGGATTTGGATTAACTTTCTGGATTCTGTTATACATGCAGAAAGCTGCAGGGCAAAGGTCTTTAGTACATTTCCCTTTTAGGTGAATGTGGCTATTCCATATTTCAGGTTAAGCGCTATCTTATTTCACTTTGAATTTTTTGTATTTTCCCCTGTGTTGCAGCTGTGTAATTTTTTTTGAAGTACCATTGCTTATGGGGTATAGCTATAGTTTGGAAAACATTCACAGAAATCTCAGTTTTGTTTTGTTTTCTAATGCCAGAAATCTAATTTGCCATACTTCTGATTTTAAATAACCATGCAGTGTCTCCTTTTCTCGTTTTTAGGTTCATGTGTGTCATCCCTACTTCTTGGCACAATAAACACTTAAAATACTGGCCTGCAAAATCCTTTGGTTTTCTTCACAAGTATGCCCAAATTTCATCAATAGGGGAGAATAAGATGGAATGAAGTGTGAGGATACCTGGCAGTTAACTACAGATACCTGGAGTTCCTAAATTGGCAGGATTATAAAGGTAGGTGAGACTGCTGCTTACTCTGTAGCTTGGGGTGCAAGTTCTGCTAATTCCAGATACTAGTGTTTAAATGCTAATGTTAGACACAGACCCGAACAAAAACTTAATGCATAAAACTCTAAAACTCCTGGAAAGTTCTTGTCTGGATCTAAACTTAGTACCTGGCTTCTGTTTATTTCAACAATCTGAGCTCAAGTTTGTTCAAACTCTTCTTGAAATGCAGCACAGCACTTTGGTTTCCAGCACAGTGCTGAGTTACCCCTCTCCAGCGAGATCTTTCCTTTCTACAAGAAACCAAACACCAGGAATCTAAACTTAGATTTCTGACTCCATGTTTATTCCAGTAATGAGAATTTTATAAATAGGATTTTATATTTACATGCATTTATTTATAAGGCTCAATATAGATACACTCTCTATTTAAGAGCAAAAAAGAAGGGTGTGGAAGTTGCAATTTAGGCACTAACAGATGAAGAAAGTGTATATGCCAACATGAGGACTAATATAGCTTGGATATAGCTTCCTACCTTGAAATCCCAAGGGCTGCAAGGTCAGTGACAAAATCCCCAGCTTTGGTTTCTAAAGTAATGCCTTTAAATCGTAGCATTTTGATTTTGGTATGTGTATGTTAATTGTAAAGAGAATTGCATTGCCGCTCAACATGAATTTTAAGAAAAGTTTGACAATGCTTGTTAAAACTGAAAATAAATTTTTATCCACTTACCACAGAATAAGCCAGATGGAGAAAACTGATTATCAGAGGAAAAGACAAACGTCCATGTACTAAACTTCCCTTCACAACTAACATCTTACTCAAGGAAGCATTCCTACTGTTGGCATGGCAGTAGCTTTCAGCCCTGAAGAATTACAGATAACGAAGGTGTCAAAGGAAACGGTGTTGTAGAACAAAGGTGTAGGGAATTGAACAGTGCAAAGCAGCATGAGGGAGAGCGTGGTAACGATGTGGAAGATCCTTGGCAACGCGTGACGTGGAAGACCCGTTTGGACTGCTGAAGTCACCACGGAGCAAGGCAAAGGAACAAGCAGGTACCCCCGGTGTGGCCTATTGCTGATGCCATTCGATATGGCCCAAATGTAGAAAGAACCATGGGGTTAAGTAGCACTTTTGATATGTTTTTAATGTTACCTCAAAGAAGCCTGTAAATAAAAGCTCGCTGTGCTGTGGTTGTCCCCAGCCAGTGCTACCACCTTTTCTGTTTGCACTTAGACGTGGTTGCAGATGTGAATTAATCACCGTATTTCTATCTGCCAAAATTCCAGCTGGGTCCATTTCAGTTCAAAGTCCCCAGCTGCTATCAGGCTGCAGCGTCTCACACCAGGGGAACATCTGATGTCTCTCAAAGTTTAATATTGCTTTGAAAACACTGAGTGCTTGAACAGCCCATGACCCGCTTGTGGAAAGATGATTTCACTACTCATTGTTATTCAAAGAGTGACAGTTTACTAGAAAAACCTCTTAGGGTGGCTTTCAAAGCACAGTGGTTGTGTTGGGCAGGAGAGAGAGTTGTGAAACTGTTGGTCATTAGCATTTCTTTCAGGTAGCTCCAAAACCAACAAAGATGCTTTTGAAAATGAAAAATATTAGAGGATCTTCCTTCTTTCTCAGCAGTTTGGATAATCCCAGACACCAGTGGGTTTAGGCAGCCTTGCATCCATGTTTCAGCTTATCCTTGAGGCAGGAGCCTTCCAAATGGAATGAGTTTCAGCCTCTCAGATGAGTAGGAGAAAATTGCTAACCTTAGAGCTTTCTCTAGATACGGCATCGAGTGGGCCTGGTGCCTTGGGAGGTGTCACCCTTTGCTTTGATGTGATATTGAACCGATCAGGGTTTTTCACAAATTCTGGTTCTTGAACTATTACAGACCAAGTGGCAGAGCCGGAAGGACTCTGCACTAGCTGTGCTCTTTGGGCCATATTTTATTTAGGTTTTATGTTTTGATAGAACTCCCTTTCTGAGGAAACGTGCTTAATTTTTTGACCTTAACTGGGGTGTGAGTAAAGTGAGTCTTGCATTTGGTCTCTGCAATTCCTCTCAATTAGGATAAGGATTTTCAGGAATTAAAGATGTGTCCCTTTTCTTGTAGATTGATTCTTCAGCACAGTCAAATCCAGGCACTAAAATATGAATAAAACTACAAAATTTTCTCAGATTAATTTTAAAAATTTGTGTTTGAGGAAGAATGGGCTTGTTACTGACATTCTGGATTTTGAGCCTTTGGACAGTTGTATTTTCAGCCTCTTAAAAGGTTAGTAATTGTTTCTTAAAGCGAAGACTGAAATTCTCCTTTGTTCCTATGACTCCTGCAAAATTCCTGATGCTTGCAGTGTCCTGAGAGCTTGGTGTGACTGGCCTGTTTGAGGCCACAGTAGCGGCATTTTCTAGTGTTTTTTCTAGTAGTTTTTCTAGTGTTTTTTTTCTAGTATTTTATGTTTTTGTTGGTTCTTTTGGGGAGTCGGGGCAACGTGTTGTGGCATGATTTGTGTTCTGGGCTACCGAGCGCCCGTGTTATCCGCAAGAAAGCCCGTCCGCAGCCTCATCCGAGGGCCTGCTGCCTGTTCCAGGTGTGAGCATGGACATTCTTTGTGGACTGAAGGCAGCTGAAGCCAAAACACCCTAGACCGGGGGGCAGCTGAAAACAAGGCTGTGATGCACAAGGAAGGATTCGCGTGGGCCCCGCTCCGAGCCCGCCGCGCCGGCTCCGCTGCCGCAGCTCCCGGGTTCCGCCGGACGCTCAGGAACGTTTCCTGCGGCCACCACACCCCGCGGCAGATGGTGGCTGCTCCTGCGGCGCCGTCAGCCAGGGAATGCAGCCAGCGGCAACGAACCGCGCGGCTGGCTTGAAAGGAACTGCGTGTCCTCCGAATACTGCAATATTACACTTAATAACGGCCATCCGTAGGATACCCACAGAAAAAGAAAACATTTTAACTGGGATAGAGAAAGATTTGCAGTTTAAGAGATTGCTACGCACGCATGAGCAATAGGAAAAAGTATGAAACAAAGCCACAGCAGCAAAAAAAAAAAAGGTGATAACTTACTAAGCTTTTCCTATTATGCAGGATAAAAATCACTCACAGAACCATGGATATTAAGGAAGGTCTAACTCCTCCATTATGGGATATTCCTTTGCAGGAAATGTCTAGTAGAACTAGGGATAAATCTTCAGGTTTATGCTTTTAATAATGTTACTGTGTTACAGCTGAGATTCACTGTCTAAGCACACTGACTTCAGAGTTGTTATGTCGTGGCTGAACAAGTGTCCTCAGTGCAGGATTTTGCTCCCTTTATCAGCAAAGTCTTGTTCTTTGTGAGCAGGAAGGGTTTGAGCGGGGCAACAAGACGGGAGCCGACGCGGTGAAGGCGCCGGCCTCTCGCATCGCCCCGCGCACAGCGTTCCAGCGCTCCGCGTTTATCATGGCGTGGCTGGAAAGGAGGGAGCGCTGGAGCCTGGGACACTTCACATGAGGTCAGTTTCGCAGAAAGTACAAAACAAGCTGGGTACAAATAGAGGGATATGTGAATACAGATGAAAGGAATTAAAAAATGACCTCTGGTATTGTAATGAAAAGCTCTTCCCTGAATCACTTCCTTCCCAAAGCCTGGAAGCTGTGGGCAGATCCCTGTACAGCTGTCGACTTGCAGAGGTGACTTCCCGCGGTGCCTTGTCCTCCTGGGTTCCCATCCCCTTCCCTCTGCCAGGGAGATGTTTGCACGATCTTCTCCTAACTCATTTGCTTTAAGGCTGCACATGGAAACTAGTTAAGCTGTGATTTTGTTCACACAATGATTTTTCACTACTTGCTATTGGCAGCCCATAGCAGACATTCAAATACTTTTAGTCTGACATATTAGCTAATAACATACTAGCCAATATTAGGAGGTATTTCAGAGTTGTGAAAATATCGTAATATTCGCTCAGAATGAAGCGTGTCCCCTTCAGGGATTTAGCAGTAGCTGCTGTACTATTCAGGTCCTCCTAAGAGTACACATTGGTCTAAAATAGTACACACAGCTGAACTGTGCCTTTGGAAAGGATTTTTCCAGTATAATTTATGCTGATGTTTTGATAGTTGTAATCAACAAATACAAAGATGGAAATATGAGGCAACCATAAAGCAAAATGAGGATGTGCACAGTGTCACAGCTTCTATTTCCTTTGGGAGTCTTTGGCCAGGCATCTGAGACAGGGAGTTGGAAATGAAAAGTAATTTTTTTCCCTCATTTTTCCTCGCTTGTTTGTCTCCGGCACTTCCCAGCATTCCCGTGCTCTGTCCTACATCTTGTTCTGGAATAGCGGGCACGGAGCTGCGCGCCGCGTGGCTGCGGCGTTGGGTTCAGCTGTGGCTCCTGGCGGCTGCGCGCGGGGCCGCGGGGGCCTGGCCCAAGGCTCTGGCTGCAGCCAGGGCCTGGGATGTTTCTATCTGGCAACCTCCCCCTCAACCGCATGCAGACGAAAAGCAAACAAAAGCAAACGAGCCCCCGCGGCCGCGCGCGCTGCGACAGCCGGGCGCCGCGCACGGACCGGCGGCTCCGCTCCGGAACACCCGGGTCCGGACGGACGGTCTCGGCGCCGCAAGGAAGACCCTTCTGCGCCCTTCAGCCCAACAGCTCGGATGCTGGGAACCATGGTTTCTGTTTTGTTTTTTTTTTAACCAATTTTGATTATCTACCCTTTGGGTGGATTATCTCTCTTTTTACCTCTTTAGGGTGTTTGCTGCATATCTTTGCAGCTCATTTCCAAGAGCTGCATCTTTTGGAGTGAGTGCATGGGCTTATGGAAATGGATTTACAGAAGGTGAGAATGTGACCTCCCTGTTTGCAGTTTACACCATGCAAAGGGAGTTAATAAAAGGTGCAGCCATGAGTTTTTAGAATTTGAAGGCTTCTTTCGCTTCTAAAATTACATAGATTCATACTTGCTTTTAACTCACAGGTTTTAAGTAAGTGGATGGGCAAACCTCCCTCCATTCGCACTTAAGAGGAGAAAACAAACTACATGTTTATAATTATATTCCTGTATCGTTTTGAGACTTAGAGATACTACCTAGTTATTTGCAAGTGGTTAAGAGCAAGCACATGGACAGTTGCTACAGCTGTGACATGTCATAACTTGTTAACCATCATGTTAATTTTGGCTTGTGTTATGTGACTGGAGTAATCCTCCTGGAACTATGTCCCCTATCAAAACCTGCTCTTTTAGACTGACCAGAAACTGGAGTGCCCAAATGCAACACAAGGGCAGCTACAGATTTATTTCTGGCATGATCACAAGTAAGAGGTATCCGCATTTGTTTGGGAGATCTTTTCTCAAAGCCATCCAGGCCAAACTGTGTATCCCAGGAGTTCAGGTATCCGTGGATACCCAGGCCACCTGGTCCTGTGCAGGAGAAGTTGCTTCGTCCCACTGGCCAGTGGTGCCACTGGTGGCATTGCTTATTCCAGGTCTGTACTAACTTATAATCGGAGATGGTTATGGGCAAACAGCAGAGTGGGACACGTGGTATATAAATATATGCACAAGTCTCCAGGATATCCAGAGTCTACTTTCCTGGAGTACCCATAGGAAATTATCCCTGGGATCATAAAACTTAGCTAGAGAGACACGGGCAGCTGGAGTACCTTAAATACTACAAGGCAAGTTCTGGATCAGTCCTTGGAGGTCAATGCAAGCTGCGTGGGCCATAAAACCAAGTTAAAATCTTGCAAGTGTCAATTCCTTTTACACTTTTCTGTCTAACAAGGCTTTGACCGGAAAACTTTTGCTCAGCTCCTTAACTCAGCAATCAGAGGAAGCGTTTATTGTAGAAGGCCCAGAAAGCAATGCTTGAAGTGTTTGTCCAACATCTCTTGATGTTTAGATTGCTGGGAAGTTTGGGAGCAAAATTCGAAACTCTTTAAGCCTCGTATCCTCACATACAGAGTTCCAAGAATTCCGGTTAGAGTCGCAAGCCAATATTCACATGTAGAGTGAATCGGCACCCCTGGCATTTCGAACAGTCGCCTGACATCTCGCAGTTGAGGTCTGAAAACTCAAATCAATCACAAGATTCTTTTGGTTTTTGAAAACTGATGGATTGAGTTTCAAGCTGTTCTTCTTCAGAAAACTATTACTTGCAACATGGAATACCAGCTTTGTGTGGCAGCAGTTGCTGTATGGCACTATTGCAGGAATATGGAGTCCTTTGCTTGATGCCAATTCATTGTGAATACATTCAAATATTATGTAGAAAGGCTGAATTTGATTGTGATGGCCCTGGAATAAAGTACTGTCCAGGATAACCGTGTTTGCTTTTAATTAACCAGACTCTTCCTTTTTTTTTTTTTTTTTTTTAGATATATTTGAAGCTATTCCTAAATATGTATTTTAGGTCTTTTCTTGTAATTTTTAAAAGAAATAGTTAGCCAAATAAACTTGTCTCGAGTAGGTGACTAAGATGTTCCAAACCTATGCTAAGTAGTAATTCTTCCTATTTAATAGTTTCCCTCACATGTATTGCTTATGACCTAAGCTAATATTAGGAAAACCATGGATAGGGCTTGAGCTCTAAATTGTAGTGCCTCAAAGTACAGAAGCTCTTGAATGGGGAGGCTGCAAAGATTTATATGTGACTCTCATAGCAGAGAGTTTCACCATCCAAATATCAGTGACAACTAAATTATGGCTTACAGTCTCCTTTGCATATATTACATAGTGAAACTAAAGACATTTCCAAGAGCTGCTGCGGTAATTTCTTTGCTGACTCCTTGCAAATTGCCCCTTTCCCTGCACAGACGCAGAAAGTCTTTTTTCACTAGAGCATAACTCTACCAGTCTGAAACTTTTTGCTATCTCTCCTTTAATACCACCATAGTAGATGCTCAGTAATAGCTTTTGAATTCAAAAGAAAGTTTGTAACTAGGAAAGAGCAATTATTTTGCATATGAGCAAGCACAAAAGCTGTTAATTATGTGGAATCACTGGAAATCATTTTAATCAAAGCTTTTTCTTACCTTCTTCAGCAAGAGCTGTGAAAGGAACGCTCCCCAGCACGAAGATGATGATCTGAATTTTAATAAACATCTTTGCTACGGTTAGAGCTCAGCGTTCCTGTCCCGAGACCAGAAGGATTCAATTTTTTTGGAGGCAGCGGAGAGCTGAGTTCACAGCAAGTTGTCACTGCAGAAAACACTTTGGTATTTGAAATATTCCTTTAACGGCAGGAAATTTTTTCCCCAGATGATAACTGTAGAGCTAAGGAAAAGTAACGGAGTGAAGTGGGTGTTTTTTCCCTTTAGCGAAGGGGTGGGAGCTTGTCTAAGGTGGTCTCAAAAAGAAGAGCTGGGCCCGCCCTTTCCACACTGTTTGGTCAGTCCTAAAATTATGATCTCAGCCCAGGTTTAAAGTTACAGGAGCTGTTGAGCATTTTAGAAGACTCTTATTTAGCAAAGGGGGAAGGGGGTTTAGCCAGAGCAAGATGTACAGGCAGTTCCCTCCCTTCTGCAAATTATTCTTAGAAATATTTAAAGAAAGAGCAACACTAAGGGTGTCTTTTCTTTCCCTGTTATTTGCAGCACTGAACTGAAGGGTTTTTTTTTTCATTTTAAAGTTAGCCCTCATGTTTACCTGAATAAATGTGGTAATAAATGTGCACTTAGGGGCACTGAAATAGCTTTAGAGCAGAGCATTTAATTCTCTGGTAAATACTGTCTGAATCCCTCTGTCTGTGTGTCTCCTAGCTTGAATGTCCTCAGATGACACCCTACCTGCGCTCCAGCGGCTGTCCTGCCCGCAGACTTGCAAGCGCCGATGTCCTAATTTTGCCTTACAGAGAAGGAGGATTTTTCCTTGCCACGGGTGACCATGGAGCACAGTTGCACAGTTGTCTGAGCACCAGTAGGTTTCGTTTCTGTGTGTTTCTGTGGCTCCTCAAGCCAGCGTGTGTGCAGGGGTGGATTAACCTTTTCTACCAATATCTTAAACAAAAAGGTAGCAAAGCTGATGCGCTCAAATAGGTCAGAATGCAGAGGCTGGGGTTAAAGAGGGCTCTAGGAGTAATTAACTATTGCTATTAACTGAGCAATTAATTAATTTCTATTAACCCTTTTCTGAAGCTGACTTCATCTTGGGTCTGTTTTGGAGAAGGTAACCTCTGCAGAAGGGTGCTGCTGACTTGTAGGAGAGGTGGTCTTCCGAAAAATATATATATATTTAAATATATATATATATTTAGTGTGTATATATAGTGTATACATATTTTATATATATGTAAAAATATATATTTTATATATAATATAAGTTTCTATATAAAAAATAAACTAGGTTGTCTTGCTCAGGAGGTGTGAGTCACCTTTTATTAAGACCCCATGACACTCTGGTATACAAAGCAGCAAATCAAGTCTAAGTATAAGCAGTGATACCACGATATGAAGAGTCCATAGAGCTTTGTTTACTATTTAAACCAGTAGGTGCCAAAGTAATTTGTTAGCTATCCATTCGAATGATGGTGCCATAACTGGATTCTTTCCTGTCTCTTGGGTTTTTGGCAGACTAGAATGAAAATGTGAAAAGTCAATGTTAATGCAAAGAAATAGCAGCCACTGCTAGCTTTACTGCAGGTAAACAACAAAACATTTCTGTTGCTAGATTTCAGTCTGCCTTGGCTCATGTAAAAATCTAGGATTCATTATTCCTGGTTAATGCTGCTTCAAATTTATTTAAAAGAATTTTTGCTTATTGGGAAATGCCATTCTTTTGAAACTGAAATCTGCAATTGGGATATGTCAGCTTCAATGAAATATATTTCCAAATAACAAAACAGAATCATTCTTAGCCTTATCAAAAGGGAATGTTTGGATTTCTGTAAGTATTTTTGGAATGAAAAGAGGACATGGTATGCTATGAAAGACAACTGGAACAAACACATGACTGTTCTCTAAGGTTTAGGTCAACAAATCCTTATGAGAACAGAGAGGTTTTCAACCATGCACCTCCAAGGTGCTGTGAGGACCTGTCATCTTTATGCTCATTCTCCTAATCAAATTTGTTTCCTAGCCTTATGAATAACTGTTTTAGGGGGTCAGGCTATTAGCTGGATTTAGTAATTTCTTCCTTTGAACCACACCACATTCTAGGTGTAGAACTGAAGCTCTTGAGCTTTCAGGAATTAGAAACATCCAGGCACTAATGGCACTTCTGATGCTTTTTATCATTTTTATTGTTCTTGCCAATAATGAATAGTTCTTCCTGTTCCAGACCGTTCCTCACGAGAAACTCTTCGGAAAGTTTTATCAAACTATGAAGAGTTTATTAAAGGTAGCTTATGTCACAGTATCCAGGTACACTCAAGGGGAGGAAATTTGGCTGGAGATGCACAAGAAGGAAGTGGAAACGCTAGCAATGGGTCTTACTCTTGTTAAGAACACATGGGGCTGTGGGGTCATAGAGGCCTCAGTGGGGCCTCCACGGGCCCAAGGCTCAAGGGGGCCAATGGGCCTCCATGCGGCCTCCGTGTGCCCGGGGCTGGAGGGCCAGGTGGGCCTCTGTGTGTGGGTCCAGGGGAGCCCTAGAGGCCTCCGTGCACCCCTTGTGTGCAGGGGGCCAGTGGGGCCACCAGGGCTCAGCGTGGCCCCGCTGGGGCCTCCGTGTGCGCAGGGATGGGGTGGCGCTACGGCCTCTGTGAGGCTCCCAGAGCCTCCGTTTGCGCAAGGTCGGGGGAACCCTCTGGGGCTCCGTGCGGCCCTCAGGAGCCTCCACGTGCACAAGGTCAGGGCTGTCCTACAGGCCTCCACGTGCCCCCACCCAGGTCCTCCCTGCACACAAGGCTGGGGGGGCCCCACGGGCCTCTGTGCAGTCCTCCATGTGCATGGGGTGTGGGGACCCTCTGGGCGTTCGTGGGACCTCTCAGGGACCTACACACGGGTCCGGGAGGGTCCGACAGGGTCCGACAGGCCTCAGTGTGCACAGGGATGCGGGGGGTCCTTGGTGCAGCCCCCCACTCTGTGCACATGGTGTGAGGGGCCCTACGGGCCTTCCTGTGGCCCCCAGGGCCCCTGTGCACACAGGGCCCAGGATGCACTATGGCCATGATGCAACCTGTTCAAGAACTGCTTGAAAAGGGGAACTTGCAGAAAAACTAGGGCCTAATAGAAATCACGGCATTACAGAATCATGCTTGGGGTAATGCCCAGTTGCCACCTCCAGGATGGTTGGTACACATGGACTCTGCTCCTCCACGGTTCCCTAGGCAGCACTGCCTGCCCTCGTCGCAGCTGCAAAGGGGAGTAACGGAGGGTGGAGCGGAGCGAAGACACCGCAGCCAAACTCCATTTACTCCCTCTGCCAAGCCCTGATGAGCCCCACGGTGGCTGCCCCCCGGGAAATGAACAATAAGATGTCGGGTTCTGAGCCAGTACTGGTGGCAGATCACACCTTTCAGCTGAACTTTGCCCATTATAAATTCATTTTAATGCCAACGCACACCTCCATCCCCAAAGTTACCCGCCTCTGAGGTACCACCACTCCTCACGGAGCAGGCTCTGGATTTTCCATTGACTGTACCTTTAAATGAAAGCGAGAGACTTTTTCACAAATCAGTAATAAAACTAAGTATGACGACAGTCACTCAAGCTCCACCTAAACGTAAAAAAAATAAAAGGTGAACTAAGGAGGAAAGAGGGAGGAAGGAAGATTCCATCGGAAGTTCTGGATCCATGGGCTGAACTCCCTTTCCTCCCCTCGGTCAGGACGCTGCCTGCAGAGACTCTTGGAGACCAAGAGCCCTCTCCCATCTTCTGGGGTGAGTGGTGATTGCACATCTGTACACGAGAGCTAGCTAAAAACCCCACGCTGTAGTAGAGAGTTTTCCAGTTTTGTAAATGTTGTATTTGAATAAATCCTGCTATTTGTGAACTCGACTACTACTTCAGAAAGCAGTCGGCCCTGCAGTCAACAGACTGTGAATCCGATACTGCCAGATTTGGTCCTATAGGTGCCACAGCATTTGACATCTCCCCCCTTGCTGCTTCAGACTGCAACGGGCCCCACCAGGGCCCCGTCGCGCAGGGCCAGGGGGGCCCCGTGGGCCTCCAGGCTGTGGTGGCAGAAGTGTCCTGGATGGCAGGGACAGGCGCTGCCCTTACAGGGTTTTCACTTTGGGAAGAATGCACAGCATTTCAAAGAGCAGGTTTGCCCCCAAGAGGGCCGTGTTACCTACACAAAAGAAAAACAAGAATAAGCAACACGTTACGCCCACGTGAAGCTGGCTAGCAGTCCCTGCCACGTGGAGCCACAGCAGCCGCAGCCTGACACCGCGGTGCCCACGAACCCCATCTGCACCGAGCGGTGTTTCGTCAGACTCACCCGAGACGTCATATATTGGTGCCACTTCGACGAGGTCACAACCCACCACATTCAGGCCTCTGCAGCCACGGATGATCTCCAAGGCCTAGGGACGAAAAAGATTTGGGAGCAAAAAACATGCATTTGATGCAGTGAAACAGCTCAGTTTCTTCTTTCCCCTTTTAAGTGACAGGGGTCACTTAAAATGTAGCCCAGAGAGACCAAATGGCATCGGTTCAATGTGGTCTTTCCTGCGGCTCTTAGGTGATTCTCTCTTCTCGCCTTGGTGCGGACCCAGTCATCTGCCCTCCTCTAGCGGGAGCACGGAGTCATCCTTGCTGCCCGAGCGGGGCCATGTTGTCGCTTACCTGGGCGGGCGTGAGCCCAGCTATCTCGGGCGTCCCCGTCCCCGGGGCGTATGCAGGGTCGAGGCTGTCGATGTCGAAGCTGATGTAGACGGGTTTGTCCCCCATCTGCTCCCTCACCTCCTCCATGAGCGGCACCAGTGACTTCAGCCAACACTCTTCAGCCAGGACGACGCGGAAACCCTGCGCTCAGCACGGAGCCGAGCGGCGGGACAGCACGTGGGAAGGGGCATCGCCCTTCCCACCGGAACCGAACGGGGATCGCTGGACATTGCCTCTCATCCAAGGGTTTCCAGCCCTCAGCGGTGCCTGTTACCTGCTCCCGGCTGTACTGGTAGCCATCGGGGGCGTAGGAGGAGCCGCGGAGGCCGATCTGCACCACGCGCCTGCAGTCCAGCAGCCCTTCGTCCACGCAGCGCCGGAAAGGGGTGCCGTGGTAGATGGGCTCGCCCAGCGCCGCAGCACTGGTGTCAGCGTGAGCGTCCACGTGCACTAGTCCCACGGGGCCATGCCTGGCTGAGGCAGTGCAGGACGTCACCCCAGCGCCTTCCCCGGAGCGTCTGGATCCCTTTGAGCCGCGGGGTGATGGGGCCAAGGGACTGCCGGTTGGCTCTGTATTTTCAGGGCTGACACTTACTTTTCTGCCACAGCCTGCAGGATCGGGTACGTTATGGTGTGATCGCCACCTGCAAGGGGATGGGGAAGAGGTGAGACGTGTTGTTCACACGGGCTCATCTTCCCTCCACGCCGCTCCTGCGCTTGCATCTGTCCTGTGGAGCCAACTCCAGAGTCCTCCGAGAGAAACCCATGACTGGGGTTGTAAATAGACACCAAAGGGATCCAGGTTTGAAGGGATAGTGGGGACAGCACTGGGCATGGGGCTTTTACCCAGGGTGAGGGGCACACAGCCAGAAGCCACTATCTCTGCGTAGTGCCCACGGATGCGCCGGCAGCTGTCGGGCAGGTTGTAGAGGTTCACGTTCACGTCCCCAACGTCAGCCACCAGGAGGGAGTCGAACGGGGCAGCCCCGGTGCTTGGGTTGTAGCGTCGCAGCATCGCCGACTCGGCGCGGATGTGGCGAGGACCGAACCTGCAGAGAGAGGGAGGACGGAGCCCCTGCGCGCCCTGGGGATGGCAGGACGCGGATGGACCTAAGCGCGGAGGGAAGTGCCAGCTCTCCTACTCCCCAGGAAGGTCCTGACCTGGCTCCTGGGCGGTTGGACGTGCCGATGTCCAGAGGGACGCCGATAAATGCCGCATCCAACCCCGTGGCTGAGGTCTGGACAGGGAGTTTCATCATGGAGCAGATTCCTGCAGGCCGGGCCACAAACTCGGCGCTGGGCGGGATGTTGAAGCTGGAGCCCGAGAGGCAGCGGCCGAGGGCACCGGCAGGGAGAGCCGTGGGCTTCAGGTCCTGGCCCCAGCCCGGCCGCAGGGAGCTCACAGAAATCCTGGCTCCCCAGGGCACACGGCAAACGGCCCCCAGCAGCCGCCACATCCTGCCGAGACCCTCTTGCCGCAGCGGAGCCGGGCGCTGCAGGTCGGCCTGGCAGGGTCCAAAGTGCAGCCGCGTGTCCGGCCTCCCCGGCACTCCTGGCTCGGCTTTTGCATCCGCCCGCCTTCCCATCTCTTCCCGCCCCGTCACCTGTTCCTCTGAGAACACCGGGAAGTTTCACTTCAGACACCTCCAATGGCCTTTTTGGAGCCGGTTTGGTCATTGCTGTACCACGCCAAGAGGCATGTGCTGGAAAAGGGTCAGGTTTTGCCACCTTCAGCATCTTCACAAAGCAAAGCGGCACTTAGTGCATGAAGGGCACGGATTTCTAAATTACGCTCTTAAAGCATCCAGAATGCTGATAAATCACTATAATGTCCCATTAACTCCCCAAAAAACATGGCAAAACACACACACACAAAAAAAATCTAAGCTCAACAAGACTGCAACGAGACAAAAAAAAAAAAACAAATGAAAGCTAACAAGAAATACTAATAGGGATTTTAAGACATGGGTTGCTGCAGGGCGATGGGTATTCCAGGCTATTTTTAAGCCTCATTAGATGAAATGAGATACTTTGGATGGGTACCAGGGTGTGGAGTTAAGGCAAACGGACACTAAGCAGTGAAGCCTGGTTTGGTTAATGACAGTCGCTTGAGACCTTGAGCGTGTTCACGTCGGGAAAACCTATCGGACCCGACTTGTTTTTATATTAAATATGCATCTTCAAAAAGCAGCTCACTCTTGAGGAGGCCCAGGTTTCAACTGTGCAGCTTCCAGCTGCCCCATGTCTGCTAGGACAACACCCAGGTGCAGCACATCTCAGTTGTGACACCAGGAGAGTAAAGTGGGACCGTTCCTTGGTGGGTAGTTTTGCATCACTGAGCTAGCAAGTGCTTCAATGCTCAAGCCACAGCCTAAAATCCGAGTACGATGAACTGAGATGGAAAAGTAGAAAAACCACTCAGTAGCAGCATGTAATCTCTGATTTATTGTGCAACAAGCCAGCTTTCTTTCCAAGTTCCTCTAAACAACAGCAATTATAGAAATAAATGTAACGTTCTTTTCATTAACATGACGGTTATTTTTTTTAAACCAGTCTCCCACCGCTCTCTTGACCTTATGCCTTGGCCTCGCACCAAGGCAGCCTTTGCACTGCTGTATTAGAGCGAGCTAATTTGTCGCTGCAGAGGAACTCGATCTTCACAAGAACAGGGTTCACGAGGATGTCCCTATGAAAGGGACTGCACCCACTTTTGACAGCTCAGCTTTCTCTGCATCTTGGTGAAACTTGGGATGCTTCTGCGTAAAGAGTGGCTAAGCAACTCCTCCTTCTACACACACGCTCTTCCAAAAAGGAACTCGCTTCGTTCAACCCACCACTCTGAAGTCAGCTATGGATTCCCACCTGTGAACAAAGGCAGCCACCTACCTTGAGACACCTGCAAGTCCTGACCAAAGCAACAGTGACACAAGGACGTTTCTTCTAACAGGAAGAGAAAAACTGTAGAATAACACGTGCTACAGGTCAGCTCGATCCCTTACACAACACATACACAGGCCTGCAGATATTTTTTTCCCCTAAAGTATTTAAGGATTCCAGGCAAACAGAAAAGAGATATTCCTTTATGCGTTGAGGAAGTGACTATTTATCTACTGCACGGTCATGGCTCCAACTGCCCCCTTCACCCAGACTGGTTTCTCCAGGACAGCAACAAGAACACTGCGGCCCAGAGATCCTCATATTCGAGGTTTGCCAGGAAGCACATCTTCATTTTGGTTTCTACCCTGCTTTCATCCACCAGTCCGTCTGTGAGCAGAGTGGCTGCAGACTGGCAGAGAAGCCAGGCAATCATCTGGTCGAGCGTCAGGGTCTCAGAGGCCAGAATGCTTTCACCCCAGAGGCTTAAGTGAAGCACGTTAGCAGCCACTCGAGCAGATATTCTCTAAAAAAAGAAAAAAAGAGGCAGAGGGAAAATGAGCTGATCTGGCTGAACTCAAAGTTACCAGCATGTAGGATACATACTGCTAAGAGGCAGTATGCAAGAGGACCTGCTCTGAGGCACCGTGCAGTCAGTGTGAACAGAAAAGCTCTTCCTGACAGACAGAATCAGGCTACTGCACTTAGCTCCCCCACTCAGCATCTGCTCACCAACTCCTTTGGACCACTGAAAACTGCAAATTATCCAGCAGCTACAGGAGACGTGACACTGTACCTCAAAGTTCTACATTTGATTTCGCTCATTATCTACAGTGCAGACATTTGGCTTGCGAGTCATGCACCTGGAGACCTGGCAGGGCAACACGACCTACAACCAACACTCTAGAAGGCAGAGCCTCTCACCTTGCTGGGATCCCTCTGAAGTAGCATTTTTATCACTTGCTGCACCTCACGGGGCACGTGACCAGGCAGTTTGGGCAGCTGGTCCTCACGGTAACTCCTGCTTTCCAGAGTCGAATCCTCGTAGCCATAGAAAGGATTGACAAGGCCAAAGATTTCATAGGCAATTGTTCCCACAGCCCACGCGTCGGCTTTGCTGTAGTCAATCACCATGCCAGGACCAGACGATGCTGTGATCACCTGTAGCAACAGGTCCGCAGAGATGAGGATGTTGCAAGGAACAGCTCTAAGCAGGCATTTTTTATTAAAACAATTTAGTATGTGTCAACTCAACAGAAACTGAATCTATTTCATCTAAATCTCCGGTGTAAATATTTCTTATTGGTGTCCTCTAAGCCTTTGGTGCTGCTCAGCCTACCAAGACACTCAGATGATCTTGATCATCAGATTCTGGTCTTTAGTTCCTGCCTTTCACTAGCATTCAGACAGTATTTAAGAGTCTTGAAGGATATTTTACTTAATGATTTAAGATATAGATAGGAGATGTATGGACAAACAAGCAATATCACACCCGCACAGTAAGCAATACAATCCATTACCTACGGATGCTTTGCCTTCATCGTTAGAGAAATAAAAAGTAACCATGAATGATTTCACAACCTCCTTGAACTTAATTTAAAAAATAAGCAGTGTTGCAGCACAAGGACTCCTGCACAAACTGTGTTAACATCTACGGAAAACAAGGCCTGAGAATAAGGAACAAACTTTTTACTGGTAATGTCAACTCTGCCTCCCGACAGTTGATGTTTCATTGTTCAGTGTTTACTCAGCAGAGTTCCATTTTGTTTTCATGTATTTATTAACACAGAGACGCTGTAACTCAAGTTAGAACGTGCACCTCCTGCCCTGCTTTATGGGCATTGACCCTCCGTGATGGACTGTAGACTGGGAATAGTTAAACAGTAACCGATGATGGGCATGAACACTCGTTCATGAAACAAGAATGCTTAGAAAATGATTGATGCAAACACAGAGGCTTCCAGCAGGTATACACAGTAACGAGCAGTTACTATAGGGGGATTTACCTCAGGTGCCATGAGAGCGCCGTTGCCACCTATATCCACGGAATTGCTGGTGAAAGGCAGTCTCAAGCCAGTACTTTCATCTGCCAAACAGTAACCGAAGTCGGTGATCACCAGCCAAGGACAGCCAGCTGCAAATGACACAGGGTCAGCAGAGTTAGCAATCAGGTCAGGAATACCTGCTCGTACCAGATACTGTGTCACATCAACATCAAGGACGGTCTTCAGGAGCAGTCTCAATCTCCTTGGGAATCACCATAACCGCAGACTCTTTTCCTGCTTCCCTTCCAAACTACAAAGTGAAAAATCACTTTTCTTAACAATAACAATAAAAAAGAACAACTGTTCTTCCAGTTCCTCTTTAGAGGACATTACTTCTCCCCGTGGAGCATGAGTCTGACAAAACTCTGCTATTACCAGAGAAATGAAGATTCATAAGCTATGGAGGAAGGATAGGGGAATCTTTTAGATTTTTTGTTTGTTTTTATCTGTAGGAAAGGCGAGCTGAAAAATATTTGCGCTAGTTAATAGCTCTTGTGCTGAAGACAAGTAAACATTGCAAGATAGACTGCAAAAATGATGTTTTAAGTCATTCTTAACTGCATTCAACATAGCCTCAGAGAAGCTTTTGCTTCAGGAAAAGGATCTCTGGAAATATTTCAGGTCTGCTGTACCAAGACCTTTAATTATATAGATCTGACTGCCTGCTACTGTTTCCTGTCCATTTGAATCTCAGTCATGCCCCAAAAAAGAGCTCCAGTACTTAAAATCTTAGTTAAAGAGGCTGACAGGAGAACAAGATGATGAAAATGCTTCTGACTTTAACTCTGTGTCAGTTCTTTCTCCCATCAACTAATATTTAATGATCCCAAGGTGCAGCACTATTAACCTGGCTGTGAGGTGGGATTTGAAGAACCGTTATTGGTCCAGTGAGAGGGGACAGAGCCAAGGGCCTGGACTCAACTACTTTAATGATACGACACCTGAAGCACAGACAGAATAAATGACTTCCAAGGCGCCGCACAGACAGCAAGCTGAAAATCAAAACAGAGATTCCTGAAAGGATTTGATGCTTGTTTTTCTTTTTCAAAATGTATACCTGGATAGGTATTCCCCAAATATCTACCCGAGTGCATGATTTCCAAGTCTTACTTAACTTCATTAATTCCCTACTCTTTGCCATAAATACTTATCAGTCTACCCACCAGAATCAAATTCCATGAGGATATTGTCAGACTTCAAGTCTCTGTGGGCTATTCCATGTCGAACAAGATGGTCCACACCTTCCAGCAGCTGCAGAATCATCATGGTGGCGAGACGAGCATCTGGAATGTTCTCCCACAGATACTGGCGCAGGGTACAGGGGTAACTAGTCAGCACAAGGAAAACATCTGGATTAGAAACCTAAAGGTTATTGCTTACAACTAACAGTATCTAGCTGGGCATGCAGCATGCTTATACGCACCAAATTCTTTCTGAACTTTGAAGTAATTCTTACAGTTTTTTATGTAAAAAAAATAAAACTCCTCCAGATGCAGGTAGGGAAAAAAAGGTGGGAATTGAAGGGGGTTGTGCATCGACGCCACCGCCACTCCCATTCAAAACCAAAAAGAAATGGAGAAAGCCAGAGATACTGAGCCCTAACTGCTGATTCTACTCTCTCTAGTCACATATTAAAAAAAAAAAAAGGGGTAAGGGCGGGGCAAAGATCACAGTCAGAACTGCAGACAAGTTCAGTGTTTCTTAAAGGCATTTTAGGCAGTTCTTCAAACAAGCAACAACAACAAAACAGCTCGTCTTCATTGTTTTACAAGCATTAAAATCTCAGGGATTTGGAAAAGACCTTAGGAGTACATTTCCAAAAGCTGGCACTGCTTTTTGGCAGCAGCCTAGGCCAGATCTTTACAAGGACCCAAGCAGTACAGAATACACAGTCCCACGGGTCAGTCAGTCTCACACAAAGTCTGAAGTAAGGCAACAAGCTTCTCTACCTACTTCTTCATCACCAGAAAGAGCGTGCGGTTGTGACCAATCCCTCTGGGATTCAAGCTTAAGGGCAGAACATCAGGATAGTCCGCGAGGGCTCCGGGCAGTAAAGGGACAGAGGACGTGAAGGCTCGGATCACCTGGATTATATTTGGATGAGGCTGCAACTTCTTCCTCCCAAAGACGGCGTTTCTGTGACAGAACATTGATCAATCTACTGTTTAGTTTTGACTCATCACAGACACATCCCTTAGTTTTGAATTCACTGCTCATTAATACGTGTCCTCCCCCTGCAAGGCCCCAGGTCACTTTCAAGTGTGGATATTCTGACGTGCAGCCTTACTACACACAGCACTAAGGCTGCTCAACAGTTTAAAAGATGAACCATTACGCCGAGATTCAAACGCCCCCAACCCTGTTAACAGCGAGATCATGAGGAACGCCAATACCAAACGCAATGTGGTCATTCCCAATTTCCTAACAACTGCCCAGTCCAGCATCTTGTTCAGAATTAAAAACATCCTTCGATCCATCCCGCAGGAAAAAGGGAGCTGTCGCCATCCGCACAGCGCTGTCTGCTGTTACACCAGCAGATGGTACTCACACCACGACTTCAACGGCACTTCCTAGGGCTGCACGGGAACTGGATTTTCCAGAATACAACGGCTGAGCAGGAAATACTTTGCTTTACCTGCATTACAAACTAAGTTCTGCTGGGAATGATTATGCTCAAAAATGCAGCTATAATTTTACACAAACACCACCATATACCTGTTACAGGCACAGTCGGTCACAGAAAAGAACAGCAACACTAAAGAAAAACAAACCAACTGCCCTCTTCCACATAAACCAAAGGTAAATTCACCCTAGGCTTATCAATTTAAACCCTCTAGTAGATGGTATAAGCTGGAAGCGTTCACTAAAATGAAGGCAAATTACTGACATGTATCTGTAAAACAGAGCATCATCTCTTGACTGCCAAATATCTGCTTGTCTGTTGCATTCCCAGGCTAGCAATATACCAAACAGTGCTTATTATTCATTTGTATTGGCAGCTGAGGAGTATTTGAAATTTAAATCAGACAATCTGCACTGTGAACTTGATTGTTTCAAATTATTAAAAAAAGAAAGGAAAAAAAAGTATTTTGGCATTTTAGGAAAAAAAAAAAAAAAGTAACATCAAAACTCCAGATAATTTAAGTTTCAATGCCATTTTTAAATGCCATTTGCTTATTTCCTCACTTGGGCCAAGTGTGAAAACTAAAGCCTTTCCCATTTTCTTCCTCATTGGTTTTCATTAGTTTCATACATGCAGTGACCTGCACTAGAACAGAAGTTCCGTGTCCTTCATGTTTGTCTTTTTGTTATACTCTAATTATTACAGATTATAGGCATATATATGTATATACTTGAGTAACAAAAAGGCACAACAATACGCATTTAAAGTATGTCAGAAGTGGCTCCTCACACCTTTTAACAAAAACAGCATTTTCATCATCTGCTGATATAAAAGCTCCTGAGTCTACTTATTAATAATCCCAATATTATGTTTTTTTTTTCCCAGAACTATTAGAGAAACCTTTACAGCAAAAATATGCTGTAAAATGAAATGCTGGTGGATTCACTGGGCATCGCTGCACTCTCGCCGTTACGATACCTGTGGCAAGGGACGGCTCCGTACTCTCCAGCCAAGGCCGCCGCTGTGGCTGGAACAAGCTCCTTCCCCATGGCGCGGAGGATGGCCGCGCTCGAAGAACCGGCCTGCAACAACAGTCACAGCAACATGGGTTTTACAGCCTTGAGCTCTGAAGTTTCTTGCACTGCTTAAGTGTTAAATACGTCACCCAGACTTTCCAAGTGTTGGACAAGTAGGTAAAGAACCGTCTCCTTACCGAAATATTCCACATCATTTTGATGGCTAATGGAAAAGCTGCTTTTTGTTGGTGTTTGGGCCCAGCCTCCTCTTCCGGGCCCTGGGAAGCTGAGCCATGATCCCGCCGCACGGTTGGCTCTTTCCCTGTGGGACGGTTTCCCTCCACGCTCCCTTGGCCATCGGAGGGCAAAGGAAGGGCTGCTTCATACACGGCGGCGCTGCAGCCCTTCCCGAGGGGTCGGCCGATGAGGTAGTCTTCTAGCTTGAAGCCCTGCCAGCCAAACGGGCTCAGCGGATCTCTCAGTGGCTTTTTCTTTCCGACAAAAACTGTCTGAAAGGAAGAAAAAAAGGCAAGAAAAAAATAGGGCATTTGATATTTTAAGATGAATGGAACCTTTTTTTTTTTTTCAATGATTATGCAGTATTATGGGATCACACGTTACACCTGGGCAACAGCTGTCTAGAGAAAAATGAAGTCCTTCCACTGCACCCAGCTATGTTGTCTACAGTGAAGTGGACTCCAACACGGAGACTCCAAATGAGGATGTGGTTCAATCCAGCCCAGAGCAGCCTGGCGCCGAATTCCTGGTCCCATCCTCCCACCTGGAGAGCCCTACCCCTTCCAGGAACCAGCATTAGCATCCACGTGGCCACACAGTGAGTCAGGCAAGGAAACTCTTTAGCTGAACACTGATCTTTGCAGCCAGTGAAGCAGTCCTGAAGATGACGATGTGCAGCCAGCGATGGAGGAGCTTCTCGCAGCAGCAGCAACCTGCACTTCAGTCATGTGAAAGCCATTGCAGAAAGGGCTCCGTAGCATTACAGCACAAAGAGAGCTTTTAATAAGACCCTGTGCTTAATCCAAGGAGCCTGAGATTCTGCAGGAACATTAAGCCTGGCAATGACATGTCATACAACACAAATTATTCTCCCTATCCCCGGAGTGAAGAGATTACATGCTGCTCTACACCAGGAAGGGCTGATGGGCATGGTGTCTCTTGAAGGTTTTTAGCGTGTTCATATGCTGACAAAACCCTTGTAGAGATGCGGCTACATTTCCTGAGAGTCACTAATGCTATGCTTGGCTAAGTTAAAACAGCTAAAGACACTGTATTTTTTTCTGGTGGAAACTGATTCTGGAGCAAGGCGATAGATGTGCAGTGACACGACCTCCCTGCTTGCTAGGCCCACAGAGCAGATCTCCCAATTCATCCCTTAGAAAGAGGGAGCAGGATGGATCTAAGCACCCTTTTGCTTCCAAGCTCTGCAAATGCAGGTTAGAACTGCCCTAGGGGGGTTCTTGCTGAAAACTACCACCAAGGTCTTAAATGTTAAGGCTCAAATCCCTGTAAGTACACCCCCCCTTTTTTTTTTTTCTGGCAATATATCCCAGCTCAGAAGCAAATTATCCCGTATGAGATGTCTTTAGCAAAGGAGCCCTTCCCAGGGTACTGGAAAGAGGGAATAGGGAATACTTGGCTAATCTACAAAATAAACAATGTACAAATACAAAATTAAACACTTTTCTCCTCTAACACTAATGTATAAAAATAAACACTTCTCCCTCCTCTATAAATAATTCTGCAAAATAACATTTAAAAGAAGATCCAATTAAGAGCATCAACAGATGGAAAAACAAGGCCCCAAGCTTCTGCAGCAGCTGAGCAGGACAGTTGGTTCCTTAGAAGGAGAGTGACTCAGCGAGGTGTGAAGGAACCGGGGGAGGAATTCAAAAGAGACAGGGGAAAACAAAGCAAAGGAATTAGAGAGACTGGGGGGCAAAAGCGCTAAAGCAAGTGGTGTCACCCCGTGCTGATGGTAACGCATCCAAGGAAGGCGCTGAGGGGGCCTTGCCCATGAAGCAGGAGCATCTTTGTGCCCTTCAGATGGGTTTGCCCACAGCGAGGGGCTGCCCCCGGGCAGGGCACCCCTCACGGTGCCTGGGGGCTCCCTGGCAATGGGGAACCCCCCTCAGAGCGGCTGCTCGAGGGGCAGCTGCAGGGGGGGCCCTCCTGACCACAGCCAGAGGCTGCGGGAGCTCACACACAGCAGGGCACCCCCCTACTGCGCTCAGGGCCAGGGCCAGCCCCCCATGGCCCTCTCTGGGGTGCAGCTCCACACTGGGGACCCTCCAAAACCTCCACAGGGGGCAGAGCAGGGCAAGGACCCCCATCAGGTCTGGGATGTACCAGGGCAGAAGACACCTGCCACACGCACCCTCTTCAAGGTGCAGCCGAAGCCAGAAACACCCCCAGGCTCTTTTGGGGCCCATCCCAGGACGGGGGACTCCCCCCAAAAAACCTTTTTGAGGTGCAACCCAGGACGGGGAACCCCCCGCCCCGGCCCTACCCAGGGCAGGGCCACCCGGGCCCCTTCTCGGTGCCGGGGGCGGCCGCACCTGGATGCGGCGACACGCGGCCTCGGCCCGTCGCTGCTCCTCCAGGCGCGGCTCCAGCAGCGCCAGGGCGAGCGCCAGGGCCAGGCTGCCCCCGCGGCCGCCCCGCGCCGCCGCCGCCCGCCGCGCCAGCCCGCCCGCCGCGCCGCCCGCGAGCCGCGAGGCCGCCAGCCAGCCCCAGCGGCGCCAGGGGGAGGGCGCGGGCGGCGGGGCCCGCGCAGCGGCGCGGGGCAGCGGCCAGCGCGGCAGGAGCCGCAGGCCGCGGGCGAGCAGCAGCCGCAGCGCCATGGCGGCCGCAACGGCTCCAACGGCTCCAACGGCCGCGCGGAGGGCGGGGCGCGCCGCGCGGTGACGTCACGCTCGCGGGGGCGGGGCCTGCGGGGCGGGGGCGGGGCCCTGCGCGCGGCCCGGGCGTCGCGCGGGGCGGGGACCCGGGCACGGGCGGAACGTTGCACGGGGCGCGGTGCCCTGCGTGGGCCGTGCACGGCGGGCGAATGGACCCGTGCACGGACCGGGCGTTGCGCGGGGTGCAGTGCCCTGCGTGGGCCGTGCACTGTGAGTGAATGGAGCCGTGCACGGACCACGCATTGCGCGGGGCGCGGTGCCCTGCGTGGGCCGTGCACAGCGAGCGAATGGACCCGTGCACGGACCGGGCGTTGCGCGGGGCGCGGTGCCCTGCGTGGGCCGTGCACTGCGAGCGAATGGACCCGTGCACGGACCGGGCGTTGCGCAGGGTGCAGTGCCCTGCGTGGGCCGTGCACTGTGAGTGAATGGAGCCGTGGACGGACCGGGCGTTGCGCGGGGCGCGGTGCCCTGCGTGGGCCGTGCACAGCGAGCGAATGGACCCGTGCACGGACCGGGCGTTGCGCAGGGTGCAGTGCCCTGCGTGGGCCGTGCACTGTGAGTGAATGGAGCCGTGGACGGACCGGGCGTTGCGCGGGGCGCGGTGCCCTGCGTGGGCCGTGCACAGCGAGCGAATGGACCCGTGCACGGACCGGGCGTTGCGCGGGGCGCGGTGCCCTGCGTGGGCCGTGCACGGCGAGCGAGTGGACCTGTGCAGAGCCCATGCATTGAACGGGGCACGGTGTCCTGCGTGGGCCGTACATTGCCAGTGAATGAACCCGTGCACGGCCCATGCTTTGCGTGGTGCATGGCCCTGAGTATGGCCCGTGCGTTGCTCTGTGCATGAACCTGTGCATGGCCCATGCATTGTGGGTGAAAGAACCTGTGCAGAGCCCATGCATTGCATGGGGCACAGTCCCTTGCATGAGCCGTGCATTGCGAGTGAATGGACCTGTGCACGGCCTGTACGCTGCGAGTGAATGGACCTGTGCACAGTCCATAACTGCGTGGTGTACGGCCCCGAGTACAGCCCGTGCGTTGCTCTCTGCATGAGCCTGTGCAAGGCCCTGTGCGCATCCAGGACACTGCATGGTGCATGGGCCCGTGCATGGCCCCGTGCGTGGTCAGGACACTGCATGGCCCCGTGCACAGTGAGGACGTTGCATGATGCCTGGCCCTGTTCATGACCCCCATGCACAGCGAGGACACTGCAAGCTCCACGGCCCCGTGCACAGCTCGTGCATCGCGTGGTGCACGGCCCCTGTGCAAGGCCCCGTGCTCATCCAGGACACTGCATGGGACACAGCCGGTGCACGGTGGGGCAAAGCTGGCACATGACGGCACCGTGCCCTCTGCACGGCCCAGTGTGCGCCCAACACGCTGCCCATTTACCAGCCAGGAACCGGAAAACATTATATTATTATTTTATTTATTGCACATAATTTCATTTACAGCACAGTCACAACCTGGCATCGCCCTGGCACGAGAAACCCGCCATGTTACATCCCAATTCCCCTGCCAAGATATAAACCCTCCTCTCTCCTTCCTTGCCTCAGAAGGGAAATTAGAAAAAAAGCAGCAGCCGCCCACAATCCGCGAGCACCAGAGGCACCAGCAGCCCCGTGCAATAACCTCCACGAGCTGCCCGGCCCCTGCGCCGCAGCAAAGAGCCTTCAATAACTCCAGCGGGTTATAAACACTTTTCCTTTTGCTTCCCTTCCTTATTCAGAACAGAAAATCCATTTTTTTTTTCTTCTGAGCAACAATTTGCCATAATTCCTCCCCAAATCACAGCTTCCTCAGGTCTTCCGGCCCGAAGGAGAGCGGCAAAAGCTCCTCCAGCCTCTTGATGATGTAGGTGCCGTCGGGCTTGGTGAGATACACATCCCAGTCACGGCCAAACTGGGGAGAAGGCGATGGAAAAAAAAAAAGGAGAAAACTCGGCGCCGGGGTCAAAACCCTGGGAATTTTCCAGTGGGAAGTGCTTATGGAAGGAGGGAGGAGCTGGTGGGGGTTGAAAAATCCGCTCACCTCCCGCATGACCTGCCTGCAGGCGCCGCAGGGCACGATGAAGTCGTCCTCGGAGTCGCTGCCGGAGGGAAGGAAGGGGAGCACCGAGCTCCGGTGGAGCTTCTTCCATATGGAAAAGGCTCCTGGCGGGGGGGGGTTGTCCCGCCCCCCCGACAAGCGACCGTGCGGCGTTACCTGGCGATGGCCATGGCCTTGAAGCTGGTGTGGCCCTCGGAGACGGCTTTCTGGATGGCCGTGCGCTCGGCGCACATGCCCAGGCTGTAGCAGGCGTTTTCCACGTTGCATCCTAGAGCAAAGCCGGCAGCACACTTGCCTCCCGCCTTTTTTTATTCCCCAGGTTATTTCCCCCCTGGCCAAAGCCAAAAACACCGGGCGCGAGGTGGCAAAAACACCCAGAAGCGAGCGCTGGGGCAAGGGGAATCACACTCTTGCAATGCATTTTTTTTAATTATTCCTATTTTGTCCAGCATAAAAAAAGGGATGAACGGGGCACTCACCGGAGAAGATCTGCCCGCCGGCGGTGAGGAGCGCGGCGCCCACGGCGAAGCGGCTGTAGGGGCAGTACGCGGCCGCCTTGGCCTCCCGGCTGCGCTGCAGCAGCAGCGGGCCCAGGCGTTCGGCCTCCGCCGGCTCCATGGCCCCCGCACGCCCCAGCGCCGCCAACGCCGCGGTTAAATATTTCCCTGGCCTTCGGCCTCCTCCTCCCAACACCAGGCCGGGAAAACGCCCCTGGGAGCAGAGACTGGAACGTGGGAACCGCTCCTCTGATTCCCCCACACACCCTGGCACTGTATTCCCTCTTCTTCCACTCTATTTTGGCCCCAGGACTTTTGTGCCTAACTGATAAGATCCATCAAATACTTCCTATGGCTGCACTTATTTAACTATTTTTTATTTTCCATCCCCCCCCCTCCACCTCACCACCTCCGGCAGCAAAGCGGATTCAGGATTCCATGCAGAAAATGTCGTAAAACCGGCCAGGGCAGAAGGCGGAAAGGACGGCGTGTGGGAGGGAAATACCGTTTCCTCATGAGGTGAAGGGAAGCGAGGAGAAAAGAAAGAGAAACCAGCTTTCCCCTCCCGCTGCCGCCCAACTTGTGGCCTTCTTGTGTGTGGAGAAATGAAAACTGAGTGCCCAGAGGAAATTCTGAAATCCTGCAAAACCCCCGCAGCAGCTGCGAGGGGCACTGGGCCGGTGGCCTCAGCGGTGGCTTCACCCAAGGGAATTTGTTGCAAAACGAGAGCGCAGGGAGCGGGGAGCGAAGTGCCCCCCTCGCGCAGCGCAGGCTCGAGGGCTGCAGAGAGGCAGCGCGGGGGCGAATTGCAGCTGTGGGGGGGGGGATATTGCAGGTGCAGGGGGGATTATTGCAAATGCAAGGGAAAATATTGCAAATGCCAGGGGAAAATATGGAAAATTGCACTTCTGGAAGCGTAAATTGCAGCTGCGGGGGGGGGCATATTGCAGGTGCAGGGGGGATTATTGCAAATGCAAGGGAAAATATTGCAAATGCCAGGGGAAAATATGGAAAATTGCACTTCTGGAAGCGTAAATTGCAGCTGCAGGGGGGGATACTGCAGCTGCAAAGGGGCAAAGTGCAGTTGCTGGGGTTATAGTGCAATGCCAGGGTGTATTGCAAGTTCAAGGGGCAAATTGCTGCCCGGGGAATGAGGAGTCAATAAACAACGTGGAGGTCACCCAGATGCTGCAGGAGGCTCCATCCAAAGGGAAGTCGAGCATTTCAATGGAGATTTCCATAAATAAAGGGTTAAATAACTGTTGTGGAGGTAGCCAAGGCACAAAGGCTTCAGCTTGGCCGCTGTTCTGGGCCTTAGAAATAGCCAGAGACACCCATTGAGCTTCAAAATCCATTATTTCCACTTGCAAATAATAACAATAATAACAATAATATATTTGTTTTTACATATACATGCATATTCCTGACCTCCCAGGAACACAGAACAGCCCTCCCATCCCTGAAAACATCCTTACGCTGGGAGCCAGGATGAAAAGCAGCCCAGACCAAGCTGCATCCCTCGCATAAAAGAATCAAAAAGCAAAAATATCGACAGAAAAGCATGCATTTCATTTATTATTTTGCTGCTGGATCTCCGGAGGAGCCCCGCATCCACGACGGCTTGCGGGAAAGAGGAGGGGATTTTGTGGTGGCAGAAACAGAGCAGGTAGCAGCTCCGGGTGGATTTAACATGTTTTTGCGGGAGGGGAGTAGCGGGGCCAGCGGGGACCGTGTGCCGGGGAGGTGGAGCAGCCCATGGAGGGCTGATCCCGGCGGCAGCGCCGGCGCAGCGGGAGCGGTCGAGCGGCTCCGCACCGGAGCATCCGCATCCCGCCCCCGTGCTGGGCCCGGGAGCCGGGAGCATTGCGGAAGGGGGGGAACCGGGACAGCCCTGCCAGGCAGGGAAGATTCCCAGAGCGGAGCAGGGCAGGGGGAGCTTGGCTGTGGGAGCATCACAGCGGCGTGGGAGGGCTGGGAATTGCGGGAACATCAGAGCCGTGCGGGAAGAGCGACAGCCGCTGGAGCATCGCTGCAGCGGGGGAACAGCAGGAGCCACCAGAGCATCATCGTGGTGCAGGAGCGGTGAGACCCACCGGAGCACCGCAGCGAAGCGGGGACCGTGGTGCCCGCAGGAGCATCGCAACAGCGGGACCCGCAGGAGCGTCATCGCGGGGTGCGAACGGTGAGACCCAAAGGATCGTCGCGGTGCTGCGGGAACGGTGAGACCCACGGGAGCATCAGCCTGGTGTGGGCGTGCGGGACTGGCAAGACCCACCGGAGCGTTGTAGCGCTGTGGGAACAGCGAGTTCCACGGGAGAACCACCACGGTGTGGGAACAGTGAGACCCACCGGGGCATCGCGGTGCTGCGGGAAGCGTGAAACCCGCCGGATCATCGCACCAGCACGGGACTGGCGAGAGCATCGTTGTGGTGTGGGCACGGCAAGACCCACGGGAGCGTCACCGCACCGCGGGAACGGCGATCCCTGCGCAGCCTCCCCGCGGCAGGCGCAGCGGGACCCCCGGCAGAGCCTCCCGTGGGCAGCGTGAGCGCGGTGCCGCCGGCGGGCGCTAGCGGCGATCCCGGGAGCGCGAGGCGGCCGCCATGCTGCCGTGGCGCCGCAGCAAGGTGGTGCTGGCGCCCGCCGAGCCCGCGGGCCGCCCCAAGAGCCTGTGGGCTCCTCCGCTGGCGGCGGCGCTGCTGGCCGGGCTGCTCCGCCGCCGCGCGGAGCCGTGGCGGCCGCTGCAGCGCCTGGCCGCCGCGCTGGGCCGCCGGCGCCGCTCGGTGCAGCTCAGCGCCGCGGCGCCCACCTACACCGTGCGCTACCTGGGCCACGCCGCCACGCTGCGCGCCCAGGGCGCCGGCTGCACCGAGGAGCCGCTGGGCAGGATCTGCGCCCGCAACGGCGGTGACGGCGCCAAGATGACGCTCACGCTGGGCCCGCGGGGCCTGCGGCTGGCGCCGTGCGAGCCGGGGGCGGCCGCGCAGGCCTACGCGCTGGGGCGCATCACGCACTGCGGCGCCGGCGGCGCCGGCCGCCCGCATGTCTTCGCCTGGGTGTACCGGCACGCCGTGGGCAAGCGCAAGGCGGTGGCGCTGCGCTGCCACGCGGCGCTGGCGCCCACGGCGCGCGCCGCCGGCGCCATGGCGAGCCGCCTGCGCCAGGCCTGCGCCGACGCCGGCGACGAGCGGCGGCGCCTGCGGCGGCAGCGCGACGGGCGCCGCCAGCGGCTGCTGCGCCTGGGCGCCCGCGCGGTCCCCGCCGAGCCGCTGCGGAGGCTGCTCAAGGCCGGCGGCGGGGCCGCCACGGCGCTTCACGGGCCCCCGCGCGGGGCGTCCCGCCTGGGATCCATCCTGGAGGAGGAGGAGGAGGAGGAGGATGGGGAGGAGGGAGCGGGATGCGGCTCCGTGCTCCGGCTCGCCGGGGAGCTGCGCGGGTGCAGCCTGCGGGCCGCAGATGCGCCACGGTGCTGAGATTTGGGGTGCAAATGGCGGGGAGCTCGTGCCTCCCCTGCCCCAACCCGCACCTTGGCTGCTGCTGCAATAAAGTTGTGCTTTCCGCACTGCTTTGGGAAGTTTGGTTTTAAAAGTTGAAAAAAATGGGGATAGGCCGGCGGGGGTGGTGGTGCTGGGAGTGGAAGTGGGGCTGAGCACCTCCTACCTCCCCCAAAATAGGGTCTGGAGGGTAGGATTGGGGATGAAGCCCTCTTGATTTGGGCTGAAATTACCCATGAAAGGGTAAAGGTGGCTGGGAGTGGGGCTAAATCCTCCCAAAAGGAGACCGGGGGGCTGGGAGTGGGATTGGAGCCCCCAGAAAGGACTTGGAGGGCTGCATAGGGGGACTAGGGGGCCCGAGCCCCCCACCGAGGGCCTGGGGAGGCCGGGATTGGGGAGGACCCTCCCGCAGAGGGCTTGGGGGTCAGACTGGGGGGTGTTCAGCCCCCAATGGGGTTATCGTCCGTCCCCCCCGCCCCGAAAGGTCTTGGGGGATGGAATTGGGGCAGAATCTCCCCAAAAAAGACTCGGGGCCGGGGAGGGGGGGCGGAACTGGGGAGGGGTCTCCCAGCCCTGGAGGACCAAACCGCTCCACCCCGCCCGCAGGGAGGGCCCTTCCCGCCCCGCCTCTATGGCTCCGCCTCTATGGCCCCGGTACGTCACCGGCCAGAGCGCCGCTCGTGCATCATCAAGCCGCGCCGGGGCGGAAGGCGGGCGGGCCGGAAGGCAGGGGGCGGTTGCCCCGGTAACGGCGCGGCGGCCATGGAGGGCGGCGGGCGGCCCTCGGCGGCACAGGCCGCGCTCCTCGCCGCCGGCGCCGCCATCACGGCGCTGCTCTACTCCGCTTACCGGCACAAGGCCCACGCCGCCCGCCGCCTCCAGGTGCGCCCGGGAACGGGGCGGGGGACGGGGGGCACCGGCACCGGCGGGACCGGCGTCTTGACCCCTCTCCGCGTTTCCCTCCCCGCCGCAGGGCGCCCGGAGGCTGCAGCTGGACGCGGAGCTGCGCGAGGCGCTGCGGGAGGCGCCGGGCCGCTGCCTGCCCTACGCCGTCATACAAGGTGCCAGCCCCGGGGGGGACCCAACGCCCCCCATTTTGCGGGGTATTTACCCCCCCCCCCCCCGCCATAGCGCCCTATTTTGGGGGGGGGGGATCAATCCCAACATCTCCCCTTTTGGGGGGTTATTTACTCCCCCAACACCTTTTCCAGGGTGGTTCAATCCCCAATGTTCCCCCCTGCCTTTTGAGGCACCCTCCTTTTTGGAGGAGACTAGAACCCTAACGCCCTCCTTTTATTGGGGGAGTCTAACCCAAACCCCACCCTTTTTGGATGGATTCAAGCCCAACACCCCTTTTTTGGAGAGAGGGTGAGACAGGATGGGAATAAACTTCAGTGCCCCGTATTTAAGGGGTTGTGATAGCCCCCAATACCCCCCTTTTGGAGAATGAGGAAGGATATAACCCCCAAATCCCCCATCTATTTGGGGGATTCAGGGACTTTAAGCAGGGAGAGATCCTAACCCCTTCTTTTCTTGATGTTTTTCCCCCCGAGGCGCCGTGCGCTCGGCCAAGGAGACGCTGAGCAGCCAGTTTGTGGAGGGCTGCCACGGCGTCGTGCAGCGGCTCACGCTGCAGGAGCACAAGATGGTCTGGAATCGCACCACGCACCTCTGGTAACGCGCCCGCCTGCCGCTGCCCCACGCGTGCGGGGCCCCCAGAGCCCCCCTTGTCCGGCCACCTTTGCCACAGGGGCGATGAGGACCCGCTTTTGGGCAGCATGTGTGACCCGGCAGCCAAATTCCTTTTGGGGCTTCTCTTGGTGCTGCTCTATAGCCCCTCAAAAAACCCTTCTGTCTTTCCCCAAATGGCTGGGCTGAAAGTGGAGCGGCAGCTCCCAGAGTCCCAGAGCGGCTCCCGTGGGCTCCCCGCTCCGCTTTGAGCTCTGCCTCTCCATGAGGGACCCGGGCGTCAGGAGTCAACAGCTTGGCTGCCCCCTAAGCAGATTCCAAGCGTGTGCTGTCAGCTTCTTCCAGGGTTCCCAAGGGTTTTGAGTGAACAAAGTTGAGGGATTTCGGCTCACTTTGCCATGAAATCAGCACTTCCTGGCACATGGGGAAAAAAATTCTCTTCCTTTGGACCTTTCCTTCCCCAAATTTGAAGTGGGAATCAGCCTAAGTTTGAGTCACTGTGTTGCTCAGTGATACTTTTCAGGGGATGGGAAGGTCACACAGCCATTCGGGAGAGTTTTACACACTGACGTGATTTCAGACATTGCCAAAATGGCAGGGAATTTATACAGAGACTGCAGGAAATGCACACGCTGCCGCCCAGCGCTGGTCATGGTACAACATTTCCTTAGGAAAACAAAGTCACGATCAGTTGAATTCAGGTGATAAATGTGCTAATGTCGTGCCCAGACACAGGAGCCTCTAAGGCAGTTGCTGAAGCTGCTGAAACAGTCTCAGCTAATCGGATTACACTTAGTAAATGTGCCCGGGCGACACGCAGCGCGCAGAGGCTCGTCCGCGTTGGGAACGCGTTGCGGGGATTAGCTGGGGTTAGATCCATGCGAGCCTTGTCCTTG
The DNA here is from genome assembly GCF_059628265.1 of Tinamus guttatus. NCBI lineage: Eukaryota > Metazoa > Chordata > Aves > Tinamiformes > Tinamidae > Tinamus > Tinamus guttatus. The sequence continues at coordinate 462,633 of NW_028288866.1, read as the reverse complement.
TGATGTTGGGGAGGCTGCAGAAGTGGCGAGAGAAGAGGGTCTAGTGCAGGGCTGCATCATCTGAGGGACAGAAACTGGTCCGAAGCCCCTTCCGATGGGATAAATTCCACTTAGGGCAGGTGATGATGCGGGTGCAGGAGCTTGGGAATAGCTCAGAAGCTTTGTCCCATCTAAGCAAATCTGGGACCAGGTGTTGGCCCCGAATCCTGCTGTGCAGTCCTAGAGCTCTGGGACCTGCATGCAGCCCATTTATTTCCCTGTGGTAGTTTCGGGTACTTTTTCACCCCAAACTGGCAGAAAGGTGAATTGCTCCTACCCTTCTGGCCTTTCCTCGAGGGGAAGCGCCAGTGCAAAACCCTTCTGCGTTTGTCACACGTGCTAATCCCTCCTTCCCCAGGAACGACTGCGAGAAGATCATTCACCAGAGGACCAACACGGCCCCCTTTGACCTGGTGCCTCCCGAGGACGGTGCCGACGTGAGCGTGAGGGTGATGAAGCCCCTGGAGGCGTCGGAGCTGAGCCTGGAGACGGTCTACGAGAAGTTCCACCCCTCCATCCAGTCCTTCACCGACGTCATCGGCCACTACATCAGCGGCGAGCGCCCCAAGGGCATCCAGGAGACAGAGCAGATGCTGAAGGTGGGGACCACGCTGACCGGCGTGGGGGAGCTGGTCCTGGATAACAACACCATCAAGCTGCAGCCCCCCAAGCAGGGCATGCAGTACTACCTCAGCAGCCTGGATTTTGACGACTTGCTGCAGAAGCAAGAGTCCAGCGTGCGCCTCTGGAAAATCCTGACCGTCGTTTTCGGCCTCGCCACTTGCGCTGTTCTCTTCTTTGTGCTGAGAAAGCAGTACCGGCACCAGCGGGAGAAGCGGCGCCTCAAGCAGATGCAGGATGAGTTCCGGCAAGCCCAGGAGCGGCTGGTGCGCGAGGGCAGCGCGGAGGGTGTCGAGACGCTCAAGAACGCGTGTGCCATCTGCTTGAGCAACACCAAGGCTTGCGTCTTCCTGGAGTGCGGCCACGTTTGCTCGTGTAATGAGTGCTACCAAGCTCTGCCAGAGCCCAAGAAGTGCCCCATTTGCAGACAAACCATCTCTAGGGTGGTTCCCTTGTACAACAGCTAATTTGGGGGGACCTTTGGGGGCTTTTTGCATTGCAGTTCTCTGTCTGCAGGGGGATTTCTTCAGCTCCTGCTTTGGACAGCCTTGCTGTTTGAATGATTTCTTTTGCTGGGTTTGAAGCTGGAGGAAGGGGGAGCCAGGTGGATTTGGGTGCCTTAATAAGGGTGGAGAGCCCAGCCACAAAAGGATTAGATCCTGCTTATGAGCACTTAAAGCTTGCATTGTGCTCCAGAAGTTTTTAAGGAGGATCTGAGCAAGCAGGTTTCAAAAAGCACAGCTCAGTTAAGTTCGTAAATGAATTTTCTTAATTTTCCTTTTGGTTTCAAGCTACGTTTGTCATGGTTGGGCTCTGCACATGTGTTCACATTCTGGCAAAATAACGTGGGGTAGAAAGAAGTAGGGTGAAAAAGAGCCATATTATGGTTGCTTAGAAGCTGCAGGATTTGGGCAACACTGCCCTCTAGCTCCCAGGACTTCCCCCTGGCAGGGTGGTTGTTTAAGGAGTTTATGGCATTTTGTATGACACAAGTGCTTTTTCTGGTGAAAAAACATGGTTGGTTCAAACAGAGTGGAATCTCTGTTGCCTCCTCCTTGTTTTCTTACCATTCTCACAATAAAAGCTTTTCTTCAGTCCCCCCTGCAGCGTTCAAATAAATGAAAACCAATCTGATTTTGATGCAAAAGGGGAATCGGGAAGCGAAAGCGCTGCGGTTGGTTTCAGCATCCAGGCTTGAGACAGGATATAGCACACGCCTACATTAAGAAACACACATTGGTCTTGGGCTATTAAATCTAGGTGGCCATAAAGGTGGCAAAAGGAGCAGGACAAGCTGTTTCCCGTCTTCTGGCTTGCTTGTTCCTTAAGGTTTGCCAGCATTCCTTGTTTTGGGAAAAGCGCTTCACTGCCATCCCACACTTTCGGAAGCGCTCATGTCCCTTCTGCACTGCCCCGGGTGCCTTTCCCTGCTTTCATTTGCTCCCAAGAGGAGAGCAGATTAGCCGGGAAGGATCAGGATACTCCCAAAGGGAAGTGTCACGTGGGTTTTGTTGGTTTTCCTTAAGGCGTTTTGAGATCTGCCAGTTTTGTCTTTGCCCTCCCTGGCTTCCTGCAAGCTAACCTGTTAAACACTGGAGAAAGAAGAGGGGAATCGCTTCCCTGCATCCCAGCACAACACAAAGCACCACAGATTCTGCTGCCCTCCTTTCTGTTCTGTAGCTAGTACAAAATAAACTTGGAAAAGGAAAATCACCGTCCGACATTCTTGCGGTCTGATCCTGAAGCAGGGAATTCCCTGTGCTGGGGCACAGCTCTGGATCTGAGCACAGGGATCCGGCTGGGAGAGGAGCTCAGCCCTTTCACCCCCGTGGAAGCCCCCGGCTTTGCACCTCGGGCCTTGAGGAAGGAAGTGGCCAATTGCGGGATCAACCGGCCCGGCTTCCCCATCAGACATTAACGAGCTCGGCCCTGCCGGGCCGTAGACGGCGGCGCTGACCTGCAGCAGCTCCGGCACCAGCTCTGACAGAGGAAAAGCTGCTTTGCCGCCGGCTGCTGCCGCGGTCCCTCCCGGCAAGGCCGAGCTGCAGTGCCAGGGTCTCCCCAAGGTCTCCTGTCTTTTGCTGCCTTCATCCCATTTCCCTGCAGGGAGGTTTTGAGGCTTCCTGGAGCCTAAGTGCCTCTCTCAAAGGGCTCCTTGAGAAAAGCAAAGGAGGAACCCCACAAACGCTGAGCCCCTCTCTGCAAGCAAAGCCCTGGAGGGAGCTGCTGCGGGGGGCTCCGTAGCCCCCAACAGGGCAGTAAAGCGGCCGGGCCGGCCCCTTCCCAGGTGCGTTGGAGACTGTAGCAATATCCACCCTCCCCTTCCAGCGCCTGGCAGGATCCGCTCCCTGCGGTTTGGACACGGTACCGGGATCTCTGCTGAGCACCGTAAACACTCGGGTGGGTGCCGGCGGGGTGGCTTTTCCCACAATGGCATTTTCTGCCTCTCATTTTGCTCCCTTTTTTGCTCCGTTCTGGCAGGAAAGGCCCTAGGACAAAGCAAAGCACCCCGCAAACCATTGCAGAAACCCCCTCTCCGCCGGCTGCAACTACCCTGTGCTGGGGTCTGTTCACGGCAGCTGTAGCCCCCTCCCTTCCCATCCATTTGCCCCATCCCAGGATATTTCTGTCCTCCCTGATCCGGGGCCTTGCGTCCTTCACGGCTCTTCCCCGCACGATCCCGGGTGCCGGCACAGTTTATGTAAGCGAGTGACAGCTTGGGGGAGTGCGCGCGGTGGCGGGGGGGCAGCTCTGCCGCACGACAGGGGCGGATTTGGGCAAAAACCCAAGCTCTGGGGGGGGAGATGAGCGGCACTGCGTCCTCCCCTTCCCCCGCGCGGGCCCTGCAGCGGCGTTCCTGCTGGGATCAGCGCTCGCCGGGTGCACCGTCCCCAAGTTCGGGGCCCTGCCGCGCTCCAGGCTGCTGCCGTTGGTGCTGCTGGTGTGGGGTGGGCGCTGCTGAAAGCACGAGCGCTCTTGGCAGCTCTTGGCGTGAACAGGGTTTTGGTGCAAGGGATGCACAAAGGGGGTCCAAGGGATTTGCAAGGGATGCATGAGGGATGTGTGAGGGCTACAGGAGGGATGTGCAAGGGACACACAAGGGATGTGCAAGGAATGCCAAAGAGCTGCACAAGGGGTGTGTAAGGGATGCCCAAGGGACGTACACGGGATGCTTTTGGGATGTCTAAGGGCTGTGCAAGAGACCAAAGGTCTCAGCATCTGCACATGACACATCCATGCTCCATCCACGGCCTTGGTGGAGCCCCCTCCTGGATCGGGGCGGGGGGGGGGAGGTGGGGGTCAACGACGGGCAGATTTGGGGTTATGGGGGAGAGGGGGAGCTGCAAAGCTGTGCGGGGGGTGCGGGCTTGCCGGGGAGGAGGGAGGGCCGCGGCCGCCAGGCTCCCGGGCGCCTTCCTCCCTCCGCGCTGCTCCTCCTCCTCCTCCTCCCCCCGCCCCCCCGCTCTTGGTATCCCCGGCCGCGGCCGCCCCTCGGCAGCCGGCGCCGGAGCCGCCAACAGCGGCGGCGGCGGCGGCTCCGCTCCCCCCGCTCCGCATCCCGCTCCGCTTCGCGCATCCCGCTCCGCATCCCGCTCCGCTTCGCGCATCCCGCATCCCGCTTCCCGCATCCCGCTCCCCGCCGCCTCGGGGACGCTGCCGGGGGGCGGCGGGCCCGGCCCCCCCGCCGCCGCCGCCGCCATGTCGCAGGTGCTGCCCTACGGCGAGGAGAAACTCGGCGCCTTCGGCGACGCCGCCGCCGGGGGGCAGGTGCCCTTCGCGTGTCGCCTCCGCGACGGCGGCGCCTTCTTCGCCGGCGCCCCGGGCAAGCGGCCCCCCAAGCTGGGGCAGATCGGCCGCAGCAAGAGAGGTGAGCGCTCCCGCCGGGGCTTTGCCGGGGGTTTTCCGGGGCTCCGGGGCTTTCCTGGACGTTTTCTGGGGAATTTGGTCTTTTCCGGGCTTTTTTTTTTCTTCTCTCTTTTTTTTTTCTTTTTTTTTCTTTTTTTTTTCTTTTCCCCCCCCCCAGGGGATTAGATCTTTGCGGTCGTTTCTTTCAGCTCCCCCGTGTCTTTTCTGGGCTTTTTCCAGCTCCATGTGTCTTTTCCGTATGTTTTTCAGGGCCCCAGCTTTTTTTTTTTTTTTTTTTTTTTTTTTTTTTTTTCCGGGGTTTTGGGTCTTTTCCGAGTGTTTTCCAGGGCCCCAGGGGTTTTCCAGGATAGAGGACTCCCTGGGCACCGGGTGTTTTCCAGGGCACCAAATATTTCCGAGAGGAAAGAGCATTGGGTACCGGAGAGCTCCTGGGCACTGGGCACTGGGTGTTTTCGGAGGCACTGGCTGCTTTTCGAGGTGTAACCTCCTTGGGTGTTGGATGTTTTCCAGGGCAGTGGGTACTTTCCCAGGTATAGGATCCTGTGCATTAGATATTTACAAGGGCATCAGGTACCTCCCAAGGTACCGGACACTGAGTCCCAGGTATTTTCCAGGGCATTGGGTATTTTCCGGGGTGTAGGACACTCCTAGGTACTGGATGTTATCCAGAACCCCAGACATTTTCCATATCGTAGGACTCTGGACACTGGGTATTCCCCAGGGGAAAGAGCTCTGGGTATTTTCCAGGAGCCCAGGTATTTTCCAGGCTGTAAAACCCTGGGCACCAGGTATTTCCCAGGACAGCGGGTGTCTTTCCCGGGAACCCTGCATTTTCCCAAGGTCTAGTATCCTGGGCAGTCGGTATATTCCTGGGCCACCAACCATTTTCCTGGGCAAGTAAATTAATTGCTGCATTTCTCCGCTTTTTCCAGTGGTCATCGAGGACGACAGGATCGACGACGTGCTGAAAGACCTCTCGGAAAAGGCACCCCCCGGCGTCTAGAGCCCCCTGGATGCACCTGGCCAGGGGGCGGGAGGGCAATGGCACCATGGAGCAGCGAACCAAAATGACACCATTAATCACCCATTAATTAATTAGAAATCATGATGGAGACGAAGGCAGAGACAAGAGGGAATAGAAAAAAAAGAAGAAAATAAAATCAACAAAACATTCACACACCACCCCCCCCACCCCATCCCAGCAAATTCCCACCCTGGCCAATCTATACAGTGAGATATATATATATATTATATCTAAATATTTCCTCTTAAATTGCATCTTAACGATTTAATGAACAGAGTGTGTGCAAAAAGCAAAACTTTCACTGACGGGATAGCCGCTTTTTTTCCAGGTGGGGGGAGATCCTGGGTTTTTGGGTTATTTTTCCTTATATCGTGACAGTTTGTTCTCTTTAGTAGACTGTATGAAAAGAAAACAAAAAGGAAAAAAGCACAAGAAATATTGAACGCGACCACGTGAGTGCCAAATCCCTCGAGACACCGCAGGGCAGCCTGTTTCCGTCCTGATTTCAGTGCCCTTTGAAGCCACCCAAAGTGGCATTTTTGGTCTTTCTGTTGGATTTTCTGAGGCTTTGGTGGGGTCTCCAGTGGCCTCTCCAGGGGGGATTTTTGCTTTGACTTCTCTCTCTCCCTCTCTCTCTTTTTTTTTTTTTTTGACATTTTGCATGATGGGCAGAGGGCAAAAGGAAGATGCTGCAATGCCGGACCTCAGGGCAGGGTTTCTTTTTCCTTTTTGTTCCTATTTTCTTTCTCCTTTTCTGCACTGTTGTCGATGTTGCACTTTGATCCACTACACAGGGCTATTTCTGCAATGTGCGAATAAAAACCGAGTGAAACAACAGGAAAAAAAAAAAAAAAAAAAAAGGAAGAAGCAAGTGTTTTCCTGCGGCTGCCCTGGGAGCTGGTAGTGCATTGGGTTTGGGGGGCAATTTCTGGGGCTTGCAGCAGTAGTTGGGATTCTGGGGGGAAAATCCCAGGGATTTTAGGGGGTGACTCCTGGGATTTGCCTCTCCAATCCCACGGGTGGAAGCACCAGGGCTGGGAAACCCCTTGGGTAAAAACCCCAGCAGCCATGCCCCAGTTAAAGCCTGAACTGGGGAGATAAGGACCCTTACCCATATTTTCTTGCCCGGGAGAGCCCCTTTCCTGCAGGAACATGGGGCTCAAGCCCCATAATTAGATGTTTTCCCCCCCACCCCAATTTCCCCCCTGAATTTTAAGCCCTTTCTGCAGCAAAGCCGGGACAAAATCTGGATTAGATGCGATTTTCCTTTCAGAAAGGAAATTGCTCTTGGGCCCTTTGGAGGCCCAGGGTAATGCCATTAAGGTGGCTTCTTCCCAAGCCACATCCCTTTGCCTTGAATTTTATATATATATATATATATATATATGCATGTATATCTATATACATATAGATAAATACGTAAATTGGATGCAATTCTTATTATAATGAGAGAAGAGCCCATGGCTGCAGTCCTGGCCCGCTTGGGGGGGGGCAAGCAAAAAGAAAAAAAAAAAGGCAAAAAGGCAGAAAAAAAGGCAAAAAGATGCAACGCCAGAGCTTCCCACAGCTGGGAATCCGCTCCCCTTGGGAGGATTTAAGGATTAAGCTCTGTCTTGGCTGAGGGAGGGGCAAAGGCAGGCGGTTCGCAGTGCCAAGACATCCAAACCGTGCTTTGCACCACTGAATCTGGGCTTTGCACCCTGTAAGGGGATTTTTCACCGCAAAAAGAGCATTTTCCATCACCACAAGGACATTTTGCACCCCAAAAACCTCACTTTGCATCACCAAAACCCCATTCTGTGCTGGCAAAACCCTATTTTGCACTGCCAAAATGCTGTTTTACACCCCTAAACTGCCCTGTTTTGCAACCTGCCCCCCTGTTGCGTTTTGCCCCCCAGACTCACTGCCCGGCTCTTTAATAAATGATGCCGTTGTTGTAAGGTGAGATGGGCACCATCTGCAAGCTAATGCTGCAGGGCTCCACTTACCTGGCCTGAAAGGCACCCCGGGAACCCCACCCTGGAGCTATTGGTGTGGGGGGGGATAAGGAGCGTTTCGCAAGGTTTATTTCCCTGGAAAACCAGCATGTGACCAAAAAAAAGCCCTGGAATTTTTCCTTGCCCCAATGCGCTGAAATACCCCACCTGGCTCAAGCGAGTGCTGGGGCAGCAAAAGGGAGTCTGGGCTGCGCCGGGGATCTGCAAGCATCTGAAACTGGGAATATCTGGGATTTGGAAACACATATATATTTCAATATTGACTCACAGCAGCTCGGCTTTGCCTGGGATTTTGTTTGGAGCGGCCCAGCTGCAATCTGGGGATCTGCCATCCTCCCCTTTCCCGCAGCTGGAGCTGTGGGGAAAAGGAGCCGGGGGGATGACGGGAGATGTAGAAAAGAAGAATACGAAAATAAGTAAGTGCGGAGCAGGGGCAGGGGGGCTGTTCGCACCTTGCTGGAGGAGGCGGCGGGCGCTATTTCGGGCAGGCGCTGCCTCTGAATCAGCGCCGCAGGTGCCAACGGCGAGCGGGGGCCGCTGGGCCCCCTGGCCTGGCTGGCTGACTCAGAAGCACGTGGTGGCCCCTGGCATACCTGGAAAGAATAAGGGAAAAAAAATTAAATAGTTGAATATCTGTGTTTTTGTTGTTTGTTTGTTTTTTGGGGTGGTTTTTTGTTTGGTTGGGTTTTTTTTTTTTTTTTTGCCTTGTGCAAGGTCTAGTCTGTGAGCTCCTCAGCACACGAGGAGAACACGGGTCCCAGCTTTGCTCCGACACTGAGCTTGACCGCGCACAGAATCCGGCCTCCCGCAGTCCTCTGGATCCAGGCAATTCCCAGCTCAGTGCCTGGTTGCACCATGGAGCCAAGCAGCCCTGCCAGCCCTCCCAGTCTCCATAGTGATGGTTTCAGCCCCAAAAACGCCTGTGGGCGCTGGTGGAGGTAGAAAAGAAGGTGCTGCCCATGGCCATCTCCCTGGTGGCAGCAGGAGCGTTGCTCCCACATGCGCTCCAGCACGGCCAGGCGACGCGCCGACAGCCCAGGAAGCTGCAGGCTCCCAAGGTGCAGAGCCGCATCCTGGCTAGACGTGTGGATGCTCCGGGTTGCAGCGTCACAGCTGGGCACAGGGAGGCTCCCAGGTTGCGGTGTCCCGCGCGAGGTTGTGGCGTCGCATCCTGGTCAGACCTGTGGATGCTCCCAGGTTGCAGCATCCCAGCTGGGCACAGGGAGGCTCCTTGGTCACCGGAGCGGCGCAGGGGCTGGGCAGCCGCTTTTGCCCCACTGCAGCACCCTTTGGTGTCTGCATGCTCTGTGCTCCCCTGCCTTGTGCACTGAAAGGGTTAAGCAAAAGCAAAAAAAAAAAAAAAAAAAAAAAAAAAAAAACAAGCCTGAAAACAGAGGTATTGATGGAGCTGACAGAGCCACAGGGTGCTGCAGACGGCGCATCCCTCGCAGCGGCTTGCAATGCCCTAGAAAACTGCCCGAGCTCTCCTCTTCCCACCTCGACAAGCTCTCTATTCATTTTGTAATTCGCCAGCTCTATCTCATCACTCTTTTCCTTGTTATTATATATATATATTTGGCTCCGTGGTGCTGTGCGCCCCCGGGCCGGTATCGGGGCTGCCAAGGGCTGTTTGCAGCCGCCCTCGAGCCTTGCATAACGGGCGCGTGATTCCAGCGAGCCGCCCGCGACGCCCGCGCCCGGCCCTGGACGCTATTTCGGGAATGCCAGAGCCCACAGGGCCGCGAGTGAAAAACCCTCCTGGCTTCCAAATTCCCACTTTTTTTCCATTCCTTCCAACCTCTCCGTAAAGACAGACAGGGAGAAGGGACCTGCTGGAGCGACAGTGACAAAAAGATCTTTTGAGGGAAAAGTGCTTTGTGCGCCATGCTGGACACTGTGCAGATGACTGCTTTATTAATACCTGCAGTAATAATAAGTAATATTAATATCAGTAATAATAATAAGAGGTCTGCAAAGGCAGCATCCTTGTGCCAGCCCAGCTGGGCTGCAGGTGAGCAGCAGCCAGGGGCATCCAGAGAGGGCAACTGGATCCGAACCTTCAGAGGAGGATTTGTCCTTTCCTTCCCGCCTCAGAAAAGCTTTGGGAAGCAGCAGCCCAAGGTGCCATGGGCCTTCTTGGCACTGGAAACCTCAATGGAAAGTTAGCATTTTCATATCTCTTCCTTTCCTTCCATCTTTTGATTTGGGGTGACTGTATCAAAAGTACTTGGGAAGGATGATCGAGCAGGCACAGATTTACTAGGATACCAACAGGGGATGTGGCTGCCTCAGTGAAGCTTTGACACCTCTGAGTTGAAGGTTTTCCTAAGCCAAAAAATGAACAAGTTTAAATCCAAAGCATATAGGGGCCTTTTTCTTTTCCCCATAAGGAAATTAAAGGTTGGAAATAATAATTAGAAAACAACAATATACCTGAGTGACATATTTCCCACTGGGAGTGGTGCTGGGTGTTTGGTTGAAAGATGTTGCCCTGTGTAGGCATGTAGCTAAATCCAGCCCTCAGCAACATCGACCATCCCAGGTGGAACATCCCCGTGGCTCTCAAGATCTGCAGAGCTGCCAGATCCGTTCGGCACCAAGCCCAGAGCAGGATCCCCGTCCCAGGAACGGCACCGTCGGGCCACGAGCTTGGGAATACGGAGTCAAGAGTCTGCAGGACAGGAAAGGTGATTTGTGTGGGAGTCGCTGAGGCCCAAGGTGCTGCCAATGCCCAGTTGCTCCATTCCCACAGTGAAGAGGCTCTCAATGGTCCCCTGCGAGCAAGCGGTTGAAGCTGAGGGGCTCTGCAATGGCCCTGGAAGAAACACAAGGCAAGGTGGGAAAAAAAAAGAAGAAAACCTCCCATGTAGGGGAAGAGTGTCTGGCAGCGCCCAGGTGGGACCCATCCTGCTGCTAAAATACTCCGAGCTTTGGGCCAGCTCCTTCCTCTCTCCTTGGCTTTGCTTTCATGCTTGCATGTGACATTGCACAGAGCTCTTTCTGTGCTTCCCAAAAACAAACCTGGGGAGGTTGATACCAAAGGCATCACGGGGTGTCCATCTCTTTCTGTACTTGAAAGAAGCCTTGTTCTCCCAGGCCTAGTTTTAGGTAAATTGGAGTTTTTTACCCATTTTCCCCCATCAAGCTTTTCTATGCCTCATTTTCCTGGCCTCTTTTATGTTTGTATCATATTGCATTTCTCACTAAATTTATGCCTGGTTTTATGCCAAGACAGAGGAGCCAAACTACATCCCTGCCTCATCCATCTTGCCACATTTCTATTGTCCTTCTAAATTGGTTCAACCCGTTATGAGAAGAAAGACCAGGTACGTCCCTTAGAAACTGTGGGTGGAACCGCCAAGGTCTGTAAGAAAGAGCCAAAGAAATTGAGGACTCTTACTCATACCATAATATCTGTCATCTCCATCCTGGGGTTGTCCCATGGGAAATCCATGGTGCCTCCTGCTTCCCGAGCTCAGACTCCTCTGGCCACCGTGCTTGGATGCTGCCCCTGGACATGGGCAAAGGGAATTGTGGAATTAGAGAGGTACCGGTGCACAAGTCCCACAGGTCCACGACTTGGTCATGCCAACCCAGCATGTTTGTCCTAGGGCGAGATGTTTTGCTTGAGCATGGGGAGAGAGGTCCTGTCCTCAAGAGAGGCTGGGACACCTTCAAGCCCTGGCAATAGCCTAGGATACACAGCTCTGGCAGCCTTTTCAACCTTGGCTTCATAGGCTCCTCTCCAAACTAGGTTTCTTGGGCAAAATTTTCTTTCTCAGTCCCTCTAGACTCTGCCCAGTGCTTCCTCTCCTCTTACATTTTAAAGTATCTAGGTCTTTTTTTCCCTCCCTCCCAGTGTATCTGGACATCATGGAATGGAAGAAAAGATCCACATGAGACAGACCCTCCTTAGATACCCTCATGTGACATTCCTTGATGCATCACCACCACCTGCCCTTGCACTGATGCAGGAGAGGGTTGAAGCTGCTCCAAAGTCCCTCCAGAGAGTGGCTGGGGTCCATCCCAGCTATTACTGTGCTCGATTTCACCCTCCTTCTCCGCAAGCTGCTCCAAATCCCAGATGATGGACTTGGCTGCCAGGTGGTGGAAGGTCTCTCTCCAGGGGCCAGTGTCGTCTGCTTCCCTGTGCTCGCGGAAAAGAGGGTGGACATCAAAGGCCACTTCCCATCAGATGGGCTGCTCGCAGAAGGCACTGAGAGACGGGGAGCCTCCGGCAGAGCTGAGTCCTGCGGCTCAAAGTCGGAGGAGGACATTTCAAACCTGAAGGATAGATGCTGGGAAGCAGACACTGCGGAGAGGCAAAGGGAATGGCATGGAGCGCATCCATGCCAGCTGAAGTCCCATCCTGGACCATCTAGGTGCATCCTGCCTCTGGCCTCAGCCCTGCATCCCCGGAGCCCTGGAAGCGCTGGGGCTGGGAAAATCAGGCTGCAATTAATTGCAAACCTGGGCTACAATTAATTGCAAGCAGGACGCTTTCGCCTTCGGGGAGGCGCGTGGGCATGATGCTTTGCAGACCTCAGTGATGCAGAGGCACCCCAAAAACCGCCCAGGTCTGCACCAAAGCGCCTCTTCCCGAGCGAGCCAGACCACAGCCCTCTTCCCTGCTCTGTCCTCCCATCTAATTCCGGCTGATCCCAAATCCACGGCTGATGAGGAAAAGAGCCCCCAGGGCTCTTGCTTGGAGTTCCCATAGGAACGAAAGGCACCGCAACTGCAGGTGCTAAGTGCAAAAACGAGGATGGGAGGAAACTCTTCCTGCCCTCCCTGAGGCGCTCCATATGGAGAGATGCAGAGGGATGTTCAGGAAAGCAAAGCAGGGCTCCTGTGGGGACAGGGGTCTTGCTGTGTGCCGTGTTTGCATGTGCCCGAGGCTCAGGGGAATAAGGGAATAAATCTGGGAAGGGAAATAAAACTCTTGAACCTCCCCACTGGGACACCAGGAGAGCAGGTTGGAGAGCTTTTGTGTGAGTCGTTTTCAGTCAGCAAAAAATAAACCCGACAACTGCATTTACCCAAATCTCCCCAGAGAAGACAAAGCATTTGCTAATGAAATTGCCTTAATGCTGACAATTCCCCATAGGAGCGAGAGTCAAACTTCCCGTGGAAATGCACCCATTTCTCCCTGTTTTTCAGCAGCTCAGGAGCACAAACCCCACCGGGATGGGTAAACTCGCACGCCGGGCGGGAAGCGCCTCTCCTGGCCCTGTGCCCGGAGACCCGTGGATGTACAGGGGGATGTACAGGGATGCAAACCCGGCAGCCCCGCACCAGGCGCTTTCACCAGGCCCCCAGTGGGTGCGTGGGGCTGTGGAGGCAGCGAGCGCGCAGCCGGCAGTGCTCTTTATTAATAGCTCTCTAAAAAAAAAACCCACCTCCCTTCCCTGGCTTTGCTTTCCCTCTGCGACAGAGATGCTGGTGCCTCGCTCTTGTTGAACGCACAACGAGGTTTCAGGACTGAGGGAGATCAAGTTTTTTTTTTTTTTTTTTGAGGATATTTAGGAGCTCAAGACCCGCTTTCTTGCTGGATTGAACCATGTCAACGGATGATGGGCCAGTCGTGTCCCCACACGGAAAGCAGGGGCAATGTTGGGTGTATTTGGCGCATGGGTTTGAGGCACGGCAGCGCTCCTGCTACCCACAGGGAGCGTGGGATGGAGAAGGCTTGCTGTGAAGTTGGATTGATAAGCAAAGCCACCGCAGTGCGCTCCTCTCCCTGCAACCCTGAGGACTTCTTGTCTGGATCTGACTTCTGTACGAAGTCTTCCAAGCAAGGCCCCCCAGATGAGGACCTCTCTTGGGCTGCAGCCTCTTACCCTCTGCTGGGAACTTGGTACTGTTCTTGGACATGGCAGCCAGGCCATGGAGCAGCCTCCCGCAGGCCCCCGCTCCATGCCTAAGCCGTAGCACCTGCAAAGGGACAGGGAGAGCCATCATGATCCTGACTCTGGCCCATCATGATCCTCCTCATCTGGAGGAGCCACCTCTTCTTCTCATCCCTCCACGCAGCAGCCCAGGAAAAAAAAAGCTCAGCTCCTGTGGCAACCACCAGCCTCTCCTGCTTCAAAAGACCTCTAAACTCTTCCCCAAAGAGCAGCTTTGGGGCACCTAAGGACTCCTTAGCAGGACCTTCAAGCCCCAGCTCCTCTGCAAACACCGCTGGGTTGCTCCTCTGCTAGTTCAGCTCTTTCCCCTGCAGAGGTCTGTGTTCAGCAGCATTTAAGATCAGGTCACAATTAAAAGGAAGCATTTGCCCAAGGGAAGAAGAAGCAGCCTGTCAGGATTGCTCCCTTGTCGCCTGGCTCTCAGGAGCTGCTTTTGGCTGCAAAGTTGGAGCCGACAGGGAAGGTGGGAAAGGAGCATGAGGGATAGAACACCAGCTGGGACAGTGCCTAGGCAGGACAGGCAGGAAAACCCCTTTGGGTTGCAAACCACAGCTCCACGAGAAGCTTTTCTCGTGGAGGTTTTTTAATCCCCAGATGGCTGCAAATCTTCAGTTAGCCTCCTACCTTCTTAAATCGGGCTCTGAGCTTCTTTGAGGCATGGCCCGGGCGCATGACGCGGTGATGCACGGTGTCAGACTCACCAAGACCACGTTATCCATGTGTTTAGCCCACCAGGAAACCTCTTGGAAAGGTCCAGCCCGAAGATGGGCTGCCCCATATTGCTGAGAGCTCCCTGAGGAGCCCCAAAGCCAGAGGGATTAAAGATGAACCAGGTTTCCTTATGATTTTTCATTACAGTTAAGGCTCTCTTAGGTTCCTCATGTTTCATGCTCTTAGGAGAGACCAGAGCTGCCAGTCCTGAAGCTGGGGCAACCAGGTGAAGAGCTTGATGTTGCACTGCCCAAGAGAAGCCCATGAAGCCCCTTGCCTTGGAGGGCTCAAAAAGTGGCCGAGCTCCCAGGACCATTCCCAAACCCTTGGGAGCTTTCTCAGGGCTGGCACCAACCCTGGGACATCCCAAACAGGGACGTCTGTGGTGGACCTGCTGGGGATGGCCCCTGGGGACGGGTTGCTGGAGCACCAGTTTCAAGGGCAAGATGTTGGTGGTTCCCAGGTGACTGCCAGGTTCTCCTGCAAAAGGAGCGGTGGGATCACCCACCTCCGGAGCACCAGCTCCTTCAGCCTCCTCCTCACCTACCTCGCGGTCAGCCCGGCTGGCAGGGAAGAGGATCTTGAAGGTGGTGCCAAATATGTTGATGCTGAGGAGATACACTGGCCTCAGGCTCTTGAGGAGCAGCAGCAGCAGGACAGCCTGCGCGGGCAGAAAGGAAGCACAAGTCAGAACGCTGGGTGACGGACCCCGCTCCGACGGCCTTGGTGGCGAGAGACCCATGCTCAGGATTGGCTGGCCCTGAAAAAAGCTCATTTTGGGGGCCAACAAGCTCCTGCAGGGCTACCTGCTGCAAAGCCACCGAGCAGTGTGCTGGGGGCGGCAAAGAGGAGCTCTCCCACTGCCCCAAATTGCTCCTGGGGGAGCTCAGACCTGGCCAAATGCCAGGACAACAGGCCCTTCTGGGGCTCTTAGCACACCTCACTGTGCTCCACCAGCATCTGTGCCCGAAATGCACGTAATTCCCCCCGTCCCCTCCTGCCGAGCGGTCATCCACACGGAGCAGCCTCTGCAGCTCACCCATGCTCATCCCGCGGATGCTCCCACACGCTCCACACTTCATGCCGGCCGCGCTTGTGCATCAACGTCCTCCTCCCAGAGGTCCTGCTGGGCCGTCCGCAGGTGAGGACAGAGGTGGATCACAACAGCAGAGTGGTGGGGGAGATCCTCGTGCAGGCATCTCCAGATCACCTCTATCTGCAAGTCAAGGTGAGAGCGGGAGCTGGAGGAGGGGGAGCGGAAGCAGTTGCTTTTGCTGCCTCTTTCAGCCCCGGGTTTTGATTTTGGGGGGAAATTACAGCAGCGAGGACACAGGAGAGGCTGCAGAGCGGAAGGAGAAGATCCAGCCCTGGCCAAGCACCCGGCAAAATTGATTTGCCCAACATTTCCTTGGCTCCCTCCTGAAAATGTGGTTCATTAGTGCAGCGCAGCACTGCCCCGCGGCACAGACAGGCCTGCCGAAGGTTTTGTCCGTGCTCGCTTGGTAATGAGCGCACGATGCAGCGCTCAGCACGTTGCATGTGCTGGCTCGAGCCATTCCCATTGGAGCTGGTTTGCTGGCTTTATTTTTTCTGCTTTCTTTTATCATTTTTCCAGATGTATTTTCAATAGGAACATGCACCACGCAGATTCCTTTTCCGCACACATCTCAGCTCCGAGGGCTTTCTGAGTTTTTGTCTGATGTTATTTCACGTGGCCATCTTCGTTATGAAAAGCCACAAAACCAAACTGGGGTGGGGGGCACCCTCCCACGGTGCTTTGATACCCTCCTTTGCTGCACATATAAAGCAGCCCAGGCTGCTCAGCCTCACACGGGCATCGCGTTGCTGCTGCCGAGGGAGCCGAGAGCCCCCCCGCCATGGGAACCCACGCGCGCTGCGCACCGAGCGGCGCAGACCTCGGAGGCGTCGCTTGCCCTTCGCAAGGCTGATTGCAGGAGAAACAAGGCAGACCCCGAAGAGCCGGGCTTGTTTTCTCAAGCCAGTGAGTCATATTCCTTGATGTTGCTATGAGCCAGCTTCCACGTTTGGCTTTACATAACGCTGCACTCTCTCTGCTGAGACTCCCTGCGCATCAGCACGGGCTCCACTTGCAGCTTTGCCACCTGAGTGTCTCTGTGCCGACCACTGTAAAAAGACTGAATCAGTCCCTGGGAATTAGAAGGGCTTTTTTTCCCCCCATCTCCTGCTTTGCCTGCCGGTGCTTTAAGGTCTTTTCCTATCAGGTTTCTGACAAGCTGCATCTTTCTGCCCAAGAGCTGAACCAAGGTGCCCGGTGAAACTGCAGTGCTGCCCAGGCTGCCCTTGGGCACCAGAGGCCTCCAGCGCTCCGGGGATTGCCAAGAAACCTGCAGCCTGGAGCTGCTGTAACCCAGCCAGAGGGGAGAGTAGCCTTTCACTCTGGTTCTCCTCCCTGGGTTCCCTGCATTTCCCCTTCCATCCTGATCTAAAAATGAACATTTTGTCATCCAGAAGTTGACTGCAGCATCTCTACAACCTGCTGGCTGATGAGCAGCCAAGGCTTCTGCATGACAAACCCGGATGGAGATTAATTAGCAATTACTGCTCAAATTGCTGGGTTAATTCATCAAAAGGAGCCCAGCAGCAGCCCTTCCTGCTCATTTTTAAAGTGGGGAGAGCCCTGGGTATCCCCCCACTGCAGAGCTTCCTCTGCTCGGTGCCTTCCTCTGTACGACGTCTTCCTGGGCCTCCTTGGTGGTTTTCCTGCCAGGATCGGCTCTGGGATGAGCCCCGGTGGATCATTTGATGCGCTAAAGACAGTGAAATAATTAGCGAGCCATGTGAGCGGAGCGTGGGCGCTGCCTCTCGTTCCACCTGCCGCACGCAATTAGCGGAGACGCCTGCCGGGCCAGCAGAGACGGAAAGGAGAGAAAGCGGGGGAAGAACGGGAAAAGAAGGAAAGGGGGGTCGCTTGGCCTCTGGCGAGGTGGGAGGCAGTGGCGGTGCGAGCTCTGTGGCAGGCTCGGGAAGCCGGGCACATAGAGCTGGGGTCCCCAGCAAGCCCTGGGCGCCCTTCGGTTGTGCTCCGAATTCGGCAGCCAGCCCCAGGGGCACAGAGGACAGGTTTTAGGGGAGCTGAGCACCCTTGGGTGCAAACGAGAACCATCAGGCCTGTAAAATATGGAGTGAAGGCCGCGGCGGCGCCTGCGCTGCTGTGATGGGCGCTTGAGGCTCCCTGAGCTCCTGCCGGCGCTGACCCATCCCCTCCTCCTCGCCGCTCTCTTTGTGGCGGTAACTTAGAAGAGGCTCATTCATCGCCCTCGAACCGCTGACAGACGAAGCACAAACCCCATGGCAGCTTATTTTCCGCTTTGCCCATCAAGAGATGAAAGACCATAGTTTCTATTACCTTCGGAGGAGCTCAGTGCTCTGAGCAAAACCGCTCACGTCTTCCTGAAAGCCAGCCAGAAATGGTAAACATTTACGCAGCAACCGGAGGAATATTTTACCCCGAGTCATGGTAGTAATTATAATACCCTTAATGCTATAATGAGGCACCTATCTAATTACACTGTGCTAGATGAGTGCTAATTATACACATAGTAACGATCTCCGAGCTCCTTCCACGCTCTGCTTATGGGGAGCGTTGCAGAATTTTCCTTTCCTTCTCTGTGGACACATGTTGCAGAGTTTGCTCTGAGCAAACCCGCGGGCAGTTGCTCGCGCTGCGCCAGCCTCAAGGAAATCTTCTCCTTGTGCCCCAGGGCTTTTTGGTTCTCACCTTTTTCCTCCACATCGGAGCCCCTCCTAGCGCCTTTAATGAAGTTGTTCTTCCCCTTCAGGTGTTGTTCACAGTCTGCAGATGCCTTGTCACCATCTTCCACTAAAATATGAGGCATAACAGACCCTGGAAATGAAGAGGATGGAGGGAAGAAGAACCTGGGTTAAATTTGAGGTTGGCAAGAGATACAGGTACCCAGGAAGGCAAAGTCAGAGTGGTAACATTCAGCTTGGGGACAGTGGGGACAAACTGGAGAGGGTTCGTTTTTTCCCACATGGACCATATTTGGAGATCTCCAACCCAGAGCTAATCCCACCTGGAGGGGTTGGTGGTCTTGTTCGACCAGGTTAGCCACCAAAACGGTCCTCTCCAAGTCCAGCACGATCCTTCCTGCATGGAGAGACAGTCACACCGGGAGGATGTCCTGCACCATGGCCACCACGAGCGCTCCTCACCAGCTCTCTGATGACCTCCCTATCCCTGGACCAAGCAATGGAGCTTTCCAAAACGGGAAAGACTGTCAGAAGGACAAGAACCCAGAGCTGCCAAGACTCAGCATTTCAATACAAGCCTCTTACAGCTCCCACTGTGAGCTCTTCCACTGGGAAGGTGACACTTGTCCATTATGGCTTTGTCCTTGATCTGCACCATCATGGCACACTGGCAACAGCCACTTCAAAGCCAATGACCATGGTGCACTTCTCCAAGGGATAGACGAAGAGATCTGCCACCGAGAAGGGTTTTAGTGACACTGAGTGCTCGAGATGGCCCAGCTCCCCCTTCCTCCCTACAATCCTATCTCCTTATGACCCCTGAGGATGTAACCAAGGAAGCACCACTTCCCAGGTCCCTAAACGTTGATGGAAACATCAAGAGCAAATGTTGAGATGCTGATCTAGGACCCATTTCACCAGTTCCATCTCTTGCCAGGACGTCATGAGGCTGGCAGCTCAGGAGCAGAGTGAAGCTCTTGCAAGCGTCCAAGCACCCTAGAGGATGCAACCCAAAGGTTGCAGTCCACAAGGATCCACCTCCAAAGGGTCTCCTCCAGGTTGACTTCTTTGGCCTCCCCTCTTCTTGAGATGTTTCTCCAGAACCAGAAGAGAACTAAGAGAGTTTTCCTTTACTCTTGGGACCAAAAGACCCTGCAGGGAGAGACGGGTGTCCCCCTGCCCACCCTGGTGTGACGGCAGGACGTGGCCAGCATTGGCTTTCCTCTCCTGCTGCTCCTGTGTCCCCACTCCTCCAGATGGGCTCCACAAGATGACTCACGCCTCCGCTCAGGAAAATTCATCTGCAAAGCAGCTGCTCCTGCCAGTGATGTTTCAACCCTTCTCCGGAGCAGGTTTTACTCTCCTCCAGCTCATCATCACCCTCCCTAGACCAGGGCTTCAAAGGAGACCTTTTGGGGCCGGCTCACCAGAGGAATCTGGAGAAGTTACCGGGCAGCAGCTCTTCCCTTCTGGCTCCATGGGGCTTTAGGCAACAATTTCTGAGGCCCAGGAGGAGCCTGCAGCAGCACAAAGCAGCCATGTCCCCTCTGGATGTCCTAATGCTGCAAAGGGGAAAGGGCCAGACACCATTCTTGCAGGTGCCTTCAAAAAACTCGGCTCTTGTTCAGGTGCAGAAAAGACAAGAGTCAGGCTAATGCTCTTCTCACATGTATTTTCTCGCATTAAATAGCAGCGCAAACCCAAATGACAACAACTCTGTCCCAAACACCCCCAGCTGCCCAGCAAGACCCCAAAGGGGCCACAGGGACTATCTTCCCGACGGGCCACAAAGCAGTGGCTCTCTCTGCTGTGACGCTCTGAAGTTTGAATGTGGGTTTTCACTGCATGCTGGAATGAAAATCAGACCTTTTCTCTTTCCACAAAACAGCAAGGGCTGCAGGTCCTCCAAATCATCCCTGCAGATCCAACCAGGGCCCAGGTGCTGGGACCAGACCCCAGGGTGACACTCAGGGCCCGGAGGGAGAACCTGCTTTCGTACAGCTGGACAAAACATGCCCGCAGCTTCACTTGCATCAAACAACACTGACATCCAGTGGCTTGTCCGGATGATTACAGTCGGCCTTCTCCGTGGAGACGAGGCAGAGCGCCTGTTGCACGGCCACGGAGCGATGAGCGATCCCAGCGCTGCCGAAAGCCGCTCCGCAGAGCAGAGCCCCACCTGGCTGCAGGAGCGAGAGGATAAGTGGCCCCGTGGCGCTGGCCTGGCTTCAGGCCACCTTGGCTGTGCTGTGAGGCTGTCACCCTGTCCCCGGGCCAGGTGGGGGACACCCCACGGTCCACCCTTCCCGTGGCATTAGGTGGCAGGATGCTGCCAACGCCGTCACCAACCAGATTTTGCGGCAGGCTGCCTCTTCCCTCCTATGGCCTCCTCTGCTCCTGGATTTTCTGAGCCGACGGAGCCAGAGGGAGCTGAAGATGCCCCAGGGAGGTGCCTATGGCCAAGGAGACCCTCCAGGAGCAGGATAGCCCCAGTCCGTCCACATTCCTGTCCCTGCAAAAGGAGCTGCCCTGGCCCGGCCCCAGGTGCACAAGCCTTGGCATTTAACCGTTTTTGGGAAGGGCAATTTACACCCTGAAACTGGAAAATTTATCCTTATTAGATGAACAAGCAAAACCTGAGAAAATCCCACCTCTTGCACTTCCAGTGCTCATTAAAACATTGGCTCGCTCTGGGTTTTGGCTCAGAGGAGGAAAATAACATATGGCAAGAAAAAAAGAAAATCCTGGGATTGGTACAAGCGTGTCTGGTAGCCGACACAGATGTATTCATACAACAGAGTGGAATCTGACCTGGAGGCCGAGGCAGATGGAAAACTTTGGAAGCAGAGGAGCAAGCGCCGTTTGCCAGGCCCCGTAGCACAGCCCCTGCCCCACAGCCAACCCACGTCCAACTGCAGAGCCTGGCCCCATAGCCAGGTCCAATCCCACAGCCTGGCCCCTGACCCCCAGCCAGACCCCACGACCAGGCCTCAGCCCCACGGCTGGGTCCCAGCTCCACAGCCTGGCTCGTGCCCCACAGAGAGGTCAAATCCAGCCCCTGTAGCCCAGGCCTAAAGCCTGGCCATATCGGGCCCCACAGCCCGCCCCTGCCTCACAGCTAGGCCCCGGCCCCACAGGCCAGCCCCGGTCCCATAGCCTGGCCCCTGCCTTCCAGCCAGGCCACGTGCAGCCCCACAACCAGGTCCCTGCCCCATAGCCTGTCCCCTGCCCCACAGGCAGGCCAGGTCCAGTCTCACAGCCCAGCCTCCGCCCCACAGAGCAGCCTCATTGCCTGGCCTCGGCCCCATAGCCAGCACCCAACCCAAGCCCCACAGCTGGACTCGACCACAGCCCCACAAGCAGCTCAGCCCCACACTGCAGCCCGGCCCGGCCCCGCGGGCCACGCCCCCTTCTAGGCCCCGCCCACGCCACATCCAGACCACGCCCCCTTCTAGGCCCCGCCCACGCCCCATCCAGACCACGCCCCCACCCCTGCCCACGCCCCCCCGTAGAGGGGCGCGGAGGGGGGCGGAACTCTCGGCGCCCGGAACGGTCGCGCGGCGGCGCCGCGTTGCCGGGCGGGCCTCGGCCTGAGGGCGGCGCGGGCGGGCGGCGCAGGCGCCTTGGGCGCGCGCGGCCGGCGCCATTGCGGCTGTGGGCGGCCCGCAGCGCTGCGCCGCCGCCGCCATGGCCACCGACTCGTGGGCCCTGGCCGTGGACGAGCAGGAGGCGGCCGCGGAGTCGGTGAGCGCCGGGGCAGGAGGGCGGGACACTGGGGACGTCGTGGTGGTGGCGGGGGCGGCTCCGGTAACGGCTCCCGGCGGCCGTCCCCAAAACGGGCCCTTTCCCTCCCCGCCGCCCGCTTTATGTTTTTCTCACGGGTTTTGTTCTCCCGTTCTCGCAGCTCAGCAATTTGCACCTGAAGGAGGAGAAACCCAAGCCGGATTCCAACGGTGAGTTGCGGCCCCTAGCCCTGCCTGGGGGGAGGGGTAGAAGAATAAAAGTAATGATGAAAAGTCGCGGTTTTTGTTCCCCTTCTCCGCCCCACCCCCCGCCCGCGTTTGGTGCCAGGTTAAATTCCGCGCTAGTTGGTAAATTTTCGCGGAAAGGAGCGTGGAATGAAGGTTAAGCAGGGTTTAGGGCGAAATTTCTGGCTTAGTTGTCAAGGGCACTCCATTTTCACCATTGTCTGGTACCTGTAAGTTGCTGTTGGAGTCACGCACCATGAGGGGCTCGCAGGGAACCTTGGCATCGACTTGCAACACTAACCCAGGCACCTTCTGCAGGACTATCCTGATCCCGGGGTCCCCTTGCTTTATGGCTTTTCCTGTGGGGTTTAGACCCAAAATTCCCACAGGCTTGAGCTTCCCCTTTTGCACTGGGGCCCCGGCTCATGTGGGCCCTGGCACTCTCTGAATCCAGGTGCTGTCGTCAAGATGGATGACAACGTGGAGAAGACGGAGGATGAGGAAAAAGGTAAGCGCCTGTTTTGGGGGACGGGGGAAGGAATTTTGGAGCAGAATTTTGGAAAGAAATCCATGTGGTGTGAACTTAAAGTAAGTCCCTGTGTCTCAGCGTGGATGCCCTTGTATCCTGTCCGTGCATCCTGGCTTAATTGTAAGGCAGGTCCTTCCTCAGAAATGCTTATAAAGCCCTTGGGCCCCATGATAACCTGGGAGGGTGCTGGATTGGGATGAAGTAAGGGGGATAGCAGCATCCTCAAGGGCAGGAGTGGATGCAGCAGCAGTAGGATAACCTGGAGCTGGGATTGCTGTAACCACCAACGTGTTGTGTTTATGAAGTGACTGGTAAGAGGAGTAATGTCTGAGTCCTTTGGAAGGTGGCTTAGGAGAAACTTGCTTTGGAAATCCAGAGTTCTTGGCAAAATCCCCGCAGGGCAGCGAGTCAGCCTTACGTTTTGATCTAAGTTACCCTTGGTCCCAAGTGTGTTAGAAGCTTTTAAAGCATCCATTGCCCTCAAATTTTCTGAAAAACAAAACCTGAAAGGTATCTGTCCAGGCCACATTATTTTTTTGTATATCTCTTTTTTTCCTGCAGAGGACAGAGCTGCCCAGTCCTTGTTAAACAAGCTGATCCGCAGCAACTTGGTTGACACCACGAATCAAGTGGAAGTGCTGCAGCGGGATCCCACTTCGCCTCTCTACTCCGTGAAGTCCTTTGAGGAGCTGCGCCTGTAAGTGCCCTCTTGTTCACGGGTTCCGGAAGAGGAACCCGGGGACGTCTTCAGATTCAGCAGTTGGTGCCTGGGCGCTGAAATACTAAATGAGGTTCCTCATAGTTGTATTTTACTGGTTATTATTTGATGGTGTTGGTTTGGAGCTGGTTGGGCAGCTGGAGTCTCCCCTCGTGTCCTATTAGATTTCCTGCTGATGGAGGAATCACTGGTTTCTGTTTCAGGTAGCTGCAAGTATGTCATTAATAAACCAGTGTATTGCGTGTTGTATTGTTTGAGTGCAAGCAGTGAGAAGTAGCACTCTTTTTTTTTTTTTCTTGGTGTTTTGCATCTGAAATGAGCTTGTTCTGAGCAGTAGCTTCCTGTGCAAGGGTTCTCAGTCCTGATCTGGGCACATCTGGCATTTTTCCCCCTCTAATCAGCCCTAGTAACACATCCCACCTTGAAATGTCAGGGCATTGAGTTGTCGACATTGTGGCTGAATGTCTACAAAAAGACACAAAAAATGCCTGTTAGCATCACCTTTCAGAGGCCAGATAGTCCATGGGGGCAGTCAGGCCCATAGAGTCTTTTTTTTTTTTTTTTTTTTGTTATTTTGTTATGACCTGGTGTATCCCTGGCAACTGTTCCATAGCGTAGGGCTTTGTAGGTCCCTGCTCCCAAGGTTGCCTTCTCAAAGAGCTTTTTGTTCAAGTTGCATCCAAAAGGAATCTGCACTTTTGAAAAAGCACGTTGTGCCAAATAGCATGTTCTTACTGGGAAAAGCTGGGACTTTTAGGAAAACTCACTTGCCTTGAAGAGAAAATGCTTACTTCTGAGCAACGCTAACAGCTCTCCAGCGAGCTCATCAGCTCAGAGCTTCCCAACACTTGCATTTTAGGTTATTCTTAAATCTCCTTTTGTGTACACAAGTGTCCGCTGAGACTAGCGAGCTAACTTGCAGAAATAGTTATTGTGAATGTTTAAGGGTTAGCAGTGTCGCCGCACACTTGAACACTAGGTTACTGTCAAGTCACGCTGAACTAAGGTTATCTGTCTTCTGTTTTTGTGCATAAAGCCAGTGTTACTGCAGTAAGAGGTGGATCTATTACAAAACCCATCAAAATGGAGATCTTTGTAATGATTTGGTGCCATGAAATTTCATTTGCACATGCAGAGGCTGCTTTGCCCCCTGTTTAAGTCTTGAAGGAGTGATAACTTTGGTGCCAAGATTAGGCATAGCTAAGGAAAAGGGATTGACCTTAAGGGTAGGATTAATGGTCTCTGCCCTGGAATTGCCAGGGCTGTTTGCAAAGCTGCTTTAGAACATGCAAGAAGCCCAGTGCTGGCACTCGAGGTGCGACACAGTCGCAAAAGGCAGGCATATAGGCTGACTTATTATTATTATTTTTTAACTTTATCGGTGGACATTCTCTTGAGCTGTCTGCATTTGTGCTTCCTTAACTTGAAACGTAACCATGTGCACGGTTACCTTGAATGATTTGTGTCCCTTTGAAGAGTCACCAGGTGAAAGAGAGGCTCACTGTGCTCTATGGTTTGAGCTAAATGTGAAGTCAACGCAGAAATCAAACGTGTTTTAGCAGGACATGCAACATTTTGCTGTCAAAATGATTTTGCTCCCTTTTATGAGGCATAATCTTGAAGGCAAAGTGATGCACCTTCTGGTTTTTAAGGTTTCCTTTGGTATTTCTGAAAATATGTAGATTTTCCCGGGTAAGTTGGTGTGTTTTGAAGTCTTTTTGTGTATGCCCATAACTTCCTACCAGCTAAGAGGGTAACTTGGATGGAAAAGGGTTTGAAGCAATGGGTTAGCTGTTTTCTGGGTGACATTCCTGAGCACTGCAGGGAGTTAATGCTGCGTTGCCAACGACCCTTATTAAGTTCTCCTCAAAACGCAACCTGTCGGTGTGGTACAGCTGCTTAGCACAGAGATGTTTGAAAACATAACTAAAAAAAATCCTCCTCTCTTTTCAGGAAGCCGCAGCTTCTGCAAGGAGTCTATGCCATGGGCTTCAACCGACCATCAAAGATACAAGAGAATGCCCTGCCCATGATGCTTGCTGAGCCGTGTGTACCCGTACTTTCTGCTCCCTTTGTATTTAGAAAGGATTAGAAGGATTTCTTTAGCTATTGCTAGGCTGCTGCTGTGGATGGGAGGGAGGATGGCGAAAGGGGTCCCGTGACCCAGGGCTTCTGTGGCTGCGTGACGGCAGCCCTAAATCTGCCTGTTTCCTAGGGCAGGCACTAAACATGACTTAGTCAGATACTGCATCTACAGTAACCAAGGTAAATCTGATTTTTTTTTTTTCCTAGTCAGTGTAGGGGTGAAGTAATAAAGCTGTTGTGGGACATTAGTCTGAAAATCCTGGGTAGATGGGAGTAGCCAGGATGATGTGGATTCTGTGTCACAACTGGTTGATTTTCCTCTGCTCCTTTCTCTCCGCTCCTCTGCGCTGAAATATGTGAAGTATTAAAACACTAGAGGGAGATGTGCAAAATGGAAAAGTACTGCCAGATTGTAGCAGTTTTCCTTAGAAATCTAGTGATCAAGGTCACTTGTACTGAAAGAATTTGTTGGTAGATGTTGGAAACAAACTTCTGCTCTAGGAATACACAGGACTGATAAAATTCGGGTGTGTTAAAATGCTTATGCCTGCTCCTTGCTATGTTTTCTTTGTTGCTCATCTCTGTCGTTTGTGTGGATCGTTTTGCTGAGCTCGTGCCAGCGTTTGAAGCGTCTGCTCTGTGTTGCAGCCCACAGAACTTGATCGCACAGTCGCAGTCTGGTACTGGTAAGACAGCTGCCTTCGTCTTAGCCATGCTCAGTCGTGTTGAACCTGGGAACAAGTATCCACAGGTAAACATTTCTGGAATACGACTCTTCTGTGCGCGTTAGTGGTAGTGTAATGCCACCTCGAGCAGATGCTGTTAATATTTTATCTTTTAGGGTTTCTTGGTTTATTTTTAATGGACCTTAGGTAGCTATTAGACCCCTTATCACCACTTTCTTTATATGTCCTTTAGCAAAATATTTGTACTCTTGAGTATAAGTATCAGAGTTGGACACAGCAAGCCTGTAGCTAGATGATTGCAGGCATATGAACTAATTTGCAAAGTTACAAAATCCAGAACTGGGTGGACTTTTGGAAACGGCTTAGCTGCTCGTGTGTTCATCTTCAGTAAAACCACAGTAAAGGGTTTTAAAAGCAAGCGTGATCATGTCGATCATCTCAAACTCATTAATCCTTCTATCTCTTTAGTGTTTGTGCCTTTCCCCAACATATGAGCTGGCGCTTCAAACGGGAAAAGTGATTGAACAGATGGGAAAGTTTTATCCAGAGCTGAAACTTGCCTATGCTGTCCGAGGCAATAAATGTGAGTAAAGTAGAATGCCACTGAGAGACTGAGAATGAGAAAGATTATTCTACTGTCGTGTCAGTCTCCAGCACAACCAACTCTTTTCCTCACCAGTGTTGGATCCATACAGAATATGAACTTGGTGCAATGCGACTTAAATCAGAGTGGGGCGGGGGTTCCATTGGGACGACAATTCTGTCGATGCTTTGGATTTTAGCAGAATTTCTTCCTTAATGCAAACACAGCTAAATACTAGGAGCTCTTTTGTGACTGATTTAACTTCTGTCTTGGCAGTGGAGAGAGGTCAGAAGATCTCTGAGCAGATTGTAATTGGCACACCTGGTACCGTGCTGGACTGGTGTTCCAAACTGAAATTCATAGATCCCAAGAAAATCAAAGTGTTTGTCTTGGACGAAGCTGATGTGATGATAGCAACCCAGGGCCATCAAGATCAAAGCATCCGCATTCAGAGGTAAGGACTTCTGGCCTGACCATGAGAGATGATTGTTCCTTTCAATTATAGCGAGGTGTTTTGTAATGTGGAGGCAGCAGGGCTAAGTTCTTGACTGATGAAGCAACTATATTAGAATCATTTATTTAGCTCAAATTCAGATGATTAATGGAGACAGAATGTTAGAGGATGACAGGCAGTTAAATTTTCTTAAGGAATAAAAAATGTGTCCCCAGATCAGGGTTTATTCATTTGTGGATGCTACTGGCCCACATGGGAGTGATCTGATATTACAAAGATGAGTTTAAGTCTTCCCAGTCACTGAAATGAGCAATTCCCAAGGGTTTTGTTTCCCTTTGCCTCTAGCACTGATTCTATTGAGATACCGTGAAGCAAGAGTGTTGCATGTGACTCCCGTTTTCCTTTTTCTTGCAGAATGCTCCCGAGAGACTGCCAGATGCTTCTATTTTCAGCCACTTTTGAAGATTCTGTGTGGAAATTTGCTCAGAAAGTTGTTCCTGATCCAAACATTATCAAACTGAAGCGAGAGGAGGAAACACTGGACACTATTAAGCAGTACTATGTTCTGTGCAATAACAGAGATGAAAAGTTCCAGGCTCTCTGTAATATCTACGGCGCCATCACCATTGCCCAGGCTATGATCTTCTGCCACGTGAGTCCTTTTGCTACTCCCAACAACTCCTTTAGTATCTGTCAGTGTTAAGAAACCTGTCCAGGCATCATCATCATCATTTTTCTTTTTTTGGCTACCATAACTCTTCCAAAGCAAAAGCAAAGCTGACAGTGCCAGAACAACCATGTAAAGCTGCTACAGGCAGTATAAAGGGATCAGCCCTGTGTTTGGAGTCTGCCACAGTCTATGTGGTCTCAAGAGACTTTGTTCTTGCTTCCAGTTTTAGAACCTCTATGCAAAGACAGGCCTAACTTTGTGTTCCAGACCCGCAAGACGGCCGGCTGGCTGGCGGCGGAGCTCTCCAAGGAGGGCCACCAGGTGGCATTGCTCAGTGGTGAGATGATGGTGGAGCAGAGAGCAGCTGTCATAGAGCGGTTCCGAGAGGGCAAGGAGAAAGTGCTGGTGACCACAAACGTCTGTGCCAGAGGTAGGGAGCAAGTACAAGGACGACTCGGTACTGAAAAAGCCAAAAGGTCTTTTATAGCTTCTGAGAAGAGGAGGGAGTTTCCAGTAGAAACGCATAATTCATAAGCATTGGGTAAAGCCGAGCAGCTCAGACTGTTTTTTCATTATCTATTTTAATGGGATTCTTTGGTGTAATAGTTCGATGGTTCTTATTTTCAGGTACTTCATAAATATGTTGCGGAAAAGATCCATTTTCTGATGTACCTATAACTTTTGCTGAATACTCTTAGCCGCTCTTGGTGTTATTTCAGAGGTTGACACTGGCTTCTAACTTGGGACAGCTGTGTGGCAGCTCTCTGACAGCTGTTGAAAACCGTGCAGTTTGGAAGCCATAGGTGTTGGTACTGAAGCGCACGCAGGTCCAGACAGATGCTGTTTCTGTGCCAAAATGGATAAAATGGAATCGTAACCTGATGCTTTCTCTCATCAGGGATTGATGTAGAGCAGGTCTCGGTTGTTATCAATTTTGACCTTCCTGTGGATAAAGACGGTAACCCGGACAACGAGACCTACCTGCACCGGATCGGCCGCACGGGTCGTTTTGGCAAGCGAGGACTGGCTATTAACATGGTGGACAGCAAGCACAGCATGAACATTCTCAACAGAATCCAGGAACACTTCAGTACGTACCCTCCTGCTTCTTTTTCTCTCTAAACATGAGACTAGTCCAGGCAAATTTTCACTAGCTGTGCGTGAAGCAGCTCTGACTCTAATGGATGTTTGTCAAGGCTCGAGCTGAAGAGGACGTCAGCTGCATTTTGAGTTGCAATTGGCTCTGAGAGAATAATGTGAGAAATGGAGCTGTGCAATAAAAAATTCTTGTTCCCTTTCCTGTCAAGTGGGTAATGAGCCATTACTGGATGAAATGCATGGATGCAAAGCACTGTTTATCGTGCAGGACAAAAGATGTGTGGCAAGTGTCTATATGTAACTTAAAAATCGCGAGCTTCCCAAGTAAGATAGGGGCAGAGAAAAGTTGATTTGTTTCTGTTGTTACCTGGATAGTCCTTAAAATGGACAGCCCAGAGCTAGTAATGTTGAAGGATCCTGATGGGTCCTTTATGAAAGAAAAAGAGAAAAAGTTGATGTTTCAGTTTAAAAGCCAAATGGATATTTCATGGATAGACTTAATTTCCCTGAGACCAGCTGAAGAATGCAACTTTCTCTTCTGTGCTTTGTTACACTGAATCTGACCATCTTGGGTTTTTTTTTCTCTCTCTCTCTCTCTTTTTTTTTGAACAGACAAAAAGATAAACAAATTGGATACTGATGACTTGGATGAAATTGAGAAGATAACTAACTGAAGAATAGCTGCTGGAACTGGTGTGTACCCTGCTGTGGAAGCTCTCCCACTACAATTGGATCAGTGTTCAGATTGGCACGCCTCTAAGCTAGTCCAGAAAAGGACTTTTAAGATACGAGTACACAAAAATTACCTCATTTGCAGTTGGACTTAAAATTGTGCAACCATGGGGAGGAAAAGGCAATGTTTACAGAAGCTTTTCACCTTTCTTAGTTTAGCCTTAAAAGGGGAAAATATTTTGAATTCTTAGAAATAATTTGCCAAAAAAGGCAAAATGTAACTGTCTAAAACAAATAAATAAATGCTTTATTGCCTTTAATTGGGATGAGATTCAGCATAAACATGATCAGTTGAAATTCAACAAATATACATATAATGGATGTGGATTAAGAAAAAAAATAAGGCAGCTGATTTTTGGCTAAAAACTCAACTTGTACTAAATAGGATGTCATTCTCTTGGCACTCCCTGAGCTCTTAAGACTCATTTCTGGCTTCCTGATGGATTTGTCCTGCTTTTCCTTAAATAGATTGTCCAGAAGATGTCTGTAGTAGCTCATACTCTCAAACACAGGTGCTGTGTTGCTTTTGCTGGGCAGTATTTTAATTTCTCCTTAATTTGTTTGAACGGCCACTTTACGTAAAGCAGTGCAGTGGTGAAAGTGCTTGATTTAAGTACTCTAGAAGTTCATCTGAAGCATTTAACCTTGCCAAACTGTAGGTGGGTGGGGAGGGGGGCAGTGTAAAGGGAATTGTACTTATTGACTTTCTGAATAAATTCTCCTCTGTAAAATGCTAGTGTCTTTTGAAGTGGGGGGGTTAGTCACCTCTAGGCAGATGGTGCCAGTTCTGAGATGCTGCTGTGAAGCTCCACGTGAAGTAACAAATGGAACCACTGGACTTCACTGATCAGTAGTAGAAACAAGAATATTTATCTGGCTTAAAAAAAAAGAAAAAAAAAATCATGATAGCTTGTATTGACCAAAAATATTTTTAGAACACCAAATTTACCTGTTACAGTTTGTTTCAGTACCAGAGTCTTGAGTGAAATTGCTCAGGCAAATCACAGATGGGAAGCACTCCACTTTCGTTGTGCTAATGATGCAAAACAGGTCTGCAGGCCCTGGCCTCTGGGTGATCCTTGCCAGGGGTGGTGTTATTTACAACTGTGATGTTTGGGCTTTTTAGGTCAGTTGGGACCATTTTTGTGTGCACAACTGAAAGTTGGGGGGTTGTTTCCCCCAGCCCAGTTTCCAGGACACGTAGGCTCCCGAACTACAACAGAGCGGTGCACAGTTCTTTCGGGGAAAGTGGGACATGTGTGAGCAGCCATTGGCCTGCTACTCAGTGCAGGTATCACTTCAAAACCAATGTACAAATTGTAAATTGAACTAGGAATTTTCTTTGAAATTTTGGCCATCATATTCTGTTCAAAGACAGGAACATGGATCCTTTTACCAAGTAAAAAAAGGCTCAGTTAAAGTGTACCTAAAATTTTAGGAAATTGTGCACCCTTTTATCAATTTGTATAAAGGCTTTAGTGAAAAACTGTTAAAATTAAACTTTTTGTATTCTGGGGTGTATCTATTTTTATTCTGTTGGAAACCTATTTAAAGTGGCAGGTGAGTGAGTGCTTGCGTGTAGAGTGGAAGACTTGTTTCAATCACCTACTTTAATAGTGCAACTGAATGACCGCGTGACAGCAGTGCATTGGGTTGAACTGTCATGAAAGCTGCTGCTGGTCCTGTGTGCTGTTTCTAATGTACTTTAAGTTGGAATAAAGAACACGTACTGAACGATGCCTCAGCTCATGGTTTGCTTGGGTACGTTTTTGTTCTGCAAAAGCCTTTGGTAAGGACCTGCCTCCTTGGGAGCTTCTCAAAGCGTCCTCTCAGGGCTGACTCGCAGCTGATTTAATGCTGAATTTCCTAAATTCTTTATGTAAGAACATAACAGCTCCCCGCATGAAGCAATAATGTGAAAAGATGCTGCACGATGAACGAGGTTAGATAACCCCTGTTCTTCCCTCATCGTGCTGCTTGTGCTGGGACTTAAGTCACTGCTGACATACTCGTGCACGTACAGAACAAGATGTTTGAAGGAGAAACAGTAGCAGGGCCATTATGCTGTGAGCAGGGGGAAGCCACAGTTAAAATGGATGGCAACAAAATTAGGTGCTTTTGGATCAGTTGTTGAAGCAACTGTGGCATCGAGGAGGATTTTTCCACTTCTGTTAAAATGCATTCCTTGGAGATGCCTTAGATTTTATCTCTTTGTTAGAAGATCAGGCTCTCTGATCAGGTCCCTTAGGAACTTCTCCAGTTTTCCAGCAGGATAAGTGCTGTCCATTGTGATCCAGGTTGCTCTTCTCTTGTGTTCTGGTTAGGTCTTGGTCTCCGTGTGCTTTTAGAGCTGTGCAGCAGTCGCAGTTTCTCTGGTCATCCGCAGCAGGCAGCGGTTGATCTGAAGCACTGCTACTTCCTCAGCTGCACAAACTGGTATTTAATAGAGAATGGGGATAAAACACTCCAGGAAACCACTTGAAAGATGATGGGGAGACAGGGGTGTGCATGTGCCACAGCGTGGGAGTCGCTCTGGGCAGCACCTGGTATTTACAGCCAAATTAATTGTGGTTGTTGCTTAAGATGAGATGCAGTAGTTAAACCTCTACTTCCCATACATCATTTTAAGTGCAACTTTCACCCTGTAAGATTTTATTGATTTGTTCTTCCTATCACACAGTATGAAAACAGTCTGAAAACTTAAATGTAACATTATATACAGAAAATCAGGTGACACTTGCTGTATGCTAACCCTGATTTGATGCTCTCGCTTCTGTTATGACTAGTGAGCTAGAGAAACCTGCATTTTTAGAGCTGCTTTGAAAAGATCAACACAGTGGCTACTCGGAGTACCGGTAACAAATGCTCTTTTCCCTTCAGTCCTGCTCCTTATTCTCAGCGAAGATGTGATGTAGGATGCGCTTGGATACATGAAAGTAGGGGAAAAAAAAAAAGATTTCCAGTAGCAGGAAGGAAGTAAAAAGGATGCTGTCTGATCACACATTGCAGTCTCATTTTAAAGAGCTAAACTGTTACTGAAGGTCAGGGATAATTGGATAACAGTGCAGAGACATTAAAAATGGGGTCTGCATATTCTTAACATTAGC
This sequence comes from Tinamus guttatus, assembly GCF_059628265.1. Lineage (NCBI taxonomy): Eukaryota > Metazoa > Chordata > Aves > Tinamiformes > Tinamidae > Tinamus > Tinamus guttatus. Next base: position 430,082 of record NW_028288866.1, on the reverse strand, counting down.
AGGTTCAAACTTCTGGCACAGCTCACTGCTGTTTTATGTGTCTCATTAACCATTAAACACCAAATTAAATACAGAAAGGGGGTCAAACAGTTCATTCTTGCTCCTGTTGTTTCTGAATGTTTTAAGTACAATGCATTGCACCCCAAGAGGTGGTTTTATAAAACGCATGGACCCCAAATACTTGCTTGATAAAATTCCATGCTCTTGGTCAACACCATAATGAGTTTTCTCCTACTGTTATTTTCCCAAGTTGGCAGTTACACAGAGGTAAAAAAACCTTGGTTTTACTGTAAAAAAAAACCCAAAACCCCAAAACTTGGTTCTGCTTAACAATATCAAAACTAGCTTGGTTGTTTGGTAAGCTGTCCACTTTCAGAAGCCCAAGCCATTTTTGGCTCAGTTAATTGTCGCCTTTGAATTGTAAGAAATTCCACCAGAAACGTATATATATTTTTTTTCTTTAGACCCAACCACATTGAATTTATGCTAAAATGTGCCCAAGTTACTCTAGCAGACTTTTTAAATGGAATAGCTCAGAAAGAGCCGTAATGGTTTAATAAAATACGATCTACTGAGTGAGCCAATTCCCATCCAAATCCAATCAATATATGAAAAGCAAACAAACAAATCCCCCTCAAAGCCTCTTTTACTTTCTTGAGTTCAGTTGTAGAAGTGTTAAACGGCAGTTTTACCTATGAATCGTAACAGTTGAATGAGAGAAGAAAACAAAATAAAATGAAAAATACAGCTCAAAATTAATCAGTTGTTCTGGCAAGTACAATATAGCCACACTCCCCAAAGAGACACTGAGGTTTTCCAGGAATAGCTGAGCTCTCAAACATCTTTTACCATTGACCTTGCATTTAATACTTCTACTAATCTACTAACTCTTATGTGTCATTGCTCTTATTTTCAGAGGGTTTTCAGATCTGATTGGAGTTCAGTCCCTTTTGAGGTTAAGAAGGTGCTGTAGTGTGATGATCTACTGAAGATGGACAAACAAAACAGTTCTACTTCTATCTTCCCAAATATGGCATACTGAATCAGAATCCCTTCTGGGAAACGGTACATTTGTCAAATATATACCTAAAATAAAAATCAAAAAAAGACAAGAGAAGAGATTGCCTACTCCAAGGAAAGTATAAGTCAGAAACATCAGTCTTCAAAGAAGAAAATGGACCACCGCAAAAAGGCCAAAAGCTGGTGGTGCTGGAGAAGTGATTTATGATTGTACAAGTAAAAAAAGAAAAAAAAAAGATCCAGTCAATGCAGTAGGTATAAGCAATATAAAGCAATATTTCAACACACTTGGTTTATATACACAGCTCTACTTCAAAGGAAGCTTTTGGAAAACAGCAAGATGAAGGCGGCGGCCCGGGAACCTTCCGACTGTTGGGTTTTGGGGCGCTTGACAGGAGGTGCCACGTCCTGCCCAGCAGCACAACCTACAGAGGTGTGTGGGGATTCGCGCTGTGGTCCTCGTGCCCCGAGAGATGTGCCTCCTCCTGCTCTTTCTGCAGGATGCACAACACTGACTTGTGGAGGATTCCGCACTCTTGGAGAGACCTTGTAAGGTCACAAAAACTCCTCCTTGGTACCTCCATGGTTTCAACACTACAGTGTTTGTATCTGGTGGTGGTTTTCTGCTCTGCCACAGCAAGGACCTTCTGAAGAGTGTCTGTTGGCTTGAAATGATGCTCGAATCTTTGACCAGATGGAGATCTAATAGCAAGCAGCAAACTTGGCTCTTTCTTTGGTGGCTCTTCCAAACTTGAAGCGGACAATGAAGAGCTCTCTTGCCTCATTTTCCTTCCCAGCTCTTCAGACGGACACTGAACATGCAAGCCTTCCTCAGGAGGTTCTTCAGCTTCTGACAATATGCTGGCCGATCTTTGTTCTCTAGAAAGGGGTTTGAGTTTTTCAGCTTCTACCAGTCCCTTACTCATTTTCAGCCTGCTGGTCTGCTTGGTTACTATTTCCACAGCACTGTTCCCTAAGTCTTTCCTGCCAATGGAAGGGAGCACCCTGTACTTGTTCAGGGAAGAGGAGGTCCTCAAAGGCACTTGCTGCAGGAGCTCCGGGATTTCTTCAGGAGACACCTGGCTGGATGGGAACACCGGTTTTGGCGATAACGTTCTCTGTCTATTGGCTGATTCCTGGGCAGCTGACGGTGAAGATGGCACTCGGCAAGGATAAGCTTCCACCTGGGGAGAGTAACTGAAGCTCGACCGTGTGCGTCCCTTGGCAGATTTTGGCCTGGTCACGTTCATGTTGACAGCGCTTGTCCACAAGAAAGCAGCTGCTGTGCTTGAAGGGAAGTAGCGCTCGGATGGTGCTAACTTCAGAAGAGCCGCTGTGGCCATTGCTTCTCAACACACCTGCAGACAGGGCAGCAGAGGGAAAAGTTAACAGGAACTCACCAGAAAATTTCTCTAGAGTTTTATTTCCCTACAGCTTCCACTTTTATGCTGTGTATTATCTAATAGCAGCAGATCTAGCTAGTTTTGTTACAGATTAAATCATTTAAGGTTTCATCATTTAGAGCACAAGGAAGCTGCGGTCTTTTCAGTCTAAAGACTGATTTTGAGAGAGAAATTTTTTGCACACTGGAAACTTAGTGGAAATGGCCCATGAGTGAACTTCGAAGGAAGTACAGACCTGACATTTCTGCTATTCCTGCATTGCAAAATCTTCCCAACATGGACTTCAGTGTAAGACTGACTACATCTTTTTTTTTTTTTTTTAATCTCTTCTTTAAAGACCCTTGAGGTTGAACAATTAATATAGAGAAACCTATTTTAACTTTGCCACCAATCAAAAACTGTTCTATCTGGTAGAGACTGATAGCAGCCTTCCATTAAAGAAGCCTACTGTACTTTTCCTGGAAAATATATATCCTGGAATATCCTGGAAAATCAAGAAGGGGTTACTTACTTCTTCTTCCTTCTTTTATTGCTTATGTAGCAGAATTGGTCAAGGAAAAAAAAAAAAAAAGTGAAATTTGTGTGAGATCATTTCCAATATTTATAAAAGGTACTTCCAGACCTACCTGCTAATCACCCCAAAGCAAACAAATAAGAAAAAGGAACCACCCCTACCATTAATGAATGGTTTATTTTGTCTTTTCAGCATTCTTCACAAAAAAATAACCTCGTCTGTGAATAACCTTCATAAGGCTTTTTTGCAAATGCACAAGTTGTCTGTTCCTGCAGACAGGATACCTCTGCCCAAGCTCCCCTGCCTGCATCAAATAAGAAAGATTGGGAAAATAGATGCATTCAGGCCTTCTGCCAGTGATGTGTTATTTAACACTCTTCCTCCTCTACCTCTCATTTTAGCGGAATGAAGTATCAGTAAGTTAGCGCTTGGCAAAGACGACACAGTTGCCATGGGCCCTGACAACCCAGGGGGACAAAACTGCTCCAGGAGCCCCCGGCTCCAGCTCCCGACTGCTTTGTTCGTCTGTTTGTCTTGTGCCCAGCAGAGCTCCGACCAGCAGCAACGTGAACCTGCAGCCAGGACTCATCCGAGTCTCCTAGGACGGGCCAACGGGACGGGGAACGGGCAGGGTCATTCACCCCGTCTAACAAACCAACTCCAAGGCAACAAAACAACCACAGAAAGCTCCACGCTGCAATCCCGTGCCCTCTGGAGAGATCTGAAACGCACTGAAGTGGGCACTGAGTATCGGAGCAGGGCAGGCTGAAAACAAAACCCAAACCATCTGCCAGGAGCCACGGCCGGACTCTCCCAAGCAAGAGCCCGTGTCCCGCTAGCAGCTTCTATATGGATTGGATGGTTAGTGTGAGCGGGTGACCCGTGGTGTTTACGTGTGATCTGAGCACGAACTGCCTGAATTGTTGGGGCGGGGAGGGGAAGCAGCCCCACAGTGTGGTGGGGCAGCCCCCGCTCGGCCCCACAACCCCAGCGACCACGTCAGCTCCAGCCCTACAGTCCAAACTTGTCCTGAACCCCCAGATAGCCCCATTCCGGCCCTGAAAACACAGCCCTGTGCCACAGGAAGAGCCCACAGGCTGCTCCCAGCCCCACAGGCTGGTCCTGACCCTGCAGCCGAGCCTCAGCGCTGCAGCACAGGCCCACGGCCAAGCCTCAGCTCCACAGAGCAGCCCCACAGCCTAAACTCTGCCCCACAGCTAGGCCATAACCCTTCAGCTCAGCCCCACAGCGCAGCCCAGCCCCATAGCTATACCATGGCCTCACAGCTCAGCCCCGCGGTCTAAACCCAATGGCATAGACAGGTCCTGGCCCCACAGCTTGACTCCACAGCATAGCCCTGACCCTGTAATCCTGCCCTATAACCAAGCGCTTGCCTCACAGCTCAGCCCCACAACCTAAAACGCAGCCCCATAGGCAGGCTTGGGCCCCCCCAGCATAACCCTGACCCCACAGCACAGCCCCATAGCCATGCCCAGGCCCCAGACCTCAGCCCTGGAGCTTAAATCAGCCCCATGGCCATGCCTGGGGCTGGCCCCACAGCTCATCTCCCCAGCATAGCTCTGACCCCATAATCCAGCCCCACAGCCATACCCTGGCCTCACAACTCAGTCCCACAGCCTAAGCCAGCCCCATAGCCAGGCTCAAGCCCCACATCTCAGTCCCACAGCCTAAAGCCCCATTAGCAGCTGTGGCCCCACAGCCCGGTCCCATGGCAGAGTCCTGACCCCGTTGCCAGGCCCCAGCCCCACGGCTCAGCCCCATAGCCCGGCCCCAGCCCCATAACTAGGAGCCGGCCCCGCCGGACGCTCCCGGCCTCCCTCTTCACCTGCCGCCTGTGCCCGCTGGTCAACGCTGCCGCGTTGCCATGGCGACCGCCCGCTTCCGCCACCGCAGAGCCGCTGGGAGCGCTTCCCACCCGCAGCGCCTCTCCCGTCACCGCTCCCCATTCCCATCACCGCTCCCGCCACCGCTCCCGATACCACTCCCGTCACTGCTCCCGCGCCCGTTCCCGTCACTGCTCCCGTTACTCCTGTCACCTCTCCCGCTCCTGTCACCTCTCCCATTACCGCTCCCGTCACAGCTCCCTCTTCCCCCTCCGTGATCCATCCTCTGCTGCTCCACTTCTCCCTTTGCCTTTCCGCCTTTCCGCGCTCCTTTCTTCTTCCTCACCTGACCCACCTCTCCCTTTGCCTTCCCACCTGGTCTCTCTCCATGCTGCTTCCTCCCACACACACCCTTTCCCTTTACCTGTCCCCCTTTCCCCTCTCTGTGCTTATTCCTCACCCGTTCCTCCTCTCCCTTTGCCTTGCCACCCTTCCCTCTTTGGTGCTTCTTCTGCCCCAGCTTCTTGTCTCCCTTTACCTCTCCCCCTTTCTCCCCTCCATTTTTCTTCCTCCCCTGCTCCACCTCTCCCTTTGCCTCTCCCTCTTTCCCCTCCATGTTTCTTCCTCCCAAGCTGCCCCCCTCCGTTTACCTGTCCCCCCTCCATGCTTCTTTCTCCCTTACTCCCACTCTCCCTTTACCTCTCCCCCTTTCCCACCTCTGTACTTATTCCTCCTTTGCTGTCCCTCTCCCTTTGCCTCTCCCCTTCTCCTCCTCCATGCTTCTTCCTCTCCTGCTCCTTCTCTCTCTTTTTCTTCTCCTATTTTTTTTTTCTTTTTTATTCTTGAAAAATCTATCCTTACTTCTCCATTTCCTTTCTTCCTTGGACAGTTCCCCATGCCTTAAAGCAGCAAATGTCCGACAGCGCATCCCTCAATGAGTTCCTCCTCCTGTCATTCACAGAGGCATGGCAGATGCAGCTCCTGAACTTTGTGCTGTTCCTGGGCATCTACCTGGCTGCCCTCCTGGGCAATGGCCTCGTCATCACAGCTGTAGCCTGCGACCACCACCTGCATACCCCCGTGTACCTCCTCTTCCTCAACCTCTTCATCCTCGACATTGGCTCCATCTCCACCACTGTCTCCCAATCCATGGCAAATGCTCTGTGGGACACCAGGGCCATATCCTACTCAGGATGTGTTCCCCAGGTCTTTCTGCTTGTCTTTTTACTTGCAGAGTATTTTCTTCTCACTGTCATGATCTACAATTGTTTTGTTGCCATCTGCAGACCCCCGCACTATGGGACCCTCATGGGCAGCAGGGCTTGCATCAAAATGGCAGCAGCTGCCTGGAGCAGAAGCTTTCTCTATGCTGCCCTGCACACTGGAAACACATTTTCACTACCACAACCACTCTGCCAAGGCAAGTGCAGCAGTTCTTCTGTGAAGTTCTCCAGATCCTCAAGCTCTCCTGCTCAGACACTTACCTCAGGGAAGCTGGGGTTGTTGTGGTTAGCGCCTGTTGAATCTTTGGGTGTTTCATTTTCATTGTGCTGTCATATGCACAGATCTTCACAGCTGTGTTGAAGACCCACTCAGAGCAGGGCCAGTGCAAACGCTTTACCATGTGCATCCCTCACCTGGCAGTGGTTGTCTTGTTTGTCAGCACTCTTGTGTTTGCCTACCTGAAGCTCCACTCCATCTCATTCCCAGATCTGGATCTGGTGTTGTCTCTTCTGTATGCAGTGGTGCCTCTCAGAGTCAACCTTCTCATCTACAGCTTGAGGAACAAGGACCTCAAGGATGCTTTGAGGAAACTGGTTCCATGGGCACAGTGTCAACCCAAATAACTATCCCATGTGCATCCACTCATCATTCACTGATCATTCAAGGATATGTGTTCTTCATTACATTCTTTCTTTTCTTCCCTCCATTACGTTATTATGAAAAAGAAATATATATATATATGTATATGTATATATTGGTTCATGACACTTTTCTTCAGGAATATTTCATTTGAACATGAGTCCATGTTGAAGCAGGAAGCCAGGCTTCCTTGTCATGAGCACAGATGGAGGAATCTCAGAACCTCAGGAGTAATTCTCCTTTTTTTGGAGTCTGTTTTGAACTGACAGCAGGGAGCTCAGGGGAGAGGGTCAGGTTTGAATGAGAATGGGTTGTGCTTGACCATGGATCCCATGTACATCGGGAGGATTTAGCTCCTCTGGCCACAGTCAGGGTGTGATCTCACACTCTCCCTGTGCGGGTGGCAGCCAGCTGTCGTTGTGGGCTCATCCCCCTTCGCTCTCTAGCGCTCTGCTCCAATGCTACGAGTGCAGGTAGAGTGGAGAGGAGTCAGGTAGCGCCATGTGGAGACAGACCTTGTGCTTGACAGGACCACCTGCCACAGAAAGCATTTCCTCATTGCAGCCTTTGTGTAAGAGATGCAGCTTTCCCAAGACATTTCCAGCAACTGCATCAGGAATTTTTCTTTTTAGAGTTGTTTTCTTCATTCACACGCTGTCCTTCTGTGCTCTATTCTGCGTATATGGCCCAGCAGTTCTCATAACCTGATAATAGTAGGGCTGCGTTTCCATAAATTCAGGCAGGACCAGGCAGTGGGCACCCTTATGCCAGACCTGGCCTTCAGAAAAACATTCTTGTAATAAAAAGTGATCTCGTCTGTGACATAAATCTCTGAAGTTTGGCCTTTCTTCAGAACCTGGGATCAAAAATATGCCCAAGGGATCAAAAATACTCACCACAAAAGTACCTGCTGCTCTGCCTGTGCAATCCAGTGGCTCCAGGGGGCATGATCAGAGCCTCAGAGTGATCTGTTGGAGACCAAGGGCTGTTCATTTCTTGGTGACCACTGCTAGTGGAGATGCTGAATGGTCTTTGATCTGCTTGACGATGTCCCACAGGTAGCAATGTTGATGACTGATGCTCAATTTCCTGGAGGGAAATGTGAACCCAGGACAACTCAGGGAACTCCAGGGATAGTGTGTGTCTGCAAGTGAGTGGAGCCTCACAAAGTGAGGGATGGTCCCTGCTGGAGTCACCAGAGCTAAAGCACAATATCCAGGCATGCATAGGGAAAGAGATGGCTCTACAAGCTCTAGAGAGCCAGTGTGGACCCAGAGAAGGGGAACTGGACCATGATTCATGTACTCCCAGTGAAACATCATGGGCTTGTGACTGACCAATAAACTCTACCATGGAAGAATGCTAAGAGGAAATGGGCAAAAGGTGAGGTGCCCATGAAGCTCAGGAATGATCCAGGATGTAACTCATTAGTTGCATCTATTGTACAAAAACTGACTTTATTTCAACACACAGTGCACCAGAGGATGACCTTTGTGTTAGATATGCAGCTATAAATGTTAAGTGGATTAACTGGTGTAAACTTTTCTTCCAACATGAGGGAAGTGTATACTTGGCTCAGCCCAAGAGAATATAAAATCTGAACTACTAATAGGAATTTTGAAGAGAGTAGTGGGCTTCAGCTGACTTCAAAGCACATATTCCTTCCCAGTGATTGGGGACGCCCAGCCTTGTGACGGTGAGCATATTACAGAGACCAAAAATGGAAAGTGCTTTGGTAACATGATTGAAGTATATAAGTGCACACTTGCGATTACAGTACACTGCTGAATCATACTGCTAAATCAAAAACCCTGTGTAAAATCAAATATCTTCAAAATAAACTTAATATTAAATATTGCACTCTCCCTATGTGAAAAATGTCAGAAAGAATCTAGCCAGACGCTAATTGGTTTTACAGACAGGGTATTCCTGAAAGTGCACATTTTCTACTGTAGTGCTAGCATTTCAGCAATACCAGGATTTCTAATTTATGGTTACAGTTGCAGATAAGAGCCTGACAAAGGTAACTTACACTGAGAGGGAAGGGTGGTGATAAATCCAGCTGCAGATGGGACCATTACCATTAAGAGGGTATAAACTGTTATAAATAGCAGCAAAGACTGGAAAAATACCATCATCTGAAGGGTTTGAAAAAGAGGAATGCAAAAAACCTCTCTGGGATTTTTTTATAGGCAGAAAGATATTGTACTGAATCCAGTGATATTTGAAATGAATTTCAAAAATGGAAACATTCTAGAAAACTGAAGAAAGGAAAAGGAGAAGCAGATGTTTGATGATTGCTGAGAACTTTTTTGACAATGGTAGTGTAAAAGTTAGAAAAGGAGATATATAGAATAGAAATCAGTGATTCTAGCAAAATGAGAAAAACCTTTTCATGTTGTCCGTGGAGCAACTCAGGCACTGAAAATAAGTTAAGGCTACTTCTTTAAAACTACAGTCACAGAAGGAATACAATCTGTAATATCACGAGACCAAGGACTAAGAACAGGCAATAATGTTACACTAACCCTAGAATCTGTGGTTAATCTAAAACTGGTTGTAATAACACTGGATGGGAAGCCCGTCAAAGCTTTAATAGTAAAGCAAAATGGATCCTACAAACATATAAGGCCAGGTGTTCAGATGTGAGTTTAAGCCCAAAGTCTCTCCTGAGATCCAAAGGGCTGCTTTTGCAGAATCCAGCAATAGGGACTCACTGCCCTTCTTTTCCCCTGCACTGATGGTAACAACTGTGAATGTCAAAATTCTGCTATGTTCAGAGGTCAGCTGAGGGTCCAGGAGTGGGATCCACTGGAAAAAAAAAAAAAACATGCAGGAGGAAAATCCCTTGTCTAGGGAATAGACTGAAATGACACCATGGACTAGGACTGAAGGAAAAGACAGAGCTGGGAACCCAAGCTGGGCTAAGGCTGCTTCCATCTCTGTCTTAGCCCTGAGGAGCTCAGCTCAGACTTTCACAACTCCACTTTCCAGTGCACTTGAAAGCCCAGGCTGAAGGACAGGGCTTTACTAAAGAGCTGGGGAAGGGTGGGAAGCCTGGAATGACTGTCTCTGTGGCACAGTGTGGCTACCACTAGCAGGGTGCAGGTGCACACACTGGAGCACAGAAGTCCCCCTTCATGCTGTGATATTGCCAGAGACGCACAAAAGAGCTGGTCAGCACAATTTGACCAACGCAGGGGCAACAGCTGAGGTGATGTGGTCCCATCTGCACCTTGCTCTGCTTGTCTCTCTGCATTCCAGCCCAGAGAGTGGGTGAGCAACAAGCCCAGCCACTGGCTGTGGCCCTAACACCACCCAAGATGTTCCGAGGAAACCATGGTATGCTGGCAGCTCATCCGCAAGCTGCATTTTTCTACTGTCAGAGCAGAATTACAGGGACAAGGAAATACAGCAAGCTACTCTTTTGAGCAGCACCAAGAAGCAGAGCAAATAGAAGAAAAAGCTATATGGACACAGAACTAGAAATGCTACAGAGCGAGGGGACAAGGACTCAACTCATTGCTCATGAGAGCCCCTTAAATCTACTAGAACTGTTTCCCTATTTCAGCTGCACTAATGTTGAGTAGCTACTGCCCAGGAAGCAGCAAGGTGTTCTTGATGAAACAGAGTATGCGTGCCTGGCCCAGGGGGGAATCTGGTCAGCGGGTAGGGCTTTCACACACGGGGCTGCTACCATGTACTCTACCAGTCATTAACTCTTTGCCAGGTCTTCCACAGGTGTTCCCACTGCAGTGCTGAATGCCAACAGTTACACATGCTCCTATTTGATGTGCTGAGAAATATTTTTTTAGCATGGGAAAATATAAATGTAAATGAGTACTCATTACATTAACGCATACATTTTTATCTTTATATTTTATTTAACTTTCCAAGATAAAATTAATTAATTTAAGTTCGTCTGTTACAGAGAAAAGATAGAATCAACACAAACCAAACATGGATGGAGTGTTGGTAAGCCATTAAACTGGCAATCCTGTGCCATTAAACTGTTTATTGCTTATCACTGTCAAAAGTGAGGTGACATCAGAAGAACCTTCCTGAGCCGAGAGCCTGTTGTTGGTCTTTCAAATTCAGAAGAACACAAAAAACAAAGCCAAAAAAACTCAGAATATGTATCCAGGCATGTCCCTGCTTCTGAGCTATGAGTACTCAGGAAAAAGTGACCGCACGATCAACATCCATACCTATAACCTTCCCAGGCAGAAGTGACCTCAGAAGCACAAACCACAGCCATGTCCCTGCTCCTGGCTGTCATGTTCTCACACTTAAATGACCCTGTTGTTGGTTCCCAAGAATGATGAAAAAGTTGTTCTCCAGGATTTGCTTGCTTCTGCAGTAGCTTCCCTGGGGCTGGGAGAGGGCCTAGAAAGTTGCAGGGCCCTGACCCCAGCCAGACACGTCAGCATCTTCTCCTTGTGAACCGTGAGACCTGGCCTCCCTCCAGTCCTCTGAGTGAGTGTCCAGGTCCTCTCCTGCAGGGTTGTAAGAGACCAAGGTCTCCTTGCGCACCTAGAGGGCATGGCTCTGATGAACACCAATAAGCACTGCAAGTTACTGTCTCCAAGCACCTGGCCTGGAAAGGAGTTTCAGGAGAGGTTTGGTCACTCGGCACAACCTCAGGCAATGCAGTAACTTGAGGAATCCTCCAGGACTATTCTAGCACTTCCTTGAATAACACATTTTGGAAGGAAAGAAAGGGCTTGGTCCCTTATATCCCTGTCCAGCCAGCTGCAGGGAGTATCTGGCCACTGCTCCCGTAGCTCTGCTGCTCCATGTGTACAAGCTGATTGGAGCCAGCAGACCCCTCTGTCCTCAGAGCTTGGAACAGAAAAGCCTTACTGGCTCTGTCCCTAGCACCTCTTTTCTTCCTCACTCTGGAGCAGGCGGTGGCAAGCACAGACATTTATAATGCCTGCACTAAGCCATCTCCTTCCCAAATGCAGTCCATTTACCTGCCCTGGAGAGATGTGTGGACACACGGGCAATTCTACTGCAGAGCTGATCAGCTAGGGACTTAATTTAACAGAAGGAAATTCTGAGTGTAGGGGAAGGGCTGAAAGACTCTGGGGCCACCTTCCCCAGTCCAGGAGCTGGAACTTCTGCCTATTGGTGAAGAGGCAAAAAAAGAAGTTAAATTTTGCCAGTAATTCTGCAGCACAGCTGTGCTCACACCACCCCCCAAGACCACTGGAAATCACACTAGCTCTGGGGGGCAAAGGGTGTCTGCAAACTTCCTGCTGGGCTCTCCCTCGTGCTCCCCGCACAGGGCCCTGAGCTGGTGGTTCTGCTCTGCAGAGTGAGTGGGATGTAGTACCCTGCGGTCATGGGGTGATGCTGCACTGGCTGTGGTGGTTGGGCTGGGAAACAAACCCAGCTGGATGGGCACCACTGCACCTCACAACTCCCTAGGGGATATACATGATAAGTCCCCAAGGAATATGTGGCTATGGATGATGCCCTGAGCAAACATAGGGCATTTCTAACAGCCCAGAGAAAGGGCAGGTCTGATACAGTGATTGACATATCTACAGAAGGCCTGTCAGTAAGACAAATAGGGATCATGCCTCAGGACCAGTAGAGTGAATTCAAATACAACAATGATTATAATCATTATTCATATTATTGTCTCAGAGAAAATGCCCCAGATACAAAAGAGTCCATGATTTATTAGAAATCACTTGTGAGGAGGGACAGGCAGCTTACGGTTGCTGGGCTAGTACCAACTGAATGAGTTCCTTCAGAGCATCCTTGAGCTCCTTGTTCCTCATGCTGTAGATAAGGGGGTTCAGTGTTGGAGGAATGACAACATACAGAAAAGCCACCACCAGGTCCAGAGTGGAGGAAGAGATGGAGGGTGGCTTCAGGGAGGCAGATGTAACAGTGATGACAGAAGGGGAGACGACTGCCAGGTGAGGGATGCACATGGCTTTGCGCTGGCCCTGCTCAGAGGGTATCCTCAGCGTAGCAGTGAATATCTGCACGGATATTGAATGAATATCCAAACATTAAACAAAGGCTAACCACCAGAGTCCCAGTTTCCCTGAGGCAGAAATCTGAGCAGGAGAGCCTGGAGAATCTGAGAAATTTCACAGAAGAACTGATCCACAGCACTACCTCAGCAGAGTGGTAGTGAAAATGTATTAGCAATGTGCAAGACAGCACTGAGAAAACTACTGCCCCAGGCAGCGGCTGCCATCTTGAAACAAGCTCTGGTGCTCATGAGCATGCTATAGTGCAGGGGTTTGCAGATGGCAAGGCAGCGGTCACAAGCCATGACACTGAGAAGCCAATACTCTGCTGAAGTGAAAATGACAAGGAAAAAGACCTGGGCAGTACATCCTGAGTAGGATATGGCCCTGGTGTCCCACAGGGAATTGCTCATAGATTTGGGGACAGTGGTGAAGGTGGAACCAATGTTAAGGAGGGAGAGATTGAGGAGGAAGAAGTGCATGGGGGTGGAGGTGGTGGTCGCAGGCTACAACTATGATGATGAGGCCATTGCCCAGGAGGGCAGCCAGATAGATGCCCAGGAAGAGAGAGAAGCTGCGGTTCCTGTGTGTCCCCAAACCCCAGGAGGAAGAACTCAAGTGAAGGAGCTGTTGTTGGACATTTGCCCTGGGTTCAAGGCACTGTCCAAGGAGGAAAAGGTGTTTACAAGTTAGAGCAGACTTCTCTGAATAAAACTCATTGCAGTCCTCATGGTACCGTCCATGTTTCCTCTCTGCTTTCCTTCGTTCAGCTCTTTTTTTCTGATCTCTGGTTTGTACTGGCTAAGTACGCCATGCAGAGTAGGGAATTCTGCATGGGAGAGTACATGGAGGTGACAAACTGTCCCATGTCTTTGGTATACCTGTGCTGAGTGAAAGGGCCTTGCTCAGGTGACCAAATAGGAGTATTCTCTGTTTACTATTGTGAGATATGAATGCAGAACTCATACCAGCTGTACCTGAAAGAGATCTTTGTGAGGGACCCATCTCCACCAACTTTACCGTCTTGAACAGAGTCTGTATGTGAATCAGTCACCTCCCACTCTGGCAAGAGAAACAGTGCAGTGAAGACAGGGGTTGTCCCAACCTTTTCTAGATGTCTCTGTCCCAGTCACACAAGCACTGCCCTCACTGGTTCTTCAGGCATCCCCAGCTGCTGCCCATGTTCTTCTTCAGTGAGAGGGGGCGAACACCTGAGAAGCATTTTGCAAACGCATGACTCATTTGCAAATGAATGAATATCTTCAAGTTTGCCCCTATTCCTGGTAGATCCTTGCACACCCTTGTCTTTGATCCTTGTCCCAGTACAGAGCTGGCTTGTATTTGCCCCCGTCCTACAGACTATAGGCTACAGTCTATTCTGCTTCACCTTCTCCCTTTCAGACTCCCTGGCCCTCTTCCTCTGACAGCTTGCACTGCATGTTTGCTAAATTATTCTCAGGATTCTTTATGGACTGTTTCCATTCAACTCCAATACAATCCCAAGAGATATTCTAATGCAGAACTTGTCCAGGTACTGCTCTCAAGTAAGATGGGTCTGGGAGTTTATACTTTCTACAGTTTTCCCAGTACTTCCAAACGATTCCTGACATTTCCCCTGTCATGAACTCCCAAAAGATATGTGTTGGCACACAATGTACATCTTCAGAATGGTGTTACAAACACTCTGGAAAGAACTACTAACACTGCAGAACACTGGAAATGTCTTGCAATGTCCTAAACCTAGAGAGACTCCATGGGATCAAGAAGAAAGTTAGCAATTTGTTTCTTGCTCAAGATGAATCCTAAAGAAACTGAAACTGAACATCTCCCTGGCCATCCCAAAGATATCACAGGCTGCTTTTTAATAGCAGGTTTGAAGATTTCCTTATCTCCCCAAGGAGAAACATGGCCTCACCTGGTGCTAGAAGAAGGGAGAAACATAACACAGGAAGGAGGCAGAGCTGGCAGGGAGAGGGCACAGGAGAGGCACTGTGCTTTTCTCCACCGCTTCAGGGTGGGTCAGAGCCCATCAGAGGCTGGTCTGGTCAGGAGGAGACTGCAGCCACCTGGGCAGGCTGGAGGCTGTCTTCAGCAGGGCTTCCCAGCAGGCATATCTGTGTTGGTGCCATCCACCCCAGCACAGCCCTGTCAGACCATGTCCAGGGCCCGCAGGAAGGCATGTCTCAGGCTGCACTTGAGGTCATTCCCTTTGCCAGGATCTGCTCCCAGGCTCATACACACACACCTGGGCCAGAGATGGGCAAAATGTAACAAAATAAAGACAGATGGAGCATACCACCACAATGATGTTTTTAGGATCCCTGGAAGATGCTTGCCAGGCCCAAGACCAGACCTCCAGTCCTGCACCCAAATCTCTGGCCCTGGGAAAGCCCACAGCAGGAGCAGAGGGACACAGTGCAAGCACTTGGGTCCATAACCAGAAGGCTTGATCCATTTGCTTCAAGACATTCATGGTCAGAGTTCCAGTTTAAAAAATAAAAATAATAATAATAATAAAAAACTAATGTATTTGGAACTTTTATGTAGGGTTTTGAAATCTTCTGAATAGGGTTATTAGTTGCTGTCCAGCTGATGATGGTAGTCTCTGGCACAGGTATCCTTCTATAGCATCTTCAGCTGGATCAGATGACAGTCCCCCTGGCAGTTGGGTTGTTTCAGTGAACCCTGGCAATCCAGCTGGACCTTATTCATATGTAACCACTCCAGAGCATGCACGATCCATTTCTGTTGATAAAGGACTATATTATATGGGCAAATGGGGACTGCTGATCTAACTGCTAATGCTCAATCCAGCTGATGAAAGGAACTGACTTCACAATTGACATATCAAACCTGTCACTCTAACCCACCTCTCCTTTCCCACTGAGCTCTCTGGTCTATGGGGACGGCTTTCAGACCCCCTTCATGACTGCACAACGCCTGCCTGCCTGCTGCCCAGTTGGACTGCTGCAAAAGAAGTGACCTCACAAACAAGATCCCAGCGGACCACCTTGACCTGTCTCTGCCTCTCCACTCCCCAGGAGCTCTCCTCTCTCCTGAGGGCCCTTGATGACCGCACTTGCCTTCCCACCTGCTGCTGCCCAATCAGCTGCTGTGCAAGGAGACACCTCACAGTCAGAGTGACCAAGGTTGCCATCTCCTCTCCTGCCCTCTGACCACAATGTCGCCATCTTCTCTCCTGCTCTCTCACCATCCCTGAAGTGCTCCCTGCTGCCCGGAAGCCTCTGTGATGCTGTTGGTGACCTCACAAGGCTGTCCTCCCTGCCCAATGCTGGCCAATCAGGTGAGTGTAATGGAAACGACCTCACGACCAGCACACAACACTGTGAGGTCATGAGAGACCAATTGCGAGGTCACCTGAGGTCCATTTTCAGGCGGCCCATTGTGAAGTCATGAGAGGCCCTTTGTGAGGCAGCTGATTGTGAGGCCGTCCTTTGTGAGGTCATGAGAGGCCCGTAGTGAGGTCACGATCATCCCATTATGAGGCGGCCCATTGTGAGGTCACGAGAGGCCGATTCTGAGGCGTCCCATTGTGAGGTCACGAGAGCCCCATTGTAAGGTGGCCCATTGTGAGGCAGCCCATTGTGGGGCAACCCATTCTGAGGTCACGAGAGGCCCCTTTTGGGGTAGCCCATGGTGAGTCGGCCTATTATGAGGTCACGAGAGGCCCATTGTGTGGTGGCCTCTTCGGAGGTCACAAGAGGCCCATTGTGAGGCCACAAGAGCCCCTTTGTGAGGCGGTCCATTGTGAGGCAGCCCTTTGTGAGGTCATGAGAGGTCTGTAGTGAGGTCACAATAGTCACGTTGTGAGGCGGCCCCTTGTGAGGCAGTTCATTATGAGGTCAGGAGAGGCCGATTGTGAGATCACGAGAGGGCCATTGTGAGGCTTCCCATTGTGAGGCGGCCCATTGTGAGTTCACGAGAGGGCCATTGTGAGGTTACAAGAGGCCCATTGTGAGGTCACTAGAGGCCCATTGTGAGGCAGCCCATTGTGAGGCAGCCCATTGTGAGGCGGCCCATTGTGAGGACAAGAGAGGCCCATTGTGAGGTCTCAAGAGACCCACTGTGAGGGGAGGCACTGTGAGCCATCCCATTGTGAGGCAACGAGAGGCCCATTGTGAAGTCACGAGAGATCCATTGTGAGGTGGCCCATTGTGAGGTCACAAGAGGCCCGTTGTGAGGTTGCCCATTGTGAGGCTGCCCATTGTGAGTTCATGAGGCCCATTGCAAGGCGGAAAATTATCAGGTCACGAGAGGCCCGTTGTGAAGTCACGAGAGACCCATTGTGAGGTGGCCCATTATGAGGCAGCCCATTGCGAGTTCAGGAGAGACCCATTGTGGGGTCACCAGATGCCCATTGTGAGGCATCCCATTGTGAGGCAGGCCATTGTGAGGTCACGAGAGGCCCATTGTGAGGTCATGTGAGGCCCATTGTGAGGCGGCCCATTTTGAGGGGGCCCATTCCGCGGTGACGAGAGGCCCTTTGTGAGGCAGCCCTTTATGAGTAGCCCATTGTGAGGTCCCGAGAGGCCGATTCAGAGGCGGCTCATCGTGAAGTCACGAGATGCATATTGTGAGGCGCATGATTGTGAGGTCACAAGAGGCCCATTGTGAGGTCATGAGAGGCCCGTTGTGAGTCAGCCCATTATGAGGTCATGAGAGCCCCATAGTGAGGTCAGGAGAGGATCATTTGGAGGTTACGAGATGCCCGTTGTGAAGTCATGAGAGGCCTATTCTGAGGGGGCACATTGTGAGGCGGCCCATTGTGAGTTCACGAGAGGCCCATTGTGAGGCGGCCCATTGTGGGGGTCACAAGATGCCCATTGTGAGGTCACGAGTGGCCGATTCTGAGGCGGCTCATTGTGAGGTCACAAGAGGCCCGGTGTGAGGCTGCCAATTGCAAGGGAGCACATTATGAGGTCAGGAGAGGCCCACTGTGAGGCGGCCCATTGTGAGGCGGCCCATTCTGAGGTCATGAGAGGCCCACTGTGAGGTCACTAGAGGGTAATTTTGAGGCAGTCCACTGTGAGGTCATGAGAGACCCATTGTTAGGTCACTAGAAGTCCACTGTGAGGCAGCCCATTGTGAGGTCACGAGAGGCCCATTGTGAGGCATGGATGGCCATGGTGCCAGAAATCAGGACTTCTCAGTTGAAGGAAAAGGATGGAAAGGCCCCGGTAGCTCTCCGTAGATCTGTACTGCTGGCTGGGAGTGGGTCAGGAGCATAAATGCTGCGTCTGTGGGAGTCCAGGAGGATATGAAGACTACCCATGGGTGCCTGCCCTATTGAACCCAGGTGCTTAGTTCATAACTTATGCAGAGTTCACTATGCTTCTAAAGATGTTTGTAGCGGTTTGTAAAAATAAATATTGGAAAAAAAAATGGGAGGGATTGAGCAGAATACCCAAGTGTGTGTATTCGCAAATAAGGGGACTTCCCCACAGTCTTTGCGTGATGAGAGGGACATAGGAATATATGCTGGGGGGGAGACTGAGGGGCGCTGTGAGTGAGTGGGGCAGAAGAGCATATGCCAGAAAGGAGGTTGCTCCCCCTTCTTTGGTGGAGGGACGGGGAGTCGGGTGACCTCAGGGGAGAGCAGATGGAAGGAGGCAGGAGTTTGGTGTAGGCGGGCCGGGAAGGCTGTAACTTCTGAGTACCTTGGCCAACGGGGAAAAGGAGAGGGCGTCCCTCGGTCGGGAAATTAGGATAAAAGGGGGGCTGCATCCTCCAGCAATTGGAGAGACCCCACAGGGATATGCCTGGTGGACTCTTCCTTTATTCAAATAAAGTTTTAGGAATCCTCTGTCTCCTTTTTGGACATGCAGTGAGATTTTCCACACACAAGTTACTTACACTGTTGTTTTGCAGAATTAGATATAGCCTGTTAGCAACCACTGTTAAGAAAGGGAACATTAAATCCACTCATATTCTCAATATTGAACAATGCTAACCATAATGGAAATGGAATGAAAAAGATCTTGGGCAAGTTATTCTGAGAGACCAAAATATCAAGTGGATATAGAACTGTATGTAACAACGATACATAGAAAAGCATTTATAGATTATAATAAAAAATGAGCTTGAAGCTGAACAAATTCTGCAAGGCATTGCAACATCAAAGAAAAAGACAGCTTTCAAGCCATGAATTTCAAGGAAAACTAACATATCACAGAGGCCTTTTCTGACTCTTCTATTCCTCTTTTTCATTGTAGGTCTTAAAATAAACCTTTTTTTTTCTTTGCCAATGTACCAAGAGAATTTTGGGAGAGAATTAATTATTCCTGAAGTGATTTAAGAGACTCAAATACTTTGTCATCTTTTTTCCCCAAAAAATCCTTCCCCTTCTGGCATGATGCATATCATGTGTCTAAAAGTGTGGAGAACTGCAGCATAAATCTAAAATTAATCTTCATTTCCTGATGAACACTATAAAGCCACCACTTAAAATTAATTTACATGCTGACACCTGCAGAAATGTATTGGTTGTATTTTGCCATCCTTTGCCAAGTGCATAGAGGTATTTTCATTCATTCACTTCTCGAAAATACAAACATCTCTTCCTTGAAATTCTGCAAATTCGATGGCTTCACAAGTACACGCAAAATAATTTTCACTAGCTTGTTATGCATTGTTACCAATGTTCTTCATGTGTTGATTTTATCGAGTATTTCGTTGATAAATTCCTACAAGCACTAAAAAGGAGACCTGATTTACACTGTTTCCATATCTGTTTCAGAAGAAACAGATTGCGTCTGTTGCGTCTGGCATTGCGTCATTAATACAGAACTTCAATACAGAACTGTAACTTTTTTTAAAAAAAGGGCGAACATTGCCCTATATAAATAACAAAATACATAAAAAATACATAAAAGAATACATGAAGAACAAAATGCTTTACCCAGACAACAGGTTCATCTCTGTGTCCACATTTCTGCTTCCATAGGGGAATCTGAAAGTCATAGTAATTTTGAATAAAGATTAACACGAGTGGTTCTTTGCCAGCCAACACATCATACCCGCTTATACCTATGCTGCAGCAAAACAAAACAAAACAAAAAAATCCACAAAACCACAGCATCAGTTTTGACATTTCTAGGGCACTCAGCTGCCAACCGCATTCTGGACCATCTAAATACATCATTCTGCTACACTGGCAGGTTACAGGGAAGATGTGTTGTCTTACAAGCAGCTCCGAACGCATGAGGTAAACAGGGATCATAAATATGGATCAGTATGGGGCGATCCACAGGCCCTTGAGCTGGGCCAGCTGCCAGGCCCCAGAGGCCCGGGCACCTCAAGGCCTTCAAGGCAGCCCCAAGTGCTTCTAGGGCTGCCTTTAAGCACAACTCACCGTCCTCCTCTCACTGGAGGTGAAAACTGCACAGAATTCCATTTCATGACCCCGCTGCCATTCCATGTCCCCTCTGCTCTGCGCCGCGGCGCCTCCCACCGGGCCGCGGGGAACGCGCGTAACATGGCGGCGGCCAGATGAGCCCAGCGTTGTGGGCCTCGCAGCGGCTGGAGATGGTGCGGCTCTCTCTGGGGAAGGTGTGGGAAAGCTTGAGGTTTTGAGGACTTATTTATTTATTTATTTATTTAACAAGCATTTCTCTTTCCAAATGTGATGCTCCTTAAGTTGTCTTCATGTGAAAATCCTTTATTCTGAGGAGAAAACTGTAGCTAAAAATGTTTTCCTCTCTGAAAGCCTGTTGTCATCTCGGGACTCACTGATTTAGAAAGAAAATACATGAGCGCGCCACACGGTAAACAAATAGAAGAAATTACTTGCTGGGAGGCTGCTTGGACACTGGCTGGTGTTGCCAGGGAAGACTGTGGTGGGGTCTCAGTCCCTGGATATCTGAGAATGGTTGAGGTTGGAAGGGACCTCTAGGGATCGTCCAGTCCTGCCCCGCTGCTCAAGCAGGGTCAAAGCTGACAGCACCCAGCACCGCTGACCTGGGCAGGGGGCTCCAGCCCTGACTGTAGTGTGATACGTGTTTTGGTGTTGAATACTTGCCTTATGCCCTTTTCTTTTATGTCCCGTCTCTGTGGGCGCTCGAGGCCGGAGCTCTCCACACTGGGAAGCTGCAGGCATCCAGCGGGGGTGCTTTTAAAACAAAGCACTGTTTAGAAATCATCTGTACTATGTACTTAATTATGTCAGTCATTTGCATAGCCCCAAATGGTTAAAGGGAAATCCTTGGAAATCACCAGCTTGCGTGGTTCTCAATGGAGTTCCGTATCCATGCTGTCTACATCCCCCCAGTGTTGTTAGCACTGGAACAATTTCTGGTGGAAAAGCTCGTTGATTGTAATGCATCTTTCAAAATCTGCCAGCCCCCTGAGTTCTTCCCAGGTAGGGCTCTTCCCAATGGAATGTTCTGCGCTGCCGTGGTGACGGGGCCCAACGAACACAAAAGCAAACTGTGCTCTTCCAGGGAGCCCTGCCCTGGAGCCCTGCGCGTCCCTCCATCAGTTTTTGAGAAGAGAACTTAAAGAGGATTCATAAAGATCGAGTCAACATGAGCGCAACTCTGGCTGAGGCCAGCGCAACGCAGATAGATAGTGCAGTAAGTGATTTAAGTTGCTGTGTTAGAGGGATTTTTCCAGGATTTCTGATGGAACCTTTTGTATGCTGCAGTTTTCTTGAATGTGTGAAATTATTTTGTTGAATTGATGTTTAGGTGCGATTTGATGGAGTGGTTGGTCTTTCCGACCACATTGCAACCCTAAAAGAGATGGTGATTTTTCCCATGCTTTACCCAGAAGTCTTCAAGAAACTCCAAATTCAGCCCCCAAGGTAACACACCTTTACAAAATGCTAATTCAGCTGTTTTGGGGAGGATATTACACTGAGGCATCAATATATTTGCTTGTGCTTCAAACATTTGGGCATTTCTTTTTTTAGTAGTAAAAATAATTGATTTAAAATGTATAAAATCTTGAGTATGTGCAGATTCAAAATGTAAGCAAAGGCCTTGGCATGATCAAAGATCTGGTGTATGGTGCTTTAAAAAGGGAGTATACTAGACAACTCGAATTGAAGAACAAACTAGTCTTATGAAAGTTGGAGCCCCAGAAGTTGGCTCTTGTTTGTCTCCCTTCTGCCGTGGTCCCCGGTGGTGCCCGGGAGCCGTTTTGGATGTGTCCTGCTGGACACTGCACTCTCTCCAGAAGAGAGTGGGGGTCTGACTTTGTTCATCCCCTTGGTTGATTTTGCTTGTTGATTTTGCTTGGTTGATTTTGCATGTGAAATCCTTTAGAAACACAAAACTTCCTCCTGTTCTGACTGTTCTCACAGTTTAGCTGTTACTGCTGTTGTGGATATAAAGTGTTTTGGTTCGGAGGAGGGGGTTGATCGTCTTAGGGATGGGGGTTGAAATGGGCATTTTTGACCACTTTCCCCTATGTGTATCTCTCTCTACTACAGAGGCTGCTTGTTTTACAGCCCCCCAGGGACTGGAAAGACCCTGGTTGCCCGGGCCCTTGCTAACGAGTGCAGCCAAGGTGGCAGGAGAATCTCCTTTTTCATGAGAAAAGGTGCTGACTGCCTCAGTAAGTGGGTAGGGGAATCGGAGCACCAACTTCGTTTGCTGTTTGAGCAAGTAAGTTTGCAATGTGCTCTGGCAGAGCTGGGACTGTAGTTTATTGTGATGAACATTTTGGAGGAAGACTTGCCTTTTTTTCGCTTTTACTTTATTTCTTTATTTCTTTATTTCTTTATTTCTTTATTTCTTATTTATAAATATTTATTTATTTATTTATTTATTTATTTACTTTATTTATTTCTTTACTGTAATTTATTGTGATGAACATTTTGGAGGAAGACTTGCCTTTTTTTCGCTTTTACTTTATTTATTTATTTCTTTACTCTGTCCATTTCTAACACTGAAATGCAAACATTGGTGTTCTCTTTCCCAGTGCCTCCCTACTTTGGGTCGGGGAATTGAAATCTTGGAGATGTGCTGGGGAAGATTTAAAGAAAGAAACAAAAAAAACCCCCCAAATTCCTCAAACCAAGATTTTTTTTGCCCCACCAAAACCACAGAAGAGGATGCATGAGATAATGGCTCAGGTTCAGAGGGAAACAGATGCAGGCTCAGGACACATCACTCCATCAGCTCAGTTACTAGAGATCTCTGCTGCTCTACAAATCTACTTCGAGTCATGTTGCAACCACAGCGCATTTCATGCGTTTCCTCTTAGAGTAGCACCGTTTTACTTACGTCATATTCCTGCATCCCTGTTCTATTCCAGGCCCATAAATTTTGTGCTTCCGTCATTTTCTTCGACGAAATTGATGGTTTTGCTCCCGCGTGCTTGAGCATGCAAGACCAAACCCACAGGAAAAAGGTTTTTTTTTTTTTTTTTTTTCTTTTGGCATCTACATACAATGTGCTTTATCTTTGTGGAAAGAAGATCAAAGCCTGTCTATATATGAAATATTATCCTGCAAACCTGTAGCTCAATTACACTAAATTTCATGTAACTTTCACTAAGCTTGGTATCAGCATAACATTTAAGTGCTCATCAGCAGCTTAATGAGCAAAAGCTTGTCCTTTTTCAGGGATCATTAGAGAAAATAATGCAAAATATAACAAAATTTACTAACCCAGTGAAGCAAAATATATATATATATACACACATATATTATATATATTATATTATTATTATATTATATATATTTTATATATATAATATATATATATACACACACTAAATTATATATATATTATAAATATATATATATAATTTCTGCTAGCTCAATTGTATCAACACTGCTGGCACTTATGGATGGGTTGGACAGCAGAGGAGAAATCATCGCCATTGGAGCCACCAACAGGCTGGATTCGATAGATCCTGCGCTACACAGACCTGGGCGCTTTGACCGAGAATTCCTTTTTAAACTGCCAGATAAAGAGGTAGGAACTTGTACTCAATCCTGACGCTCATCCAGCAAATCTTTCTTGCTGACAAGCCGTGATGCAACACGGTATCGTGGAGCAGGGAAGCGGGAAGGCAGCCTCGTACAGCTCACACACAGGAGCAATATCCCGAGAGACTGTCCTGCTTTGGAGGGTGGACGTGGTATGAAAGAAGAGGAACAAGCACTAGAGAACTCCATTATCCCAAAGAAAACTGAGGAAGTTTAAAAGCAGCTTTTCACTAAGATCACTGTTTCTCAGGAATGAAAAAATGTGTATATAGGAACCCAAATGATTAGGAAAAGTAAAAGAAAGTCCACGTGAAGCTGGTTTTTGTTCTTTTGTTCTGGCTATCGCTACTTAGCCAAAATATCTAGACCACAAGTCCACTTTTCTTGGAATACCCTGCACTCGGAGTCAATTTTTGTTTTTTTGACACGATGGTGCGCGCGCTTCCCACTGATGCTGCCTGCTTGTCCTGCCTGGGAGGTGGAGGGAGGGAAGGAGAGACGGGGGAGCCGCCCCCCTCGCTGATGCTGCCGCCCCCCTCCTCAGCCCGGCCGCGCAGTCCAGAAAGGGCGGCCAGAAGGGACTGAAGGAGCTTTGCTGCCCTGGGGCTCTGGCGATTCGCCCGGGTTGGCTGGACCTCGCAGTCCAGAGGCTGCCGAGGGAGCTTCCCGGCAGAGGAGATGCCCGCGCCTCTCGCCTGCCGCGCATCGCAGAGGAGGAGGAGGAGGACGGGGCGGTGGCGACGCGGTTTGTAGCCAACAGGCGCCCCTGGGAGGGGCAGGTCGAGGACGAGGCGCTGGTTTCAGCCCAGTCCCGGCGGGTGCTTGGGGGCCGTGGAGGCCGGCGCGCAGATTAAGTGGCAGGAAGTCACCTGCGGCTGCTTGGTTTGCCCCACAACCCCCGGCGGGGGGTGCTCTGTAAATACCGGTGGGCCGGATTGAGGACCCTGGGGGGCCGTATCTGGCCCGCGGGCCGTAGTTTGACGACCCCTGGTTAAAGGGGCAAGGGTACAGAGCTTTCAGTTAAAGGGCTCACAGCTTGAGGGCTTTTAGTAAAAGGGAAAAAGTAAAGGGCTTTTAGTTCAAGTGCTTAGGGCTAAAGGCCTTTATTTATAGAGAAAAGGGATAAAATGCTTTTCTTTAAATGGGAAAGGGCTAAAGGGCTTTTACATCAAGGGGAAGGGGCTAAAGGGCTTTTAGTTAAAGGAAAAAGGCTTAAAACATTTAGTTAATGGGGCGAGTGTAAAAGGGCTTTAACTTTATGGGAAAAGGGGTTAGGGCAAAAGAGCTTTCAGGTAAAGGGGAAAGGGGCAAAGGGCTTATAGTTCAAGAGAAACTGTCTAAAAGGGCTTTTAGTTAAAGGGGAAAGGGCTAAATGGCATTAATTTAAAGGGAAAAGGGCTAAAAGTGCTCGTAGTGAAAAGGAAAAGGGCTAAAGGGCTTTTAGTTAAAGGTTAAAGGGCTTAGTTCTTAATGGGTTTTAATTAAAGCGCCTAGGGCTAAAGGGCTTTTAATTAGATGGAACATTGCTAAAGGGCTTTTAGGAAAGGGCTAAAAAGCTTTTAATTAAAGGGGCAAGGGTAAAGAGATTTCAGTTAAAGGGCTCACGACTTGAGGGCTTTTAGTAAAAGGGAAAATGCTTTAGGGCTAAAGGGCTTTTAGTTAAGGGGAAAAGGTCTAAAAGGCTTTTGGTTAATGCTAAAAGGGCAAAAGGGCTTTTAGTTAAATGCAAAAGAGCTAAAGGACTTCTAGTGAATGTGAAAAGTGCTAAAGGGCTATTAGTTAAATTGAACAGGATTAAGGGGCTTTTTCTTAAAGGGAAATGAGTTATGGCCAAAGGAATTTTAGTTAGAGGTGAAAGGGCTAAAAGGCTTTTAGTTTATGGGGAAAAGGCTAAAGTGCTTTTGGTTAAAGAGAAAGGGGCTGAATGGCATTTAGTTAAAGGGAAAAGTGCTAAAGGGCTTTTAGTGAAAGGACTTAGGGCTAGAGGGCTTTTAATTAAAGGGAAAAGGGCTAAAGGGCCTTTACTGAAAAGGGGAAATGGCTAAAGGGCTTTTACTTAAAGCAAAAATGTCTGAAGGGCTTTTAGTTAAGGTGAAAAGGGCTACAGAGCTTTTAGTTAAACGGAAAAGGTCTAAAGGAGTTTTAGTTAAAGATAAAATGGCTTAGGGCTAGAGGGCTTTTACTTAAAGGGAAAAGGACTAAAGGGGCTTTTAGTGAAAGGGGAAAGGGCTTAGTTCTTAATGTTAGTTCTTAACCCCACACTGTAGTCAAGAATTTCTTGTACTGACACCCAAAACCTGTTTTTAAATGTTGCAATTGAATAAATCTTGCTATTTGTGAACTCGACTACTGGTTTTGAAGGTGATAGGGCCTACAGTTGACAGACTGTTTGTGAATCCAGTACGGCCCAAGTTGGGCCTATAGATACCATAGAATTTGGTATCCCTATTAAGAGATGAGCCCAGCTGCCTCTAGCTCCTCTAACCTATGAGGATCGTCTGGAATGCATGGGGATTCATCTCTTACCATATTTGCCCCCGCCATCCAACCACAATGCTGGAGAACAACCTTCCACATGTTCCTGGCACCAATGACAGGGTCCCTTCTGTGTGAGAACGTGACATGCCGGAAGCAGGGGCATGGCTGCCATTTGTACTGTGAGGTGATTTCTGCCTGAGTAGCTGAAAGCTCCAAAACTTCTGACTCTGATGACACTAATTGCTCTGGAGCTGATAGGCCTAAAAAGGCTCTTAGCTCCCATAGGCTGTTGTGATGTCAGCTCATTATCTGGTAGTGACAAGCCAGAAAAAGGCCCATGGTTTGGATGTTGGTTGTGTTGACATTTCTGCCTCAGGACCTGGTAGACCAGCAGCAGGCCCATGACCTGGATGTTTGTAGTGAGGTCAAAAGCAGGGGCATAGCTCCGATGCTGATTGTGAGGTCACATCCTTCTCGGTAGACCTGAGGCTCTGGGTTGCTGAGGTTTCTTGTGACATCACCTCTGTCCCTGCTGCTGATAGGCCAGAGCCAGCTGAAGGTTCCAAGGCACATTGTGAGGTCACTGCTGCCTGTGTGCAGGATTGGCCAGCAGCAGGACCAGCACCAGTCAAGGGCCTGTGAGGTCCCCTCAGTGTGGGCCGCTGATCAGAGGACAGGGCTGTGACATGGATTGTAAGGATGTGTCAGTCTGTGCAGAGGCCAGGCCAGAAACACGCCGGGCAGGACTGTCCCCAGAGCGAGTCCTGGAGATGGAGAAGGAGCAGCAGGCGAATGGTTGCTCCTTGTCCATGGATGGGATCCCTGGAGCACAGGAGCGCACGAGGGAGGTGAGCAGTGGGGCTGGAGAGAGAAGCGGGTGTCAGGGATGGGACCCACATGGAGAGCACGAGGATGGTGAGGAAGGAGATCGGGCCAATATAGGCAGGCAGGAGCTTGTCCAGCAAGGGGACACGTATTCCTGCCCAACGGGCACGCTCTCCTGTACCTGACGCTGGTTCAGGAAGAACACGGTGCCACTGAAGATGTCCATGGGCCTTGACAGGCTTTGATGCAGCCACCCAGAGGTTCTCATTAGCCCATTGCCTGGTCATCTCATGTGATGGTATGAAGAGAATTTCAGAGGAGGAGAACTAGCAGGATGTGAGATGGCAGAGACTGGAGCAGAGACGTGGCAGGGCAGAGGTGCCTCCCATTTATGCAACACCCTGGATGGGCTTTCCCTACAGCCAGTGCAGGAATGTCTGTGTTTGGGTACAGGACAGAAATGCAGGATGCCCTGAGGCACTTGCTCAGCAGCCACTCCAAGGTGCCATGGCTTTCCTGCAGGTCCCCTGCTGTATCTCCTAGACACATGTGCTTGTGTGGACACCCCAGGCACCTGATAAGGCCCTGCCAGCACTTTTCTGTGCCATCAAATCAGGATTCTACACTGAATTACAAGAGCTGCTGGTTAATCCTGCAATCTTTCAATGCCTCAACTTCCTAGGGAGTGGGGCACTCATTGCAGTTGGTATCTGGGGTCATTTCAGATGGCTAAGACGGCCAATTCCCCATCGGGACCCCAACTTGTGCTCTAGGATGATGCAGGTCTCCCAGTAGCTCCATCAGAGCAAGCAGGCACTAGCACATGCCTTGGACCTCCTCGGTCTCTTCCACTGTAACCAGGTGTTTCTCTGGGAACTGCTGACTCTCACCCTGCATCTGCAGTGATTGTGGGGAGCGCTCGTGGAGAGATCTCTGTGCTCTGCTCACTTCAGTTTGGCAAGGGGAATCCCACTCCACCATGTGTTTGTGGAGTTTACAGGAGGGATCTGAATAAACTTCAGACTCAGGTCTATGCATGTACAGCACAGATAGATATTTCTGTATCAGCACCTGAACCCTGTATCAGTGAACTCCCCACTTGTCCACTCCTCAGTCTCCTGTCTAGTTTAGGGATGTGAAATGAGGCTTCCAGAGCAGGACATTTCCAACTTTCATAGATAGTCATCCTTTGAAGCAATAAATGGCAATATTAGAAACTATCTCTCTCCACTCATTAGGAAATGACAACAGGTGATAATTTTAGCTTATTGAAGTGAACATTTCCCAGGAGGAGGAGAGACAAGGGACAGAGAAATTGGTAAGTTCAGCTAGGCCTCCACTCCTGAGTGGGGCCAGGCTCCTGGGATTAAGGCAACTTGTGGCAACTGGGCAGCACAGCCCAGAGACAGCGTGTGCAGGAGCAGCTCCTGTGCCAAGAGCAGCAGGGCTGCAGGCACTGCCTGCTGCTGCGGACAGGGGAGGAGGGAAGGCAGCGACAGGTGAACGGCAGTGTGAGCCACATCACACCAAAGTCTCTGCTTTAGTCACTGCACCCTTATACTCTTGTAGCTCTCCCTCTCCAGAAACTCTTCTCACACTTAGATGAGGGAAATGGGCTAAGGATGACCTCATTGTGGCAAGTCACAGGCTGCCCAGGTCCAGGGACTCCTTGGGCATCACCTTGTCCTTCCTGGAGAGAGGTTCACCTCTGTCACAGGACCAAGTTGCCATTAATTACCCGTAGGACACAAATCCCTCTTCTGTTTCTCCCTGGCCTTGAGCATCCTCCTTTCCGCATAACCCTGACAACTGCTAAGTCCCTGCTGTCAAGTTGGGCCAATGCACACATGGTGTCCCTGGCTTTTGGTAACAGCTTCCACCATTGCAGATGTCTTCTCTGTGCCACAGCTGAGGCTCTCCGACCCCAAAAGGAGTTTTGGGCTTGTTCAGTGCAAAGAAGTTAAGGTTTCTGCTGAAAATCCCTTTTTTTTTGTTGTTTTCCTGTGGGTCAGCAGCTGACATCACCATAGTCAGACCCTTCTGCTGGGATGAGGTTGCTTTTTCAGGCCTGAGCAGCACATGGCCTGCATGGAGAAGCTGAGGGCCATGACCTTCTTTAGCCGGCTGAACTGTTACAGCTAAGGGAAAGAGAGCAGGAGCCTATGACTGCCTGCAGGGTGGTTTCAGGAATGATGGAAGTTGTTCTGGTATTGGGAAAGAAATAGAGAAGGGGAAAGAATCACAAACTGCAGCTTGAGGTACAGACTTGACCTGAAGAAAAGAGAAATGTCACTTAAGAGCAGTGCTGTGGTGCAACAGGTCCCCCAGGGGGGACCTGAGATCAAGCCATGCCTTTGTGTTTCAAAGAACAGACACCAAGGACAGAGAGACATGGGAAAAGATGGAGAGATGCTGGGGTGAGAACAAAATGGGGAAGCAGCCCAGGTGTCTACAGGCTGCAGGGAAACAGACACAGGCACAGGGAAAGTGTAGGACAGCCCAAAGGGGAGACAGACAAGGTCAGGGCCACAATCGAAAACCTCCTCAAGAACTAGGTCTATGTCCTCTTGGCCATTGCTGGAGTGTCTGCCATTGAGGCCCAGGAGAAGAAACTTCCTCCCCATGGCAACAGGGCCTCCTTGCCTGCTTTTCCCCAGGGACACAAGGGGTCCTGTGTCAGTGTCCTGCCCCAGACCTTGAACACCCCCACCTACACACTGCTCCAACCAAAAGCCTTGGGCAAAGCATGGTGGAAAGGATCCCCCTTCTCAGGGACTGGGCACCTCTGTTTGGTCCATCTGCTTGATAACACACATAAAGGGTTGGCTTGGCATCGGGGGAACCTGCACATTGCCTTTTCCTACCTGTAATCATGGTTTCCAACTCTCTGCTCTATTCAGTCCCTGGGGAGGCTTTGCTTGGTAAAGAACCACAGTGGGACCCATTAACCCTCCAAGAAATTTGGGGATGTGCTTCTGACTTGAAGATCTGGAGAAGTTTCTTTGGTCTCCTCTCAGCATCTCAGCATCAGAGGTTCATGGGCTCAGCACCAAATACTCCCAAAGGGTCAGTAAAATGCAAAATCCCTCAGGAGCCATGATTCTTGTTGTAATTGTCTTCAATCTTCAAGTATGCTCTAGCGAATTTGAATGTAATGTGTTAAAATCAGGCAGATTTCAATGAGCACCTGAAAAAGAAAGATGGAGGTTTCTTTTTCAGCTTTCTTTATTCTTCCATTTTCTGGATCAGCCATACCCACTTTCTCCACTTCCTAAAGTGTTTTCCAAGGAAGTCCGGACATGTGCGAAAAGCAGTGTTTTTGAGGAGAGACTTGTATGCAGAACCTTCCTGCCCAGCTCCCCAGCCCTGCCAGTTCCATCAGCCACTGGGGACTTGGGTCACTCTGCTTAAAATCAAACTGTTTTTCCCCTCCAGTAGCTGAATGTTACAGCTCATGTGCACCAATTCCCACCTGAACTAGCTGCAAACAGACAGACGTATTCAGTGTGGTGAAACAAAATAGCCTTGATCCTGTGTCATAGGAAACAAAATGCACTTCTCAACTGCAGCATGAGTCCTGAGTTGCATCCAAGGATCTCCACAGGCTACAAGGAATAACCTTCCTTAAACTGTTTTTCACAAATCGATAAAACAGGCTGCATAGACACATGATAAAGGAGTCGGTTAGGAGAGAACAGAAGACTCCCTGAAGCTCAAAGCAGCAAGTGAAGAGTTGAGAGGTGTCTGAATGACAAAGAGCAAGGGGAGGAGGAAGACTAAAAACCATGGAAAGTGCAGATGTGCAGATCATCTGAATCAAAGTGGATTTTCAAAGTGATCAAACTAATCAGACATTTAGAGACATATGAGGGATTGGTGAAAGTATGTCTATGAGGAGGCAGATCCAAACCCATGTCAGACCCCATCCGTGCAGATGTCTCTTCAAATCCAGTTGTGTGGACTTCCCTTTCTAATCAGTGGAGGGAAATAAGTGGTCTTACCAGACTTTTTATTTCAGATATATTTCCCAATGACAAGCTAAGGTCCTGCAGGAGCCACCTCCAAAATTTTCAGCACCATAGGGGAACGCAACTAACCCAAGGCATCTTCAGCATCACCAGCCTCTCCAAGTGATCAAACTGAATCAATCCCCTAAAGCAGATTATAGTCACAAGTGAGAACATTCTCAAAGAATAACAAAAACTGTATTTTCCAAAACTTCAGGTAGTTTTTCCTATTATGAAAAACATTTTCATTCTTCTTATTTGGCAGCACCATGTTCATGCATTACATTGACCATGGCAATGAAGTAAGGCAGGAAGCAGAGTCCTAGATAAAGTTCTCAGGATGATCTGTGTTAAGGGCACCTTTGCTCTTTTCTGGCCTATCATCTCTATCTTAAGCAGCACAGTGCATGAAACCCTGCTGAGGAATTGAAGAAGAGTGAGCCTGCTTTGGTGCCTCCAGGAGCAACAGTATCTTCTGTCATAGACTGTCCTACATCCCACTTCTACCCGAAGAGCAGCCCACAGAAGATATCACGGAGCTGAGGATCACCCTCATCTCCACCTGTGGCCACGCTTTGTGCTCTTTCATCCCACTGGACTTTGATTCTGTCTTGCCAAACGCCAAACATCCAAACCAAGACCCAACCCCAGGTAAACCCATAAGTCTGCCCAGGGCACACACTTGCCAGGGCAGGGACAGAGAAGTAACCTCTCCAGTCGCCCCTTTCAGACATTTCTCAGGCTTCGCCTTGTTGGTGAAAGTTGACTGAAGCCAAGCAGGGCTGCACTTGCTAGAATCCCAGTCCCATTCATCCATGAACCCACATTTTCCTGCTTCATTCTTTTCCTCTCACTGAAGCAGGAGAAGGGAGATTTGGCTTTCCTCAAACCATCCTTACTTTCCTGGATAATATTTCTGACTTCCTTCTTTGCAGCCTCTCTCTTCTTCCCCTTTCCACATGCTGCCTTTTTGACTTGAAGACCACATGCCACTTCCCTGTTTAGGCAAGCTGGGCTCCAGAGATATTGCCTAATTTTACCAACTGTTTGTATGGAGCATTCTTCTGCTTGACAGATGCTTAATCAGTGGCTGCCTTTCCTGAGGTCCTCCACCCTCCATAGCTTCTTGCCTTTGACCATCCTATGGAAGAGCTCCCTTATCCAGGCTATCAATTCTACATGGCATTTCCCCCTCCTCCTCTTCCCGTCGGTCTCACCTCAAGAATTCCATGCTGTCGTTGAAGGAAGGTAGCCATTCAAATGATCTCACCACATCTCCCTTGTTCTAACTACTTGGCATTCCTGTGGCACCTTGTGCATCTCCATTTGCACCTGGCTGTGTCCCAGGTAATGCGGGAGGTTTTTCCATGTGCCTCCTGCACCTGGCCATGGTCTCCCTCTTTGTCAGCTCTGGCACTTTTGCCTACCTGAAGGCCCCTTCCATCTCCTCCCCAGCTCTGGATCAGGCACTGGCCATTTTGTACTTCCAGCACTGAAGCCCCTCATCTACAGCATGAGGAACATGGAGCTCAAAGATGCACTGAGGAAATGGGTTGAGCTGGGGTTATTTCAACAGCAATAAATTGTCCATCACTCTTCGAAAGTGATTTCATACCTGTTTCAGGTAAAACTGGTGGTTTGCCTGTTCTACATTTCATAATCATATTTATACACAAATATGTGAATTCATCTCCTTAACAGGCACAAGCAGACCCCACTTTGTCTGATTCAGAGCCCTTCTGTCAATCTGCCCCACACTGGGTCAGAACTGGCCTCCCTAGTAGTAAAACAGGATTGTCTCCTCTGTGCCTGATGAATGGGCTCTTGCAAAGCTGGATATAAGAATAGGATCAGGGAATAGTCTTCAAAAATATCCTCTGGACGTGTCTGGGTTTTGCATGGGCCAAAGGTCAACAGCTCATGCAGTGATGTGTTAGGGCAAGGGGTCTGGATTGAGCTGCCACTTGAGGGTGCCCAGGTCCTTGAAGAGGGTGAGTGCTCAGCAGGGATCTGCTGAGGACAGTCCCGCTCATTACAGAGATAGGACAGATGCCCATCCTTCTGGAAGGGGATATTGAGCCACCATGGAGCACAGGAGACCTCCAGGGGCAGAACATGCCTGTAGTGGGAGGTGAGTGCTGTGCTGGGAGAGGGGCTGCCAAGAGGGGCTGCAGAAATGATTATTGTATTCAAGACATAGAAAATATGGGAGTGATCACAGACATTTCCTCTACAGTCCAATGGAGAGAGCAGCGGAAACTAAAAGGCAAGGGCAGAGTAGTAGTTCTTCACAGCAGATTCAGCAAGTTCCTGAAGATTTCTACTCTTTCACCACTGTAAATAATTGAAAACAGTCCTTCACCTTTGTAGGCAGAGCTCAAGTGTTCAAGCACCAGCACCCAGAGGGACTTGGAGATGTCCCAGTGTCTCTGAGTGACCTTCATGGGCCTGAGAGCTCTTGCAGGCACCTGTGGGAGACCGGAGCCCCTCAGAGCTGCAGAGGGAGGCTGGGCACAGGGGACCATGGCACCTGGAATGGCACCAGCTGTGCAGGACTCTGGGACTGCATCCCACCCAGTTCTGAAATTCACTTTCCTTTCCAAGAAAAAAAGTTCATATAGAAGTCTAGTGTGTTAAGACAAAAAAAATGAAGAAAGATGGAAAGTATAACAGAATTTATTTGCTTTAATTATTTTTCTTAATTTCTTTCTAACTTTGTTTTTAAAGAGCTTTTCTAAATATTTCTGTTATAATCAGGCCTATGCCACTAAGCAGGAGGTTTCTTTGTCCCACTCAGAGGAAAGCCCCACTGCCCACAGCTATCCCTGCCACCCCTCACTCTCTGCACAGAGCACGTCACACTCGGAGGTGTTGTCCTCTCTCGAGTGGTGCGGAAAGTGCAGACCAACTTCAAGGCAATGCTCTGTTTTGGTGTGGTGTCCCGATTCAGTATCGGAGGAGGTTTCAAAACGATCCCGAGAGCAAGATTAAGACACAAACGAGGTCAAATGCCGTACAACCTTGTAAGCTTTTTTCTCATAAGCGCAATAGGACAGAGAGAAGAAGAAGAAAGAAAGAAAGAAAGATAAGCAAGCAAGGAGGAAAGAGAGATGTAGCAGGATTATAGTTACCACCACCACCAGTCCAGCAAAGTGTCATTGGCTCTGCTTCGCTGCAGGCACAGGTGCCTCGGTGATGGTGATGTCCCGCACGCATCTTGGTGCAGGTGATGTTCCACACACCTCGATGCAGGTGATGCCCCGGGAAAGAAGCCGTGCACCCCAGAAGAAACCGCACACACCTGGGAAGAAGCGGCTGCACGTGCCCGGTGAGGGGGAGTCCTTTTATGTCCCTGTTCTTGCAGAGTCTGTCCCCCTTCTCTGCGTGCTCTGGTGCTCCTCTTCCTCTAACTTGAGTGCCAGCGCTGCTCCATAGACACTGCTGGGCATTGTTTGGGGCTTGTGTTAATCTCACAGTCCTCCCAGAGGTGGGGTGCCAAGGTCAAGAAGTAGATAACTGTAGGGAGGCAAAACATCTGGAGCTGACATCACGGTTTTCCCAGAGCCAAGGCCAAGGAGTCATTAATTGTATGGAGATAAGACACCTCGAGCTGACAGACAGGATGCTTAGGTCAAGAAGTCCTAAATGTTATGGCAACAATGTTGAGACAAGACTATTCGAAACGGTCTCTTACATATGGCCAGCTTTGCACAAACTACATCTACCCTAGTTAAAGCAATATCCAGGGCCAGGAAGAAATGAGCCCTCCCCAGAAGAGCTCATAACCCTCTTCTCATCCCAAGACCCCTTCCAAACCATCCTTGTTCCCTCCATGCTGGTGCCATCCCTGCTGCCTGCCTCTCCCTTCAGCCCCCTGCTCATCTCACTTGCACACTCCTGCAAGCCTGAGAGCCCGTCTGTGAGCTGGAAGCAGATGTCTGCCACTCTTTGTCCATGTTCAGCATTGTCTCCTGAGGACCTGACACTGGCATCAAGAGGAGTCGCTCCCTCCTGATGGAGCTGTTCTCCTCAGAGTGGGGAGCCTGGGGTCTTTGCTCCCAACAAGGGCATGGTCATCATGGGGACGGTCCCCTCACAATGGCCTTGTGGGCATGAAGCCACTGCCATCACAAAGCCCTGGTAGTTTCCATGGGGATCCTATCACGATGCCCTGGTGGAGACCATGGAGACCCAAGCATGATGCTTTGGTGGAGATCCGAAGAAGAGATCTACACAAGGCCACCACTGTATCTCTGCCCACTAATCCTCATCCCTAAAATCCTGGCTGGATCTCTGTCCGTCCCTAAGCAGGGCTCATGCATCCAATTGGTCTCTCCAGGGTTTCCTTTGTCCACATCACTTGCACCTTTCACTGCCATTCCAGCCCATCACTTCCTCACTCTTGCTAGAGTCTTCTTCTCCCCTGAATCTTTCACAATTTAAGGCTGTCCTCACCAGCTTGGCCAGCTGGTTAATGACCATCAGGTCAGGAGATGGGAAGAGTCTCCTTCCAAAACGAAATGTGACACCTGGCAGCTTTGCTGCCTTGCTGTGCATTTAGGACAAGGTCCTCCACCAGCTTCTGCTAAAATACAAATTGAAAAAGAAAATAATAATAAAGGGTGGGAGATGATGGCGGGAGAGACCACTAGGTTGTGAGGAAGCTCCAAAAGTGCCTTTGCCCACTCTGCCTGTTTACAGCACCAGCAACGCCTTTCCTGGCCACAAGAGGCTACCAAGCATGGGAAAGCGGATAACCAGGGGTGCCAGGCACCCAAAGGCCATGTTAGTGCCACAGGGACCATGGGGGTGTTTGTGCAGGTGCTCCAGGTGGACACACAGACCACTCCTTATTGATGGTCACAAGCGGTCTGTGACACCTGCCTAGCCTGAAGGACAGGGCAGGGTGGCCCCCAGAAGCACACTGCTGTGTTCCGCTGTGCTTCCCCATCACAGTTCAGCAGGGGTGGCATTCTTCCTCTCCGGGGAACTTTCTAGACCAGTCTGGCATGATCAGGCAGCCCCAAAAGGAGAGGGCTTTGCTGCCCCAGGGGACTCTCAAGTGCCTTTGGGGCATGTGACGAAAGTGAAGAGGATGTGCAGGAAGGGCAAGTTACCTTCTCAGCAGGGGTGAGAAGGTTTGGGAAGAGCAGAACTGTCAGGGTTTAAAAGCATAGAGACACAAGTGGAGGCCCTGGTGTGCTGTGCCTCCCATTAGTGATTCCTCCTGTGTTGGTGCTCACTTGCTGGTCCATAGGTCCTGACCACCTGGAGAGGGCCCACTCAAGGGCCTCTCACTGCTGCACCTGCTCCAGGAGGGCCTGGCTTTCCTGCAGGAGCTGTGCTGTTTTTGCCAGCCATGTGTGGCTGTGCTGGGCATGCCAGGCACCTGGTAATGTTCTAGAGACCTGGATTATGCCACTGAAATAAGATCTTGGATTGAGTTTAGGTGCCTGCCATGCAGGGACCTGTGTGTGTCACTTTGCTGTGCTCTGATTTGAGCTCAGATACCCTAAATGCACATCTGGTTCCATTTCAGGTGGCCAAGGATACCCTCCTTGCCTCTATGGCCATGAACTGCTCCTTGGGAGAATGGGACTCTCTCAGGATCATTCCAAGAGAACTTGCAGACCCTTGCATGTGCCTTGGACCACTCCTGGCATCTCAGGCATAACAAGGTGTTATTATCCGAGCAGCTGACTCTACTCTCTGTCTCTAGCGATTAGAGACACCAGGGCCATTTCCTACACGGGGTGTGCTGCACGGGTCTCTGTTTGTCTTCTTGAATTCAGAACAATGTTTCTTCTTCTTTCTGAACCTAGTTTCTTCACTTATTTTATTTTATTTTATTTTATTTTATTTTATTTTTCACTTCATTTTTTTTATTAACAGTAGTACTATTTTATATCCTTTTGCTACATAAACTATTGGATTTCTTCCACCTTAACTGAGACTTCTCTGTTGCATCTGGTGCCTACACTCCAGAAAATTCATGGCTTTTTTACACCCTCTTTGCCTTTCAAATGACTGTTAGGGGAATTCAAGAGCCTTCCAACCTGTTCCGACAGTAAGAACCAGGGCCTATGATCCACAGACTTTGCCACGTTTCTTAAAGATGTCATCCATGCCATCAGCCTGACTGCATGGTGTGCAGCTCCCATCATTATGTCATCCTTAATCTGATGCTCACCCACAAGCACCTACCCAAACCCTTCTCCATGCCATGGAAGCACTTTGTACATCCAAGCTGCCCCTCCACACAAAGGACCTTCCCCCTCCTTCTCTTCCGTGACAGTCTCCCTTGAAGAGCTTTTACCCCAGCAGCATAGGCCTCCAGTTGTGTGAGTGGTGCTAATGCATCTCAGTTATTCCAGTGAAGTTGCAGTCTTGTGACAACTTGTGCACCTGTCTCCATGCCAGGCTACAGGCATTTGCATATATGTGGGCTGCAGAACATGAGATGTGGTACAGAAGACCAACTGGTCCTGGTGAAACCTGTTACCATGAGCCAAAGACACTGTGTGCAATGGCCCCACTTGAGAGCAGAGTCATGCTGGCAGAGAGAGAAGGTGTCAGTGCAATGCTGAGAGGAGATTCCTGCTGAGAGAGCCAAGGCCACAGTGCCCAAGGCCAGGTTGAAACAGAGCTGGCCTGTGAGGGAACGGTGGGAGAGGAGTTTGTTGCTGGAGCTGATCTGTAGCAATTTGGGGCCTGTGACAGAGATGAGCCAATCTCCAGGTGGGAGAAGGTGCCCCTGAAGATGTCCTTGGGCTTGAGCCAGCTGTGATCCACCAATCCTGGGGTCATCATCCACAGTACAGGAGGGATGTGGAGCTGCTGGAGAGAGTCCAGCGCAGGGCCACAAGGATGATCAGCGGCCTGGAACATCTGCCCTATGAGGAGAGGCTGAGGGAGCTGGGCCTGTTCAGCCTGGAGAAGAGAAGGCTGAGAGGGGATCTAATCAGGCACCTCAAGGGAGGGAGTGCAGAGGACGGTGATGGTCTCTTTTCAGTGGTGGCCACTGATAGGACTAGAGGAAATGGCCAGAAACTGAAGCACCAAAAGTTCCACAGGAACTTAAGGAAAAATTTCTTAACAGTGAGGGTGA
This sequence comes from Tinamus guttatus, assembly GCF_059628265.1. Taxonomy (NCBI): domain Eukaryota; kingdom Metazoa; phylum Chordata; class Aves; order Tinamiformes; family Tinamidae; genus Tinamus; species Tinamus guttatus. The sequence continues at coordinate 392,070 of NW_028288866.1, read as the reverse complement.
CAGAGCACTGGAACAGGCTGCCCAGAGAGGTTGTGGAGTCTCCTTCTCTGGAGATCTTCAAACCCGCTTGGACGCAGTCCTGTGCCACGTGCTCTAGGTGACCCTGTGTGTGCGGGGGGTTGGACTAGATGATCTCTAGAGGTCCCTTCCAACCCTAAGCATTCTATGATTCTATGATCATTAGCCCCATCATGTCCTCCGGATGAAAAGAGGTTGCGTGGGAAAAAAAGCGAGAAGCTTTTAAGCATGCAGAGACCAGAGCAGACCCCTTGGTGTTGTGTGTCTCTCTCATTTATGAAGCACGCTCAGCTGTAGGAGGGATGGCACATGGCTTCCCATAGATCCCAGGCTGTGCCTCCTAGAGGAGACATTTGGTTATGCTGGACAATTCAGGCATCTGTTTTGGCCTTGCAGCCTATTTCTATGTCACTGAATCAAAGGTCTGCACTGAATTATATGAACTTTTTGCATTGTAATGATCCGCCCAGATCTCTGCTTTATTCTGCATGGTGCTCACATAGTAGTGGAAGGCATCTGGGGTCATTTGAGATGGTCAAGGACTTTCCCCATGTGGCCTTCTCCTGAAGCTCCATGAGGATGCAGGTGTCACATTTGCTCTATCAGAGCAAGCAAACAGGGGCACCTTTTCCCTACCTTCTCTGTCTCTTCAACCAGTTTGTGTGTTGTCATCTGACTTGCACCCTCCATCACCAGTGATTACAAGGGGAGCTCAGAGAAGGAGCTCCCATGCACATATCAGTGCTGTGCACACTTCAGAATCCCACCTTCTGTGTGTTTGTGGAGTTCGCAGGAGGAATGTGAATACCATCCCAGACCAGGAGCTTCTGAACTGGCATGGGATGACCAGATTGACTCATCTGAATCCATGAGCCCCCTTCTTGGCCCTTTCTGGGTGTCCTGCCTATTAGGAACTTCCTAACTAAGGCCTTCCAGGGTGGGACATTTCTAACTTGCATAGAAAATCATCCTCTTACCAAATAGGCTGCAATTTTGAAACCCTTTTTTCTCCACTCATTCGAAAAGGACAACAAGTGTGATCCTTTTAGGTTACTTCATGCACATTTCCCTGGAGGAGGGAACACGAGGGACAGAGAAATTGGTGAGTTCAGCTGGGCCTCTGCTCCTGAACGGGGCCAGGCTCCTGGGATGGAGGCAGCTCGTGGCATCCTGGCAGCACTGCCCAGAGACAGCCGAGTGCAGGAGCAGCTCCTGTGCCAAGAGTCTCCTGTGCTGCAGACAGAAGAGGAAAGAAGGCAGAGAGAGGTGAATGGCAGTGTGAAGGAGAGAGGAGAGCTTGTTGTGGGAGAAACCTTTTCAGTCCTTGACACAGTGAGTCTCTGGCTGCAGGGTAATGCTGCTGAGGTTCCGGGAGAGAGCCTCAGTGCATGTATCTATGGACTGGGATTTTAATGGTCTCTCCTGGAGTATACAGGGTTTAACAGGAGGAGGAGATGCTTCAGAGCAGGAATTCCCTGCTGCACAGTCACAGGGACAGTGCATCCTGCTCCCTTCTCCCAGGGAAGACGCAGGGGTGTGAAGCTGCGGTCTGCACCCAGCTCTGCACGGGCTGTGATGGAGAGCAGCATCTCCCAGGCCCAGGGTTCTGCGTGCCTGGGACAGTGACTCTGCAGCCTGAGGGGCAGCACCCAGCCTGCCCACACTGCTCCCCACAGCTGTGGGGAAGCGCTGGGTGGGGAGACAGGCACCCCACAGGGCAAGTTCATTCTCCTGCCAGGAGGCTGCTGCATGGGTGAAGTCTGCTCGCAGCTCCAGCTCATACACAGGGCTTGTGCGAGGGGTCCTTTACAGCAGAAGATCAAGAGAAGGGCTACTTGGAAGTCAAGGAGCTTTCCTTTGTGTCTCTGCTCTTTCAGTCTCCTTATTACGGCAAGGAGAATGAAGGAACAAGTTTTCTGCTTTGACAAGTGGGAGTCCTAAACCATCACTCTGAAAGATTCATACATCTCCGCAAGCTGCTTCATCCCCATCTTAGCCTAGAGGCAGCATTAATATCATCTTTGTGGCCTCCTAGGACTTTATGTGACCTAATTCTTAGGACCTACAACTGCACAGCTGCCCTTGGACATTGCCTAGAGGTTTCTGCAGGGCAGAGCTGAGCACACAGAGGGTGATATGGGATCTGTGAGCAGTGGCAGGGACAAGACACAGGGACAGAGGAAGAGCTGCCGGCAGGGACAGCTGCAGGCAGCAGAGATGGGCAGGAAAGGGGAAGAAAGTGCAGGGCAGGAGCCGCCTCCTCTGCAGCCAGACCTGGGAGATCTCTCCTTCCATGGGACCTTTTCCAGCCTCCCCACCAAGGGACTAACGTGTCCCCCTCTGTGAGGTGACATACCCAGCTGGTAAGGTAAAGGTTTTCCAGAATCTCTCTCTGTCCTTCTCCTTGCCTCCTGGGGCAGCACATGAAGGGGGTTGCTCCTTGTTTCCCCTGCTGTCCATTCTGCTCCTGTTCTTGTTCTCATCATTCTGCCATTGGGTGTTTTCAAATGCAGTTCAGACCCTGATGCTTCCAGGTGTGGAACAGAGGGTCTGAATGGGAGTGAGGCTTCCCAAGACTGTCCTGTGGAGCTGCAGGAAAAGCAGTCCCTGGGTCTGGGAAATGAGCTGACTCTCCCTTAAGGAGAGCCCATCTTCAGGGTTCCTGGTGCTTTGGCTCTTGCTTTGTGGTGTCCTGGCAGACTGCCACCTGCCCTGCAGAAAGGCTCTGCTGTTTCACGGCTTGTCTGTGATATCTGAGCAACTCAAGAGGAAGCTGCAGAGATGCTGAGGATATGGAGGTGGTGGTGGGAGGCTGTCCAGGAGCAGCTGAAACGAGTCCTGAGTGTCCTTGGCCAGGAGTGTGGAGCCCTCCCCTAGGTGTATGGAGACAGAGTGAGAAATATGAAGATGGACACTTGGAAACTGCACTGCTCTGCTCTCAGCAGGACCTGTCTCATTTGAAGGCAGCATATGAGCACAATCATCCTCTAGCTCAAGGAGACAGGAGCACAGGACGGCTGGGAACAGACTAACAGACAAATGAGATGTCCTCACTCTGCACATAGTGATCATGGATGCATTCCCCTAAGGACTCAGAGCTGAAATGTGAAGGATTTGTCCTTTGGGAAACACTTCCCAAGAGTGAAAAGACCATCTCAAAGAAACTAAAAGATATTGTTCCTCAAACATCTTTGCTTACTCTTGAGAGGAAAGATGCTAAAAAGCTCATTTATATCTCAAAAGAATCTCATTGCCATAAAAGGTAGAATGTCCAAATGTGTGACCTCCGTTCCCCACTTCCCACTACTGTTCAGCATGACAGACTCCCTGCAGTCCATGGGTTGAGTCCCTGCTCCTCACAGCACACACAACCACTGCAAAATGGAGCTCAGGCAAAGGAATTGCACTAAGATACTCTTGCTAAAGAGAGGCAGTGGGGGCTGATGTTGGAAAACTGAATGACTTGGGATTTTTTTTTTCATGAAAAGTGTCTCCTAACTTCTCAATGTCTTCTCTTCTTTAGGTAGTCTTACATAATTGGAGGGAGCTAATGTCCAACAGCAGCTACTTCAGTGAGTTTCTCCTATTGGCATTTGCAGATAGGCGGGAGCTGCAGCTCTTGCATTTCTCACTCTTCCTGGGCATCTATCTGGCTGCCCTCACAGGCAATGGCCTCATCATCACAGTCATAGCCTGCAACCACCGTCTCCACACCCCCATGTACTTCTTCCTCCTCAACCTCTCCCTCCTTGACCTTGGCTGCATCTCCACCATTCTCCCCAAATCCATGGCCAATTCCCTGTGGAACACCAGGACCATTTCCTATTCAGGATGTGCTGCCCAGGTCTTAAGTTTTTACTTTTTCATTTCAGCTGAGTATTCTCTCCTCACAGTCATGGCCTATGACCGCTACGTTGCTATCTGCAGACCCCTGCACTACGGGACCCTCCTTAGCAGCAGAGCTTGTGTGAAAATGGCAGCAACTGCCTGGGCAGCTGGCTTTCTCAATGCTCTCCTGCACACTGTGAACACATTTTCCATTCCACTCTGCCAAAGCAATGAGGTGGAGCAGTTCTTCTGTGAGATTCCTCAGATACTTAAGCTCTCCTGCTCAAACTCATATTTAAGGGAAGCTGGAGTTATAGTGGCCAGTCTTTGTTTATTCTTTGCATCTTTCATTTTCATTGTGGTGTCCTATGTACAGATCTTCAGAGTTGTGCTGAGGATCCCCTCTGAGCAGGGCCGGCACAAAGTCTTTTCCATGTGTCTGCCTCACTTGGCTGTGGTCTCCATGTTTCTCAGCACTGGAACATTTGCTGACCTGAAGCCCCCCTCCATTTCCTTCCCAGCTCTGGATCTGGTGGTGGCCATTCTGTACTCACTGGTCCCTCCAACATTTAACCCACTCATCTACAGCCTGAGGAACGAAGAGCTCAAGAATGCCTTGAGGAAACTCATCCAACTGGTCTAATGCCAGCAACAAGTTCTGTCTCAGGGGATTTAGCATTGATGATATATGTTTTTCATGTATTCTTTCTTGCTTTTTTTCTCTTACATTCCTGTAAAGGAAAAAAATTATTCTGGTTAATGCCATTTCTCCGCAAGAAGCTCTCATTTGAATCAGCTACAGGGACCATGTTAAAGCAGGACATTAGGCTTCCCCCTTCACCAGCAAAGAGAGGGGAAATTCAGAGCCCACTGTTCTGAGCAACCTCAGATGCCCCCGTGCAGTGAGGAGAGTTTCCCTGTGCAGTGTCTCTTCCAGCACTGACTCCAAGGGAGATCAGGGGCACAGAGACAGGGGGCTCATACAAGTACAGACAGAGTGATACCAGGGCTCCCGTGACCACTAGGAGAGCTCAGCTCCCCTAGCCACAGTCAGGGGGTGATTTTACTTGCTGTGCCGTGAGGGTCATAGCCACATGTTGCTGTACACTGGTCCCTTCCCGCTACACTGCTCCAACACTCCAAGTGGGGCATGAGTGGAGGGGAGGAGAGGCTGGATGCAGCCTCTCAGGTCTATTTGCCCTAAGTGCTCTTGTAGCATGGTGCTTCCCGGTGCATTTCTGTGCAGGACCGGCCCTGGGCACCCTCATGCCAAACCTGGCCTCCACAATACCAATACCTGTAATAAAAGAGCATCTCCCCTGTGGTTTGCCTCAAGAGTGGCCTCTATTCAAAGATTCATCTCCAAGAATTGCACGGAAAGGGGTCTTGGTGTTCTGCCTGTGAACTCCATGGGATCCAGGGGACGAGCTCCGAGGATGTTTGATCTGTGTGATATCCTAGGGACCCAGGGCAGCACTCGGAGTTCACCTCTCTGTGACCAGTGCCAATGGAGATGGGAAATGCTTTCTGAATCACCTGCAGCAGGCTGCCCCACAGATGGCAGTGCTGCTGGGAGTTGTCCTCCATCCTTGTGGAGGAGAATCTCCAGGAGATGCCCAGGAGAGCTCAGGAGACCTCCACGGCCCAGGTGAGGGCAGTGAGTGGAGCCCCACAAAAAGAGGGATGCTCAACCAAGGAGTAACCAGAAGATAAAGCTACCAATGCAGGCGCACATGAGGAAAGAAGGGCTCTGCAAGTGCAGGAGAGGTACTGGGGAACCAGGAGGCCCAGGGAAGGGGCACTGCAGGGTCATCCCTGCACCCACCATGAAACACCAGAGGTGGGAGCTAGTGCCCACCCAAACACAAATCCTGCCATTGCAAACACCCTGGGCTTGCTCTGAGCACTGTCCATGAGCACAGACAAGTCCCAGCAGGATGCCTGTTCAGCTGGGTCTGCTTCTCTCCCTGACCACCATGGACATGGCCTCACAGCTGGTCTCTTTGCAAAGCAGCACCAACAGTCTGGGTCCCCATGTGCAGCACAGGGCAGGGTGCAGGAGCAGCGCATGCAGCAATGGAGACATTGATGTGAGGAAAGGCTCTGTGGGGGGCAGAGATGTCCCAGGAGAGAGGCAGGGCAGCATGCGGAGAAAGAAAATGCAAAGGGGAGCCAGGTTTCTGTGTGCCCCAGCTGAGGGCAGGAGTTGCCGCAGGCTCTGCAGGGCCGGGGTCCTGTGCTGTGCTGGGCAGTGGGGTGGGCTTGGAAGGGGCTGCAGGTAGACAGGGAGGGGATGTGCTGTGCACGAGAGCAGGGGAGACACAGAGGGATCAGCCTCCTTGCTGGGCCTCATCTCCCTTGGGAGGAAGCTGCTGCCCTTGGCCTTGGCCTGGTCATGCCACAGACATGGCAGAGCCTGGCCCTGCACCTCTGGCGTTCTGACCAGCTGACCTCACTGCCCAGCTCTGCCTTGCACCTGCCACCACCCTGCAGTCCACAAAGCCTTGACAAGGGAATCTGGAGCTGTAGAAGATCCCACAGAATCAAGGATGCTTGAGATTGGAAGGCACCTCTGGAGATCGTCCAACTCCCCTGTTCAATCAGAGTCACATAGACCATGTTGCACGGGATTATGTTCAGGTCGGTTTGGAATATCTCCAGGGAAGGAGACTCCACAACCTCTCTGGGAGAACTCTGCCACTGCTCTGTCACCCTCACACTCAAGAGGATTTTCCTCCAATTCAGGCAGAATTTTCTGTGCTTCCATTCGTGACCGTTGCCTCTTGTCATGTCAGTGGCCCCATTCATGGCAGAGCTCGGAGGGTGGTTATAAATCGGGCTGAGTCTAGTTGAGGTCTGTGGCCGGGGATGTCCCACAGGGATCAGTAGTGGGCCCGGTGCTCTTCAGCTTGTTCATCAATGACTTGGCACAGGCAATGACGAGGACACAGAGTGCACCCTCAGCAAGTTTGAGATCAATACCAAACTGGGTAGAGTGGCCAACACTCCAGAGGGCTGTGCTGCCATGCAGGGAAACCTAGACAGGTTGGAGAGTTGGGCAGAGAGCAAAGAGGAACCTTGAGATTCAATAAGGACAAGTGCAGGGTTCTGCACTGGGGGAGGAATAATCCCAGACATCAGCACAGATTAGGGGTTGACCTGCTGGAAATCAGCTCTGTGGAGAGGGATTTGGGAGTCCTGGTTGACAACGCCACCCATGAGGCAGCAATGTGCCCCTGCAGCCAAGAAGGCCAATGAGATCCTGGCCTGCATCAGGAGGAGCATTGCCAGCAGGGTGAGGGAGGTGATCCTGCCCCTCTACTCAGCTCTGGTGAGGCCGCACCTGGAGTACTGTGTGCAGTTCTGGGCTTCCCAGGACAAGAGGGATGAGGAGCTTCTAAAGAGGGTCCAGCGTAGAGCCATGAAGATGATTAAGGGACTGGATCATCTATCGTATGAGGAAAGACTAAGCAAGCTGGGCCTGTTTAGGCTGGAGAGGAGAAGATTGAGAGGAGATCTGATCAACATGCACAAGTACCTTAGAGGTGAATGTAGGCAGGATGGGGCCAAACTCTTCTGCGTTGTAGCCAGTGAAAGGACAAGGGATAATGGTGCCAGTCAAAACACAGGAAGTTCCACCTCCATATGAGGAAGAACTTCTTTCCTGTGAGGGTGACAGAGCCCTGGGACAGGCTGCCCAGAGAAGTTGTGGTCTCCTTCTCTGGAGATCTTCAAAACCCACCTGGACGCCACTCTGTGCCACATGCTCTAGCTGTCCTTGCGTGAGCAGGGGAGTTGAACTAGGTGATCCCTAGAGGTCCCTTCCAGCCTCAGCCATTGTGTGATTCTGTGAAAATCACTGTTCATATTAATAAAACATATTTCTATTTCTTTCATAAGGGTGAAAGTATTGCATCTCTTGCTTCCACTTTTTCTGTGACAGCCTCATTCTTGTCTAACAGCACTGAGGCAGCAGCGACCTTACAGCCCCATATCTGAGCCATGTGCCTGCTGCCGACTGGAGAAGGATGGTCAGTTATTGCAGCCACAGGCAGTGGAGTGACATGAAGACCCCCCTGCCCCAGCCCTGTTTTTCCTGCATTTACTTGAAGGACTTTTTTTTTCACATAATTGCTACTTTCCTCTTCTCCAAGGATGTCCCTACTCCCCAGAAGGAGTTTCCCCAAGGACTACATTGGTTCTGGCCTGCATGGCCATTCCTGCAGCATTTCCTGTGCCTGTTGCAGAGACCCAAGCCATTGTACAGTGAGCAGGATGTTGTAGCCCAAGGTCGTGAGGTGGTTCTGCACTGGCCACTGTGGTCAGGGTGTTTGGGTTGTGGATCAAACCCAGTTTAAAAGGCATCATTGCATATGATAATCCCGCACCAAGCACTCTATGGCTCCAGAGGATGCTCTGATCAATCACAGGGCATTTTCAATTGCTCAGGCTGTGTTCAGGGACGTATGCCAAATGCCTTTTTTTTTTTTTTTCATAGAAGGTGATATCAGCCACTCTCCAGGCTCACTTCCCTGTGCCTGTAGGGTCTGCATAGTGTGCACCTGCCAACAGCCCTGTCATGTGGGGCACAATCCCAGGCAGGTACCTCTTGGGCATTTGCCAACACAATGGGGACTGGACACCCTCAAATGAGAGCTGAATCCAGCCTTCATTCCCCATCCTTCTCCATCACCCCATGATTTCACAGTCTTGAGCTCATGCAGAGAGCCCCAGAAAAGCAACAGTGTGAAAGTCCTTGAGCTCATTCTTGGCTCCAGTTGTGGAAGAACAAACCAACTTTCAAGCCCAGCACTGAAGAAATATTTGTTATTACAGAGATCCACCCTCAGAGAGAGCAATAGACACATTTACAAAAGGTCCTTGGATGAGACAGACCCAGTAGAGCCTGCTGGAGAAGTGGGATGAATTCATGTAGGTTTGTACGGACATTATCACAGATACAATGGCCAAAGTGCAAGAGCAGTCTGAGAAAATTAGAAATGACCTGTGAAGAGAGATGAGCAGTTTATTGCTGCTGAGCTAGTACCAGATGAATCTGTTTCTTCAATGCCTCCTTGAGCTCCTTGTTCCTCATGCTGTAGATGACAGGATTCAGCGCTGGAGGCACCACGGAGTACAGAGTGGCCACCACCAGATCCAGAGCTGGGGAAGAGATGGAGGGGGGCTTCAGGTAGGCAAAAAATGCAGTGCTGACAAAGAGGGAGACCATGGCCAGCTGTGGGAGGCACATGGAAAAGGCTTTGTGCTGGCCCTTCTCAGAGGGGACCTGGAGCACAGCTCTGAAGATCTGCACGTAGGACACCACAATGAAAATGAAACACGCAAACAATAAACAAATACTAGCCACAATAAATCCAACTTCCCTCAAATAAGAGTCAGAGCAGGAGAGCTTGAGTATCTAGGGAATCTCACAGAAGAACTGCCCAATGACATTGACTTGACACAACGGTGTGGAAAATGTGTTCCCAGTTTGCAGGAGAGCATTGAGAAAGCCACTAGCCCAGGCAGCTGCTGCCATTTTGAAACAAGCTCTGCTGTCCATGAGGGTCCCGTAGCGCAAAGGCTGGCAGATAGCAACGTAGCGGTCATAGGCCATGATTGTGAGGAGATAATACTCAGCCAAAATGAAAAGGGCAAAAAAAAAAGGACCTGGGCAGCACATCCTGAATAGGAAATGGTCCTGGTGTTCCACAGGGAATTGGCCATGGATTTAGGGAGAGTGGTAGAGATGCAGCCAAGGTCAAGGAGGGAGATGTTGAGGAGGAAGAAGTACATGGGGTTGTGGAGACGATGCTTGTGGGCTATGGCTGTGATGATGAGGCCATTGCCTACGAAGGCAGTCAGGTAGATGCCCAGGAAGAGGGAGAAGTGCAAGAGCTGCAGCTCCCGCCTGTCTGCAAAAGCCATTAGGAGGAACTCACTGAAGGAGCTGCTGTTGGACATTAGTTCCTTTGGGGCACAGAAGTCCTGTCCAAGGAAGGAAAGAAAGCAAAAAGTTAGAGCAGGCTTTTCTTAGCCAAACCGTTTCAATTTCTCAAGTAATTCCCCACATTTCCTCTCTCCCTTATTTCAGCTCCCTTTCTGGTGCTCCACTTTGGACTGGCTCGGTGTGTCCCGCACAGCAGGGACCCCTGCCCATGGCACCAAAGGAGTTGTTTCTGCTGTGCTGCAGGTGGAAATAGATGTGTCAAACTAGTCTTTGAGTGGTATTTGTGGAGATGGCAGGGAATGGTGTCTTGCATTGCTTGGAAGGGACTTGGTCCAGACACCCAATGGAAATATTCTCCATTCACCAGCACAAGAGCTGAATACAGCCCTCATACCAGTTGTGTCTGAAGGAGAAGAGCTCTGTGAGGGATTGGTCTCCATCAATGTTGCCCTCCTCAACAGTGATATTTGAATCTGAATCAGTCACACCAGATCCCACTGCAGCAAGGGAGAATAACAGTCAAATGGAAACAAGGATAGACCTTACCCTTTCTGCACATCTAGATGTCCAGAGGTAGATCTTGTCCTCATGTCACTTCACTGTTTGCACCCTTATTCCAGGCACTGCAGACAGAAGGAGTAATCTTGATGCACACAACCTGCAGGAGATGATGTCCATCCCTTCTATGGCAGGGCTCTTCAACATTTGGAAATCAAGTCTTCTCTGCAAAAGGAACAGTGCAAGACTCTGTTGATATATAAATGTGCGTGTATATATACACACACACACATATATATATATATATATATGATGGTGCACACACAAACACATATAGGTGCCTCCTCAGTGTGGGAGTGTTCTTTGGTCAGGCAGAAATCTTTGGCATTTCAGTTGTTCTAAGCATAACTGTGCAACCCAACTTGAAAAAAACAGCCTTGCTATGAGTTTGTCATGGGACCTGCTTCATCACTGAGCCTTGCCCCTCACTGTCCTGCACTTGCATCTCACTCAGACAAAGGACAAACACACTCACAAGTGAGCTCAATTCTCCCTGCAGAAACCTCCCAAGAGCAGGGGAGTGCCCGGTGCACCCCCATGTTTGCAGGTGCTAAGGAGCAGCTCAGATAAACCTTGATGCAGCAGCCCAGGAGAAGCTGGTGCTGTCTATGGACTAAGGGATGACTGAGGGGACAATCAGAAGTCCCTGGCAGACTCTTTGGCTGCTCCTTCAAACTCTTAATGAGTCTCAATCTGTTGTCCAAATCTGACAGTTTCATTTCCATTTTCCTCTTGCCAAGTGGAAGGAAATTGTAAGCACCACCTTACTGGCTTCTCTTTCAGGAAATGCCTGCTTTGCATTTTCTTTTGCAAAATGTCCTCTGAAATGTGCTCACTGCTAGACCTGTGAGCAGATCTGACCCACGCAGCAACCTCCCAGCAGGAGAAGGAGCCTGTCCTGGTAGAGGATAATACTCCCACTCAGAACTTCTCCCCTCAGTCCTGTGAGGAGCTCCTTGGGCAGGCTCAGTGCTGACCTTCATAGGCAACACAGTCACTATTCTGGACACACAGAACCTCTGGGTGTGGGGACACTGCTCTGAAGTGCAGACCTCTCATCCTGTCATCACTGCTGTTCCTGTGGATGAAGGGAGCAGGATGCCCTGCCCTTAGGTGGTATGTTAGAGAATCCCTGCTCTGAGGCAGCTCCTCTTCCTTTGCACTGCAAAAGCCAGGAGAAAGAAGTGAAAAATGCTGCCAGCCATGGGGTGGGATGGCTCCCTAAGTCCCCTTCAAGAAACTCCATGACATTATCCTCTAAGCAAAAACTCACTGTGTGAGCTGTGAAGGTCTCCCCTTGTCTTCCCACTCCACAATGCCGTTCACCTCTTACTGCCTTCTCTCCTCTAGGCAGGTGTGAGAGTCACAATTGGTCCATGTACCAAACTACAGCCCCTGCACACACACACACCCATGGTCCCTACGGCACTGGCACGGCCTTTTGGTGCCTGGCACACCCTGGGTATCCCCTTTCCCCTGCCTGGTGGCCTGATGGGGCCAGCAAAGAGGCTGCTGGTGCTGTAAACAGGCAGAGTGGGCAAAGGCACTTTTGGAGCTTCCTCACAACCTAGTGGTCTCTCCATGGGTTTTGGAGACTTCAGCCAGTTCCCTTGGGGTGGTCTTTGCTCTGGCACAGTGATGCACAGAACAGGCCTCCAGCAGCAGCATCCCTGCACATCTGGGCATGCAGAGATGCAAGTAGGAGAAACGTCCTAAGGATTCAGGGTTTGTTGGAGAAAGGGAGACTGCGACACCATATGGTCATCGACAAGACTCGTTTATTAATCTTTCCAGGCTGCCTTTTATACATTCGTTAATTAGCTTCATGCATATTGCAAAGCTTTAGCTCACGATTGGTTGCTAGGGAGGTTGCTATGTCCTGGCCGCATAGGCTTTTTCCCAGCTCTGCAAAGTTGTTTACCCGAAACGGCTAACTACTCTTTCCCACATAGCTCCCCATTCCCAGCCGGCCAAGGACAACTCACTAACACTCCCCAGTACATTATCAGCAAGGCGCAGGTGGTGCAGATTCTTAGCACAGTGCAGATTCTCAGCACAGCATTTCCCTACAAGGGTTTAATTCTGCATTTCAGATACCATAATTCATATTGCTTTCATGTAACCTCATTCCAGTGTACTAAAAGCATGAAATGGAGAGGACAAAGAGCAAATGGCTTCCCTCACCATCATCTTCCACCCTTTTTTTTTTTTCTGTTGTTGTTTTCTTTTTCAATTTGTATTTTAGCAGAAGCTGGTGGAGGACCTTGTCCTAAATGCACAGCAAGGCAGCAAAGCTGCCAGGTGTCACATTTCGTTTTGGAAGGAGACTCTTCCCATCTCCTGACCTGATGGTCATTAACCAGCTGGCCAAGCTGGTGAGGACAGCCTTAAATTGTGAAAGATTCAGGGGAGAAGAAGACTCTAGCAAGAGTGAGGAAGTGATGGGCTGGAATGGCAGTGAAAGGTGCAAGTGATGTGGACAAAGGAAACCCTGGAGAGACCAATTGGATGCATGAGCCCTGCTTAGGGACGGACAGAGATCCAGCCAGGATTTTAGGGATGAGGATTAGTGGGCAGAGATACAGTGGTGGCCTTGTGTAGATCTCTTCTTCGGATCTCCACCAAAGCATCATGCTTGGGTCTCCATGGTCTCCACCAGGGCATCGTGATAGGATGCCCATGGAAACTACCAGGGCTTTGTGATGGCAGTGGCTTCATGCCCACAAGGCCATTGTGAGGGGACCGTCCCCATGATGACCATGCCCTTGTTGGGAGCAAAGACCCCAGGCTCCCCACTCTGAGGAGAACAGCTCCATCAGGAGGGAGCGACTCCTCTTGATGCCAGTGTCAGGTCCCCAGGAGACAATGCTGAACATGGACAAAGAGTGGCAGACATCTGCTTCCAGCTCACAGACGGGCTCTCAGGCTTGCAGGAGTGTGCAAGTGAGATGAGCAGGGGGCTGAAGGGAGAGGCAGGCAGCAGGGATGGCACCAGCATGGAGGGAACAAGGATGGTTTGGAAGGGGTCTTGGGATGAGAAGAGGGTTATGAGCTCTTCTGGGGAGGGCTCATTTCTTCCTGGCCCTGGATATTGCTTTAACTAGGGTAGATGTAGTTTGTGCAAAGCTGGCCATATGTAAGAGACCGTTTCGAATCGTCTTGTCTCAACATTGTTGCCATAACATTTAGGACTTCTTGACCTAAGCATCCTGTCTGTCAGCTCGAGGTGTCTTATCTCCATACAACTAATGACTCCTTGGCCTTGGCTCTGGGAAAACCGTGATGTCAGCTCCAGATGTTTTGCCTCCCTACAGTTATCTACTTCTTGACCTTGGCACCCCACCTCTGGGAGGACTGTGAGATTAACACAAGCCCCAAACAATGCCCAGCAGTGTCTATGGAGCAGTGCTGGCACTCAAGTTAGAGGAAGAGGAGCACCAGAGCACGCAGAGAAGGGGGACAGACTCTGCAAGAACAGGGACATAAAAGGACTCCCCCTCACCAGGCACGTGCAGCCGCTTCTTCCCAGGTGTGTGCGGTTTCTTCTGGGGTGCACGGCTTCTTTCCCGGGGCATCACCTGCATCGAGGTGTGTGGAACATCACTTGCACCAAGATGCGTGCGGGACATCACCAGCACCGAGGCACCTGTGCCTGCAGCGAAGCAGAGCCAATGACACTTTGCTGGACTGGTGGTGGTGGTAACTATAATCCTGCTACATCTCTCTTTCCTGCTTGCTTGCTTATCTTTCTTTCTTTTTTTCTTCTTCTTCTCTCTGTCCTATTGCGCTTATGAGAAAAAAGATTACAAGGTTGTACGGCATTTGACCTCGTTTGTGTCTTAATCTCGCTCTCGGGATCGTATTGAAACCTCCTCCGATACTGGATCGGGACACCACACCAAAACAGAGCATTGCCTTGAAGTTGGTCTGCACTTTCCGCACCACTCGAGAGAGGACAACACCTCCGAGTGTGACGTGCTCTGTGCAGAGAGTGAGGGGTGGCAGGGATAGCTGTGGGCAGTGGGGCTTTCCTCTGAGTGGGACAAAGAAACCTCCTGCTTAGTGGCATAGGCCTGATTATAACAGAAATATTTAGAAAAGCTCTTTAAAAACAAAGTTAGAAAGAAATTAAGAAAAATAATTAAAGCAAATAAATTCTGTTATACTTTCCATCTTTCTTCATTTTTTTTTGTCTTAACACACTAGACTTCTATATGAACTTTTTTTCTTGGAAAGGAAAGTGAATTTCAGAACTGGGTGGGATGCAGTCCCAGAGTCCTGCACAGCTGGTGCCATTCCAGGTGCCATGGTCCCCTGTGCCCAGCCTCCCTCTGCAGCTCTGAGGGGCTCTGGTCTCCCACAGGCGCCTGCAAGAGCTCTCAGGCCCATGAAGGTCACTCAGAGACACTGGGACATCTCCAAGTCCCTCTGGGTGCTGGTGCTTGAACACTTGAGCTCTGCCTACAAAGGTGAAGGACTGTTTTCAATTATTTACAGTGGTGAAAGAGTAGAAATCTTCAGGAACTTGCTGAATCTGCTGTGAGGAACTACTACTCTGCCCTTGCCTTTTAGTTTCCGCTGCTCTCTCCATTGGACTGTAGAGGAAATGTCTGTGATCACTCCCATATTTTCTATGTCTTGAATACAATAATCATTTCTGCAGCCCCTCTTGGCAGCCCCTCTCCCAGCACAGCACTCACCTCCCACTACAGGCATGTTCTGCCCCTGGAGGTCTCCTGTGCTCCATGGTGGCTCAATATCCCCTTCCAGAAGGATGGGCATCTGTCCTATCTCTGTAATGAGCGGGACTGTCCTCAGCAGATCCCTGCTGAGCACTCACCCTCTTCAAGGACCTGGGCACCCTCAAGTGGCAGCTCAATCCAGACCCCTTGCCCTAACACATCACTGCATGAGCTGTTGACCTTTGGCCCATGCAAAACCCAGACACGTCCAGAGGATATTTTTGAAGACTATTCCCTGATCCTATTCTTATATCCAGCTTTGCAAGAGCCCATTCATCAGGCACAGAGGAGACAATCCTGTTTTACTACTAGGGAGGCCAGTTCTGACCCAGTGTGGGGCAGATTGACAGAAGGGCTCTGAATCAGACAAAGTGGGGTCTCCTTGTGCCTGTTAAGGAGATGAATTCACATATTTGTGTATAAATATGATTATGAAATGTAGAACAGGCAAACCACCAGTTTTACCTGAAACAGGTATGAAATCACTTTCGAAGAGTGATGGACAATTTATTGCTGTTGAAATAACCCCAGCTCAACCCATTTCCTCAGTGCATCTTTGAGCTCCATGTTCCTCATGCTGTAGATGAGGGGCTTCAGTGCTGGAAGTACAAAACGGCCAGTGCCTGATCCAGAGCTGGGGAGGAGATGGAAGGGGGCTTCAGGTAGGCAAAAGTGCCAGAGCTGACAAAGAGGGAGACCATGGCCAGGTGCAGGAGGCACATGGAAAAACCTCCCGCATTACCTGGGTCACAGCCAGGTGCAAATGGAGATGCACAAGGTGCCACAGGAATGCCAAGTAGTTAGAACAAGGGAGATGTGGTGAGATCATTTGAATGGCTACCTTCCTTCAACGACAGCATGGAATTCTTGAGGTGAGACCGACGGGAAGAGGAGGAGGGGGAAATGCCATGTAGAATTGATAGCCTGGATAAGGGAGCTCTTCCATAGGATGGTCAAAGGCAAGAAGCTATGGAGGGTGGAGGACCTCAGGAAAGGCAGCCACTGATTAAGCATCTGTCAAGCAGAAGAATGCTCCATACAAACAGCTGGTAAAATTAGGAAATATCTCTGGAGCCCAGCTTGCCTAAACAGGGAAGTGGCATGTGGTCTTCAAGTCAAAAAGGCAGCATGTGGAAAGGGGAAGAAGAGAGAGGCTGCAAAGAAGGAAGTCAGAAATATTATCCAGGAAAGTAAGGATGGTTTGAGGAAAGCCAAATCTCCCTTCTCCTGCTTCAGTGAGAGGAAAAGAATAAAGCAGGAAAATGTGGGTTCATGGATGAATGGGACTGGGATTCTAGCAAGTGCAGCCCTGCTTGGCTTCAGTCAACTTTCACCAACAAGGCGAAGCCTGAGAAATGTCTGAAAGGGGCGACTGGAGAGGTTACTTCTCTGTCCCTGCCCTGGCAAGTGTGTGCCCTGGGCAGACTTATGGGTTTACCTGGGGTTGGGTCTTGGTTTGGATGTTTGGCGTTTGGCAAGACAGAATCAAAGTCCAGTGGGATGAAAGAGCACAAAGCGTGGCCACAGGTGGAGATGAGGGTGATCCTCAGCTCCGTGATATCTTCTGTGGGCTGCTCTTCGGGTAGAAGTGGGATGTAGGACAGTCTATGACAGAAGATACTGTTGCTCCTGGAGGCACCAAAGCAGGCTCACTCTTCTTCAATTCCTCAGCAGGGTTTCATGCACTGTGCTGCTTAAGATAGAGATGATAGGCCAGAAAAGAGCAAAGGTGCCCTTAACACAGATCATCCTGAGAACTTTATCTAGGACTCTGCTTCCTGCCTTACTTCATTGCCATGGTCAATGTAATGCATGAACATGGTGCTGCCAAATAAGAAGAATGAAAATGTTTTTCATAATAGGAAAAACTACCTGAAGTTTTGGAAAATACAGTTTTTGTTATTCTTTGAGAATGTTCTCACTTGTGACTATAATCTGCTTTAGGGGATTGATTCAGTTTGATCACTTGGAGAGGCTGGTGATGCTGAAGATGCCTTGGGTTAGTTGCGTTCCCCTATGGTGCTGAAAATTTTGGAGGTGGCTCCTGCAGGACCTTAGCTTGTCATTGGGAAATATATCTGAAATAAAAAGTCTGGTAAGACCACTTATTTCCCTCCACTGATTAGAAAGGGAAGTCCACACAACTGGATTTGAAGAGACATCTGCACGGATGGGGTCTGACATGGGTTTGGATCTGCCTCCTCATAGACATACTTTCACCAATCCCTCATATGTCTCTAAATGTCTGATTAGTTTGATCACTTTGAAAATCCACTTTGATTCAGATGATCTGCACATCTGCACTTTCCATGGTTTTTAGTCTTCCTCCTCCCCTTGCTCTTTGTCATTCAGACACCTCTCAACTCTTCACTTGCTGCTTTGAGCTTCAGGGAGTCTTCCGTTCTCTCCTAACCGACTCCTTTATCATGTGTCTATGCAGCCTGTTTTATCGATTTGTGAAAAACAGTTTAAGGAAGGTTATTCCTTGTAGCCTGTGGAGATCCTTGGATGCAACTCAGGACTCATGCTGCAGTTGAGAAGTGCATTTTGTTTCCTATGACACAGGATCAAGGCTATTTTGTTTCACCACACTGAATACTTCTGTCTGTTTGCAGCTAGTTCAGGTGGGAATTGGTGCACATGAGCTGTAACATTCAGCTACTGGAGGGGAAAAACAGTTTGATTTTAAGCAGAGTGACCCAAGTCCCCAGTGGCTGATGGAACTGGCAGGGCTGGGGAGCTGGGCAGGAAGGTTCTGCATACAAGTCTCTCCTCAAAAATACTGCTTTTCACACATGTCCAGACTTCCTTGGAAAACATTTCAGAAAGCTGAAAAAGAAACCTCCATCTTTCTTTTTCAGGTGCTCATTGAAATCTGCCTGATTTTAACACATTACATTCAAATTCGCTAGAGCATACTTGAAGATTGAAGACAATTACAACAAGAATCATGGCTCCTGAGGGATTTTGCATTTTACTGACCCTTTGGGAGTATTTGGTGCTGAGCCCATGAACCTCTGATGCTGAGATGCTGAGAGGAGACCAAAGAAACTTCTCCAGATCTTCAAGTCAGAAGCACATCCCCAAATTTCTTGGAGGGTTAATGGGTCCCACTGTGGTTCTTTACCAAGCAAAGCCTCCCCAGGGGCTGAATAGAGTAGAGAGTTGGAAACCATGATTACAGGTAGGAAAAGGCAATGTGCAGGTTCCCCCGATGCCAAGCCAAACCTTTATGTGTGTTATCAAGCAGATGGACCAAACAGAGGTGCCCAGTCCCTGAGAAGGGGGATCCTTTCCACCATGCTTTGCCCAAGGCTTTTGGTTGGAGCAGTGTGTAGGTGGGGGTGTTCAAGGTCTGGGGCAGGACACTGACACAGGACCCCTTGTGTCCCTGGGGAAAAGCAGGCAAGGAGGCCCTGTTGCCATGGAGAGGAAGTTTCTTCTCCTGGGCCTCAATGGCAGACAGTCCAGCAATGGCCAAGAGAACATAGACCTAGTTCTTGAGGAAGTTTTTGACTTGTGGCCCTGCCCTTGTCTGTCTCCCCTTTGGGCTGTCCTACACTTTCCCTGTGCCTGTGTCTGTTTCCCTGCAGCCTGTAGACACCTGGGCTGCTTCCCCATTTTGTTCTCACCCCAGCATCTCTCCATCTTTTCCCATGTCTCTCTGTCCTTGGTGTCTGTTCTTTGAAACACAAAGGCATGGCTTGATCTCAGGTCCCCCCTGGGGGACCTGTTGCACCACAGCACTGCTCTTAAGTGACATTTCTCTTTTCTTCAGATCAAGTCTGTACCTCAAGCTGCAGTTTGTGATTCTTTCCCCTTCTCTATTTCTTTCCCAATACCAGAACAAATTCCATCATTCCTGAAACCACCCTGCAGGCAGTCATAGGCTCCTGCTCTCTTTCCCTTAGCTGTAACAGTTCAGCCAGCTAAAGAAGGTCATGGCCCTCAGCTTCTCCATGCAGGCCATGTGCTGCTCAGGCCTGAAAAAGCAACCTCATCCCAGCAGAAGTGTCTGACTATGGTGATGTCAGCTGCTGACCCACAGGAAAACAACAAAAAAAAGGGATTTTCAGCAGAAACCTTAACTGCTTTGCACTGAACAAGCCCAAAACTCCTTTTGGGTTTGGAGAACCTCAGCTGTGGCACAGAGAAGACATCTGCAATGGTGGAAGCTGTTGCCAAAAGCCAGGGACACCATGTGTGCATTGGCCCAACTTGACAGCAGGGACTTAGCAGTTGTCAGGGTTATGCGGAAAGGAGGTCCCACAAAGAGAGCAAAATCTGGAATGCTCAAGGCCAGGGAGAAACAGAAGAGGGGTTTGTGTCCTACAGGTAATTAATGGCAACTTAGTCCTGTGACAGAGGTGAACCCCTCTCCAGGAAGGACAAGGTGATGCCCAAGGAGTCCCTGGACCTGGGCAGCCTGTGACTTGCCACAATGAGGTCATCCTTAGCCCATTTCCCTCATCTAAGTGTGAGAAGAGTTTCTGGAGAGGGAGAGCTACAAGAATTTAAGGGTGCAGTGACTAAAGCAGAGACTTTGGTGTGATGTGGCTCTCCCATTTCTGAAGCATGCTTGGCGGGAGATAAGGAGGACTTGTCCTTAGACAGGAGTGGCATCCAGGTGATAGGTAACTGGTAAGAAATATCAGTTGCTGTAGGCCTCTTGCCAGCAACCACTCTGAAGGGACATGATTTTTCTAAAGGCCCCATGCTGTATCTGCTAGAGACATGTAGTTGTGCAGGACACCCCAGACACCCTACGTGTCCCTGCAGGTCTCTTTTTGCATCACTGAATCAAGTGCCTGCTCTGAATGACGCTAACTGTTTGCAGGGTGTGCATGAATGTCAGCTGTCTTGTTAGAGGAGCTCTGGTGGCAGCGGGCATCTGTCTCATTTCAGTTAATCCCTGGAGATGGGGAGTGGGAATGAGGTGGCCACCCAGGAACACATGATGACATTGGATGAGACAGAGGTGGTGCAAGGCATGTGCTAGTGTCTGCTGGCTAGTGTCTGCTGGCTCTGATGGAGCATCTGAGAGACCCGTATCTTTCTGCATCCTGAGTTGGGGGCCAAGTGGGGAATTTCCATGGCCATCACAAATGACCTCAGATGACCAATTGTTGGGAGCCAAGCCGGATTACAAGACACGGAGTCAATATGAGTTAAGATCTTGCTCCGTTTATTAGCCGAAGTGCGCATATATTTATACCTACAAGTATATGAGGGATTTCCAGGCTAGCTATGATTGGTTGCTAGGGGGGTTGCTAGGTCCCGGCTGCATAGGCTCTTCTCAGCTCTGCAAAGTTGTTTACCCGAAATGGCTAGCTACTCTTTCCCAGCTAGCTCCTCATTCCCAGCCGACCAAGGACAATTCGCCAACACTCCCCTGTTCATTATCAGCAAGGCGCAGGTGGTGCAGATCCTCAGCACAGCATTTCTCCACAACCAGTACTGCTAGAGTAGTGCCCACTATGAAGCTGGGACACCAGTATGTCCCTATGATGCAAAATCACCCATGCCATCCCCTCAGACTCTTAATCCAATGACATAAAAATAGATCTGAAGGGCCATGTCAGCTGCCTGGGGCATCCTGCACAACTGCATGTTTCTAGCAGATAGAGCCTGGCACCCCCAGGAAAGCCATGCCCTTTTGGAGTGGTGCTGGGCAAGTGCCCCAGGATATCCCCAGTGTCCTACCTGTGCCCAAAGAAATGAGTTCCACCTCTGGCTTCAGGCACAGTCTGCGCTGTCCACATCCAAGTGTGCTGCTTTAATGGAACACACATCACACAAAGGTCTCCACTCGTGTCCCTGGGCTCTTGAAACCTTCTAGTTCTCTTCTCTGTCACCCTCTTTTCATTACCAGATGACAGGAATAAGAACAGTGTTAATATGTCCATAGGGTCACTGGATTGCGGTCCAAGGCAGGACCTTCTTCACTGGTGCATCGTCCTTCCTGGAGATCAGTTCAGCTCTGTCCCAGGCCCCAAGGTGCTGCAGAGGGATCTCAGGCAGCAAAACCCTCTCCTGCCAGGGATGGGTGGCCCAGCTCTGTTTCTCCCTGACCCTGGGCTCTGCAGGCTTTGCTCACTTATTGGGACCCTCCTCTCACCATCACATTGCCACCTGCTCTCCATGACAGCATGCCTGTGCTCTGAAGTGCAGCCACCACAAACACTGTGTCCTTGGCCCTTGGTATAACAAGTTTCACCATCACCAATCTTTTCTCTGTGTCACTGCGGCGGCTCTGCAACTGAAACATGCACAAGTGCATAAAGCCTGGGGCAGAGAGAGGAGCAGATGGAGGTACCCATCTAGCTGAAACATTATTGCTAGAATAGCTGGGATGTGGTGGAATCTCATACAGGATTATACAGCCTGTACAGTGGCAGGGTACGAGATCTTCAGAAGAGAGCGTAGGAAGATGAGCAAGGAGGCTGCCCTTTGTGCAAAGGGGCAGCTCAGATGTGTGGAGCTCTTTGAACATGAGGTCTAGGGCTTGGGTGCAAGCTTGTAAGTGACAAGGGCGAGACTGCAGTGGGAGTTATCAACCACCCAAGCAGGATGAAGAGGTGGGTACAGTCTTCTTTAAGCAATGTTAGCAAGTGTGCAGCTCAAAGGGCACCCCATGTGCACACATGCTCCCTGCCCTGGCTCGCAGGTTGTGGGGATAGTTGTTCTCCAGGCCTGGCTGGCTCCTGCAGGAGCTGGGAGAGGGCTGAGGAGGCAGCAGTGCCCTGGTCTGCAGCACATGTCAACACCTTCACCTCACAAACCACAGGAGGACTCATGTCCCTCCTCCCTGCAGTCCTCCCAGGGGATAACTCCTTCCAAACAGGCTGAGGGCAGCCTGACGCCTCCTTGTCCACCCAGAGGGCATGTCCTGGATGGACTCCCATCAACACTGCCAACTGCGTGTTCCCAAGTGCCTGTTCCAGGAACCATTCTCTGGAGGGGACTGCTCACTTGTCACAGCCACAGGCAGTGCAGTGCCAAGAGGATGGTACCAGGCCTGTTCTTCTAGCATTGCCTTGAATAAGTGACTTGTGAGGAGCAGGAATGGCCAGGCCCCATGGGTGTCCCTGCAGCCAGCTGTAGGGAGCGGCTTGGGGACGTGGTTGGGTTCAGCACCAAGAAAGTGTGGGTGCAGCAGCAGGGCTGGTCATCACTGGTGCTGCTGGGTCCGGGCTGGGAGAGCTCCTGGCAGGTTCCCTTCTCCCAAGCGGAACATGGGAGAAGGGGGGGCTTCCACGTGTGCCCATCCCTGCACCCGCACACGGCTCCTGGGCCCCACTGTGCAGACAGCACCCAGGGCAGGGTGCCCAGCCCTGGGGAAATGTCCCTCTGACATGGTCCCCATAACAGTTCTCACTGCCCTGTACCCCCACAAACCCTGCTGGCCCCAGCCTTGTACCACGTTGGGGTTGGTGGAGAGCCGTCCCCGGTGTCTGAACTGGGAGAGAGGCTGGGCAGGCCTGGCTGGTCCTCTGGCTACAGGCTGGCTACTGAGGCTGACAGGAAGGATCTGCCCAGGCAGCTAAATGCTGACACTGAAGGTGACCTCAGTGACTCTCCAGGCTCCCTTCCTCGGGCCTCCTGGGTCCCCATTGCCTCTTGTGGGACTGCAGAGCTCTCCCTAGCCTGGACATTCACTGCTTTTGCCCTTTCCCTTTGGGTGGCTCCCCTTGAGTTTTTGAAGATCCATCCACTCCTAGGAACATGGTGCCCTTGGAGATGCCCTGTGCTCTCCTGGAGGCTTCATATCCATCTCCAGCCCTGTCATATGGGAGACACGGCTTGACCACTCACTATCTGCAGGAGGTCTGAGCACCCACAGGTGAGAACTGAATCCAACCCTCATTCCCTAACACATAATCTAAAAGATAATTCCCTGGAGCCCTTGGAGAGTCTAAGAGGAGTAACAGACTTTGAGGGTAAAAGTCCTTGAGCACATCATGGACTCCAGCTTTGGAAGGAGAGCCCAAACTTCAAGCACTACACTGAAGAAATCCACTTTTATTTGAGTGCAGCCCAAGACTGACACAGATCCACAAGGCCAGACATATTTACAACAGGTATGGCAATTAGACAGATGGGGTCCATGCTTCTGGCAAAGTAAGAAGAATTGAAAAACTTAAGTAAAAAAAAATCATGATAAACACAGAGAGAATGCCCAAAGTACAGAACCATCTGAGACACATTAGACACCACTTATGTTAATGTGGTTTAGATGTCTAATCTAAACCACAGGGAGCTTTTTTCTAGGACTGACTGAGCCAGTTTCTTCAGTGAGTCCTTGAGCTCTCTGTTCCTCATGCTGTAGATGATGGGGTTCAGTGTTGGAGGCACCAGAGAGTACAGAACGGCCACCACCAGATTCAGAACTGGGAAAGAGATGGAGGGGGGCTTCAGGTAAGCAAATGTGCCGATGCTGACAAACATGGAGACCATGGCCAGGTGTGGGAGGCACATGGAAAAGACTTTGTGCCGGCCCTGCTCAGAGGGGATCCTCAGCACAACTCTGAAGATCTGTACATAGGACACCACAATGAAAATGAAACAACCAAAGACAATAAAAGCAGTAACCACAGTAACCCCAGCTTCCCTGAGGTAGGAGTGTGAGCAGGAGAGCTTGAGGATCTGGGGCATCTCACAGAAGAACTGCTCCACCACATTGCCTTGGCAGAGTGAAATGGAAAATGTGTTCACAGTGTACAGGAGAGCATACAGAAAGCCACTGGCCCAGGCAGCTGCTGCCATTTTGAAACAAGCTCTGCTGTCCAGGAGGGTCCCATAGTGCAGGGGTCTGCAAATAGCAACGTAGCGGTCATAGGCCATGACTGTGACGACAGAATACTCAGCCAAAGCGAAAACGGAAAGAAAAAATACCTGTGCAGCACATCCTGAGTAGGAAATGGTCCTGTCGTTCCTCAGGGAATTGGCCATGGATTTGGGCACTGTGGTGGAGATGCAGCCAAGATCGAGGAGGGAGAGGTTGAGGAGGAAGAAGTACATGGGAGTGTGCAGGCGGTGGTCACAGGCTATGGCTGTGATGATGAGGCTGTTGGCCAGGAGGCCCTCCAGGTAGATGCCCAGGAAGAGGGAGAAGTGCAAGAGCTGCAGCTCCCGCCTCTCTGCAAAAGCCATTAGCAGGAACTCATTGAAGGAGCTGCTGTTGGACATTTGCTCCCTATGGACATGGTTAGCTGACCAAGGAGGAAAAGACAGAAACCAATTAGGAGACACTCTTCAAGGAAAATGAACAAATTAATAAAATCATGTTGTCTGTTTGTCTCATTCCCTGATCTCTGAGGCTCACACTTCTTTTAGCTGGGCAATGATGTTATCCAAAAAGACTATAGCCCCTGCTGAGAGCAGAGGGGTCCATTTTCAGAGTGCCGATCTCCACCTTTTCTTCCTTTCTCTGAGCATCAGAGGGAGATCTCCCCTTCTAGCAAAAGACACAGGGATTTTTTCTGATGCCCATGTACTGCCTGCCACCACCACTTCCATACTTTCAGCATCTCTACAGCTTCCTCATGGGTTGGTCAAGTATCACAGATATGCTATGAGACAGCAGAGCCTTTCTGGAGGGCAGGTTGTAGCCTGGCAGGACACCATGAGGCAAGTGCCAGAGGACTGTCAGGACTTAGGATGGACTTTCCCTTAAGAGAGAGTCAGCATATTTCTCTGTACTGCATTTCATGGACCTTCCCAGGACAGAAGGGGGCTGGGGCAACCTCACTCCTCTGGTAATCCCTCTGTAATCCCACTACTTGTAGCATTGGTATCTGAACTGCTGCTGAATACTCCAAAGCCCAGAAAGTAGAGAGCAAGAACAAGAGCAGCATGGACAGGAGGGTTTGCCAATGGAGGCAAGGAGAGGGACAGAGAGGCATTCTGGAAAGCCTTCACCCTACCAGCTGGGCATGCCACCTCGCAGAGGGTGTCATAACAGGACAGTTGCTCTCAGTCCCTTTGGTGGAGGGGCAGGAAATGGGTCCATGAAAGGAGAGCTGCCCCTCTCCTCTGCTGTAGGTCTGGCTGGAGAGGGGGCTGTTCCTGCCCTGCACTTCCTTCCCCTTCCCTGCCCATCTCTGCTGCCTGCAGCTGTCCCTGCTGCCAGTTCTTCCTGTGTCCCTATGTCTTGTCCCTGCAACTGCTCACAGATCCAACACCTCCCTGTGTGCTCAGCTCTGCTCTACAAAAATCTCCCGGGACTGACCACTGTCCACAGGCAGCTTTGTGGTAGCAGGTCAGAATGAGCAGGCCACAAATTTCTATGAGGCCACAAAGGTGATGTTGGTGCTGCCTGTAGGCTAAGGCGGGGATGAAGCAGCTTGCTGAGGTTTCTCATAGACCTATTAATCTCCCAGCTCCTTGCCAAAACAAAAAACTTGTTCCTTCATTCTTCCTGCAAAAAGTAGGAAACTGAAAGTTCACAGACCCAAAGGAAAGCTCCTATTCTTTTCAATCAGTCCTTCTAGTGACCTTCCTCTTGAAAGGTCCCCTCAGACATGTCCTGTGCATGAGCTATAGCTGTGACCAGCCTTGACACATGCAGCACCTCTTCATAGGAGAAAGAACATGCCCTGCTGGGTATTGCTTCTCCCACCCAGAACTTCTCAATGGATATGCAAGGTGGGCTCCTTGGGTAGGCTGAGCGCAAACGCTCAAAAGCAGCAGAGTCACTGCCCCAGGCACAGAGCAGTTACAGGGAGACTGCCCCAAAATACATTCCTGCACAGATCTGGGTTTGCTACTTGTCTTCCCATCCTGGGAGAACGGAGCAGGAAGAATGGATCAGGATGCTCTCTCTGTTCCTGTCAGTATGGCAGGGAATCCCTGCTCTGGAGCATCTCCTTCACGCGTTATGCCGTGGATACTCCAGGAGAGAGATCATTAAAAATCCAATCCAAAAGGCATGGACTGAGTTCAGAAGACCCCTCCAGGAGCCTAAGTAGCGCTGCCCTGTAGCCAGAAACTCACCATGTCAAGCTCTCCGCTGTTCTCCCTCTCCACACTGCCGTTCCCCTCTCGCTGCCTTCTCTCCTCTGCTGTCCGCAGCAGCAGGCAGTGCCCGCAGCCCTGCTGCTCTTGGCACAGGAGCTGCTCCTGCACTCGGCTGTCTCTGGGCTGTGCTGCCAGGCTGCCACGAGCTGCCTCTATCCCAGGAGGCTGGCCCTGCTCAGGAGCAGAGGCCCAGCTGAACTCACCAATTTCTCTGTCCCTTGTCTCTCCTCCTCCTGGGAAATGTTCACTTCAATAAACTAAAATTATCACCTGTTGTCATTTCCTAATGAGTGGAGAGAGACGGCTTCCAACATTGCAATTTATTGCATCAAAGGATGACTATCTACGAAAGTTGGAAACGTCCCACTCTGGAAGGATCATCTCACATCCCTTAACTAGACAGGAGACCGAGAAGTGCACAAGTGGGGAGTTCACTGATACAGGGTTCAGGTGCTGATTCAGAAATATCAATCTGGGCAGTACCTGCTTAGATGTGAGTCTGAAGTCATATTCAGACCCCTCCTGTAAGCTCCACAAACACACGAGTGGTGGGATTCCCCTTGCCAAACTGAAGTGAGCAGAGCACAGAGATCTGCACACGAGCTCCTTCTCAAAGCTCCACTACAATCACTGGAGATGCAGGGTGAGAGTCAATAGCTCTCACAGAAACACCTGGTGACACTGGAAGAGACTGAGGAGGTCCAACGCATGTGCCAGTGCCTGCTTGCTATGATGGAGCTATTGGGAAACCTACATCATCCTAGAGCACGAGTTGGAGTCCAGGTGGGGAATTGCCTTGGCCATCTGAAATGACCCCAGATGCCAACTACAATGACAGCCCTACTCCCTAGGAAGTCCCACTGAGGCACAGATGATTGCAGGATTAACCAGCAGCTCTTGTAATTCAGTGCAGAGTCTTGATTTGATGGCATAGAAAAGTGCTGGCAGGGTCTTGTCAGATGCCTGGGGTATCCAGCACAACCACGTGTCTCTAGTAGATACAGCAGGTGACCTACAGGAAAACCATGCCCTCTTGGACTGATGGCTGGGCAAGTGCCCCAGGGCATCCTGCATTTCTGTCCTGTACCCAAACACAGACATTCCTGCACTGGCTGTAGGGAAAGCCCATCCAGTGTGCTGCATAAATGGGAGGCACCCCTGCCCTGCCACGTCTCTGCTCCAGTCTCTGCCATCTCAAACCCTTCTAGCTCTCCTCCCCTGAACTTCTCTTCATACCATCACATGAGATGAACAGGTAATGAGGACCTCTGGGTGGTTGCATCGAAGGCTGTCAAGGCCATGGACATCTTCAGTGGCACCTTGTTCTTCCTGAACCAGCGTCAGGTACAGGAGAGAGTGCCCGTTGGTCTGCTTTGTGTGAGAGGAAATGCCCATGGCCAGGAATACGTGCCCCCTCGCTGGAGAAGCTCCTGCCTGCCTATATTGGCCCGATCTCCTTCCCCACCACCCTCGTGCTCTCCACGTGGGTCCCATCCCTGCCACCCACTTCTCCCTCCAGCCCAACTGCTCACCTCCCTCGTGCGCCCCTGCGCTCCAGGGATCCCGCCCATGGATGAGGAGCAGCCATTCGCCTGCTGCTCCTTCTCCATCTCCAGGACTCACTCTGAGGACAGCCCTGCATGGCCAGCGTGTTTCTGGCCTGTCCTCTGCACAGACAGACATGTCCTCACAGCCAATGTCACAGCCCGGCCCTCTGATCAGCGGCTCACACTGAGGGGACCTCACAGGCCCTTGGCTCGTGCTGGTCCTGCTGCCGACCAATCCCACACGTGGCAGGAGTGATCTCACAACGTGACCTGGAACCTTCAATCGGCTCTGGACTACAAGCAGCAGGGACAGAGGTGACGTCACAAGAAACTTCAGCAACCCGGAGCCTGCTGATGGTGTCAGGTCTACAGAGAAGGATGTGACCTCACAGTCACCATCAGAGCCATGTCACTTCTTTGGGCCTATCAGGAACAGGCACAGCAGTAACCTCACTACCAACATCCAGGCCATGGGCCTGCTGCTGGCCTGCCAGGTCCTGATGCACAAAGGCCAACATAACCAACGCCCAAGCCATGGGCCTTTTCTGGCTTGTCACCACCGGACACTGAGGTGACATCACATCACAACAGAGGGAGCTAAGAGCCCCCTCTGGCCTATCCAGAGCAATAAGTGTCCTCAGAGTCACAAGTTTGGGGTTATCAGCTTCTCAGGCAGAAATGACTTCAGAGTACTAATGGCAGCCATGGCCCTGCTGCTGCCATGTCCCATTCTCACGCAGAAGGGACCCTGTTGTTGGTCCCAAGAACATGGGCAAGGATGTTCTCCGGGGTCTGCTTGCTCCTGCAGTGCTTTCACAGGAGAGACTCTAGGAAAGAGCAGTGCCTTGGCCCCAGACACAAGTCACCACCTGTGAAGGTCAGCCTAAGGTAAGTAGCAAAGAATGTCCCCTCGGCAGACTGGGGGGCTGAGAAGGAGAGGCAGGAACTGCAGCCACCTGGCCAGCGCATGATCAAGGAACTCACCGGACAGCCTCAAGTGTGATCAGCGCGTGATCATCTCGTTGATGGGCTGGATGGGTTTGGGGCTTAACATGCTGCCAGGCAGGATGGGAGCTGTCTCCGGGGTCTGGAGCTGTATAAGTTGTGTGTAAATAAAAGTCTTTGGTTTCACAACATTGAAGTTCGTGATTGCTTCAGACACTGCAAATGGCCCCCAAAGTTGGGGCAAGAACATAGGGGAAGCTCACAAAGTCCAAACCGGGCAGTGTAGCCCAGCTGAACCAGGAACAGAGCAGGAAGAACTCCCGTGTGCACCCATTGCCTAATTTGTTAGACTTTGTTAAATCGCCGAGCGAATCCCTGCTTTATTACTCACATACGGTCACATACTGGGGAGAAAAGTCGGGATGTGTGTATGCACTGGTTAAGACGTTTTGTGGTCATGGATGTTCCAAAAATGATAAAAACAGACAACGGGACTGCATATGGTGCTATGTGAACCCAGGACTTCCTTAAACAATGGGGCATTCAACATATCTTTGGTATTCCTCATTCTCCTACTGGGCAGGCAGCTATTGAGTGCACGCACCAGACCCTAAAAAATATGTTAATTACACAGAAAGGGAGAGCTCAGGGAGATGGCCCCCAAGAAAGATTGGATGAAGCTTTATATGTATTTAATTTTTTAAATTGTAACATAGCAGGTGAGAGCCGAGTTCTCAACACTTTGGCAAATGACCAGAAAATTTACAGCCAAGACCCCAAGTTATCATAAAGGATCTAGTTACAGGGAAGTGGGAAGGTCCATAAGACTTAGTAGCTTGGGGAAGGGGTTATGCTTGTGTTTTGACAGACGGGAAA
Source organism: Tinamus guttatus (assembly GCF_059628265.1). Lineage (NCBI taxonomy): Eukaryota > Metazoa > Chordata > Aves > Tinamiformes > Tinamidae > Tinamus > Tinamus guttatus. The sequence continues at coordinate 362,587 of NW_028288866.1, read as the reverse complement.
CCAAGATGGGTCCCTTTGCGATGTGTACGACCCTGGCTTTTCTCAGTAACTGTGCAGCCTTTGTCCCAGATTGGGTCAAACAGCCAAGAAACGTATGGGTAACATAAGCCATGTCAACACCAGACAATCCCTTTCAAACATGTTTAATAGGAGTATTTTCTTGGTTAAGAAAATTTGGGCTTTGGACAAAGAAAATTGTAAAGATTTTGATTATTGGGTTAATTGTATTTTGCTTGTTGTTAATTTGTCTACGTTGTCTGTTATCGTGTGTGCAATGGTTAATTGATCGATCAATCAATCGATGACCGCTCAAATAAAAACTAAATAAGGAAGGGGGAGATGCGGAGGTCAGCCTAGGGTCAGTAGCAAAGAATGTCTTGTGGGCAGGTGAGGGGCTGAGCGGGAGAGGCAGGAGCTGCAGCCACCTGGCCAGTGCATGATCAAGAAGATCCTTGGACGGCCTCGCACGTTATCAGAGCGTGATCATCTGGTTGATTGTTTGCTTGGATTGCTGGGCTTCACGTGCTGCTGGGCAGGGTGGGGGCTGCTCTGAGGCCAAGATCTATATAAGCTGCATTTCACTCTGAATAAAGGTCTTTGGTTTCACAACACCGAACTCCATGAATCCTTCATACGCTGCAAATCGACCATGGTCCATCTTTTCCCTGCTGCCTCCCATGCAATTAGTGTGGCCTTCCAAGATCCGTGCCCTCCACAAGGTATTTGTGCACAGCATGAAGATCCTTCCCGGCCTCTCTGGTCTAGGCTGAACAAACACTCCTCTTCCAGCCTCTCCTTACCTTCCCCATGCTCCAGTCCTGACCAGCTTGTCCCTCTGCTGAACTCCCTCCCGTTTGTTCATTTCCTTGCAGAACTGGAGAGCCCAAATGGGATCTGGTATAGAGGCATGGTTTCCACTGTGCCAAAAAGAGCGGTAGAACACGCATGTGGCCCCACTGGCTGTGCTCTCTCAAATACAAATCAGTGAAGGTGGCCAAACTACGGCACAGGGACCCAACGGGCCTCCCCTTGGTGACCACTAAGGCACTGAGAGAAGATGTGGGTGCCCTTGGCCACCACCAGGACATACCCCTGGGAGTCCCTATGGCAATGTGATGGGGGTGGCATCGTGTCTCCATGGCCACTGTGATGGGGCAATGCCCATAGCAACCAAGGCTGGGTTGGGCCAGAGCACCACCCTTGGGGTCGCACTCTGAGGAGAGCAGCTCCAGTAGAAGGAGCAGCTCGCGTTGGTCCCCAGAGCAGCAAGTCCCCAGGTGCAGCAAGTGCCCTGGAGATGAAGAGAGAGAGGCACGTGAGTGCCTGTTCTCAGCCCAGCAATGGCGCAAGCCACAAGGAAGGTGAGTGCTGGGGCTGGAGGGGGAGGCCGGCAGCAGGGATGGGAGCTGCATGGAGAGCACAAGCATGGAGGGCCAAGCCAGCCAGGCCTGACCTCCTCTGGCCATGGGCTACTTCTTGCTGGCTGTGGGGATTTTCTCGAACACAAAGCACAACTGGAATGCTCCAAGGCCCATATGGATCCTGGGAGCCCTGTGCGAAGGATCAGAGAGCCTCTTTGGACCATGTGTAGCTGGGCTGTGCTCGACCATGAGCTTCCCTTTGACATAGGGCTGGGGCTCCCTGTCTCTCAGGGGCTGCCTGTAGCAACATAACCCTCTCCATCATGTGCCTCCTTCTTCCTGTAGGTGGGCAAGCGGGAGCCGCTCGCAGCGAGGCAACGCAGGCAGACCCCGAATTCGTCCCCACAAAAGGACAGGTGGCCTTTGCTATCTGACCCCCAGGGCTTTGAAGATGCTGATCAGGTCATCGCAAAGGTACAGAGCTGAGCAGTGAGGCCGGCAAAGGCCCTGCCTGACTGCACGGAGCTGCCGGGAAGCAGGCAGGAAGTGGAGGGAAGAACAGCAGCAGCACGTGCTCTGCACAGCACTCTGCAAGGCCAAGCTTCACGCTGGGCCACGGTGCTGCTCCATGTGGCCATCTTCTGCCTGCCCCACAGTGACGAGCCCTCTCCAAAGGTCTCTCCCAGACTTTGGCAACAGGCTGGCAGCTGTCCATGTGCATGGGAAAGCATTGTGGTCACGGAGGGCATGAGGGGCCACAGGAAGGTTCCATGTGGAAGGCTGGAGGGTGGAGCAAAGGTCTTTGGGAATTCTCCTGTGCACTTTCATTGCAGATGGCAGAGGACACTGTCAATGACGTTCTTTCCACCCCGCAAGCTGTTTATCCCTCCGCTGCTCTTCTTAAGAAAACTCCTGTGAGGCTCAGGGAAACCCTGCCCAGTAGGACTGGGGTAAGAGCAGAGGTGCCACATCTGCCTGCCAAACCACCTCGCACTGCCAGGGCAGCCAGCCAGGCACATGGAGGCCGGGAGGCTCCTGCACGTAAAACGCCAGGATCTGCAGGGAAAAAGAAGCTGCCTGCTCCAGAAAAGCCTTGAAGAGCTTCTGCCAGGTGCAGGACCAAGGCCATCGATATGGAAGATGTGGCAAGGAGACTGATGGACATGTTGATGGAGGGATTAGAGACAGTGGCAATAACTTGCAGGGAAGCTGCTGCCAGGGAAGCCTCGGGGGCTGCTGGGGGTGCTGTGATGTCTCTGGAGTGTGGGAAGAGGCTGGAAAAGTCTGTGCCTTTTGATTTGCCTGACCTTCAAAAAGCCAAGCGAGATGCTGGTGTTCTCCACCAGGCAATTCCAGAGCATGCTTGCCTGAGGCCAGACCTGGGTCTTGCGCGCTGGGAAAAACAAGGATGGTGCCAGAAGAGGGCGCCAGGAAGAAAACTCTTCCTATCAAAAGCCAGTAGCTCCCGGGACACTCCTCGTTTGTGCCGGGAACAGAGGCTCTGCCTTGGCCCTTTAGCAAGATATCAGTGGCCCAAGCTGGAAACCTGCAGCCTCCTGAATAGCAAGTGGCCACGGCTGAGAATGTCCAAGGGAGAACAGCCTCTGCTGGCCTGGAGCAGCTCCTATGCTGGGAGACAATGGCCAGAGGGGTTTCAGAGAAGCTGAAAGATCCAAATACCAGCAGCCCCCACTTTGCAGAGAGACCAGCCAGCTCTGCCAGAGCCATCGCTGTCAGCTCCCAATGGGCAATGGCCCCATTGGAATCCATGTCAGCTTCCTGGCCTCAGCCCGCTGCTCTTGCTGACAACATCCTCCCAGAGCTCTGCACGGAAATGAGTGCCAAGAGACGCAGCCCTGCTGTAGGGTACGGCGGTCGGAAGATCTCGTGTTGTGCGGAAAGAATAGGGGAGATGGGCACGTGCAGGGGAGATGGGCACGTGCCCGTATAAGGCGATGTTAACGCTATTGGCTACGGGGCGCGCTTCCGCACACAGGCGCCCTGTATAAGTTCGGATGTACCTGCAATAAACGCCATTTGTTGCATCCACCATATTGGTGTCTGTGCTCATTTGGCCCGGGTTCCCGGGTGGTGGCGCCCGTGCTCGCTTGAGGTAACGACGAGGCAATTGAAGCCGAAAGGCAGCAAGTGGTGACCCCGACGTGATTCGGCGGGCAGCTCCTGAAAGACGAGGCGGCCAGGGAAGCGGCGAGAACTCCGTGGAGGCGACAGTGAAGGTCGTGTTAGTGTGTGCTCGGGAATGAGATGTTTCTGTGAAACTTAGCGCAGTTAAGTGCTGCATCGAGCGGCTCCTGAAAGGATGGGGCGATTCAGTGAGTGTTAGTGTGTGCTCGGGAATGAGATATTTCTGTGAAACTGCATTGAGCGGTTCCTGAAAGGAGGGGGCGATTCACAATGCCAGGGATGTTGTGTTTTCCCTAGCATTGGGCTGCCTGTACTACTGCACTAACGGAGTACAGTATGAGTAGTAAATCGGCAAAAGAATTGAAGACTTGGGGAACTATCAGGCAACTTTTACAAAGAACTCCGGAAGAGAGCGAGACCTGGGAAACAGCATGGGTGGCAGTGGGCGTGACCGATACTGTGGGGGCGGAAGAAGCGCCACAAGTCTATCCGGCAGCCAAGGCGGGGGAGGGGTCAGACGACTCCTCCTCCGGGCGGGGGGACTCCGTGGGGGAGCAGACGGCCAAAGGGCATCGGGCCGAGACTGCCGGAGGTCGCAGAGAAACTCCGGGTGGGGAGGGGCGAGGGGGGGCCGCCCTTCTCCGCGAGTGTGCGCCCCCCCCAAGGAGGGTGGAAGCAGAGCCCCAGGGCGTATCTGACGGGGCACCCTGGGGAGGGAGGACAAGGACAACAAGAGGAGAACGAAGCCAGGTGGCCCTGGTCCTAGGCTGCCAGCAGAGACCCCGTGTTAAGGTGCGCCTTCACGGCCCCCCACTAGTGACCCCAAGGATATTAGAGCTCACAATGTTAATTGATACAGGGGCAGATGTAACGTGCATACCAGAAAGCAACTGGCCGGCTACCTGGCCGGCATCCCCAGCGGGCTTGCTAGATGGGGTGGGGGGAAAAACGGACGCGCGATGCAGTGCTGTGCCTCTGGCGTGTGAATTAGAGGACCCGGGAAGGCCCCCCATGCAAGCGATTGTCCGCCCATTCATAGTGACAATACAGGAATCCCTAATCGGGCGTGACGTATTGGCTCAACTCGGCATTCGCCTGACAAATTTAGCGTAGGGGCCACTGCTTACCTGCTGAGCCCTAACAAGGCCATTCCCTTGAAATGGAAAACAGAGGAGCCGGTGTGGGTAGAGCAGTGGCCCTTAACTCAAGAGAAGCTGGTGGCCGCACGGGCCATTATACAACGCGAATTGGATCAAGGACATTTAGAGCCGAGCCTGAGCCCATGGAATACGCCTATCTTTGTCATTCTAAAGAAGGATAAAAGTAAGTTTAGATTGCTACATGACTTAAGAGAGGTAAAGAAGAGAATGAAGGACATGGGGGCTCTTCAGCCGTGGCTTCCACTACCCGTGGCGATCCCTCGAGGATGGCCGGTGTTGCCTGACATTGGCAATCGACTCCGTCCGCCGAGGCGGCCAGGCACGTCCAACCCGTGCCCGGGCCAGAGAGCACAGACACCAATATGAGGATGCTGCAAATGGCGTTTAATATATGCAGGCTGGATCTTATAAAGGTAGCAAAGGCGGAAGCATGCCTATATAGCCAATAAGCGTTGCTCTTTACCTAATATGGCATATGCCTTAGTTCCCTATTCTTCCCGTACATCGCGAGATCTTCCGAGCGCCGTACCCTACAGCCGGTCGTGGTAATGGACATCACTGTTAAACCTGAGAGAGCCAGCGCAGAGATATCAGTGGAAGGTGCTCCCTCAGGGGATGAAAAACTCCCCAACTATTTGCCAGAGGTTAGTGGCCCAAGCATTGCAACCCATTCGTGACCGCCACCCCGGGGCGGTGATCATCCATTACATGGACGATTTGCTGTTGGCTACAGCCATGCAGCAGGCTACTGACAAACTGGAAAAGGAGGTGGTTGATCATCTACAGCAGGAAGGGCTGTATATTCAGGAGGCAAAGACGCAGAGAGGTGGTTCGGTGTCTTACTTAGGGACACAAATCCTTCCTGAAACCGTCCGTCCACAGCCGATCAAACTTGACCTGGAGGTGAGAACCTTGCATGATGTTCAGAAGTTGGTAGGGGCGATTCAATGGTTGCACGCCTTGGTTGGCATACCTACCGACCTCATGACACCGTTGTTCGAACTGCTGAAGGGCCAGCACCCATGGGAGAAGCGGGAACTGACGCCCGCAGCTATCGAGGCCCTAAAAAAGATCGAAAGCCTAGCCTCTGAAAGCCACCTTTGCAGGTGGGACCCGGCGCGCCCTGTTGAGCTATACCTAAATGTAACAAGAAGGGGAGCCGTGGGGCTGTTAGGACAAGGGAACCCCGAGAGACCACATGCCCTATGGTGGATCTTGTCCAAACAACTGACAACAGCCTACATGTCCTATTTAACGGCGATGGCTAAGCTAATCATTAAAGGCAGGGCCGCATGCATCAGACATTTTGGCGTTGAACTGACTGCGGTGTGGGTGCCAATTAAAAAGGCAAGGCATTGCGGGATCCCACTAGCAGCGGCTAGAGACGTGGTGGCAGCTTGCCCGTACTGCCAGCAGTCAAGCCTTTGCAACTATGGCTGGCCATCACGGTGGATACGCACAGTGGGATAATCATGGCTACGCAGCACCGCAAGGTGACTGCACATGCCGCACAGCAACACTGGACTACTGTCATTGCCTGGCTAGGTGTTCCACACACCATCAAGACAGACAACGGCTCTTGCTTCACGGCTCAGTCCACACAGGACTGGGCCGAGAAGTGGGGGATCTGTCTGGTACATGGAATCCCATATAACAGTCAGGGGCAGGCTATTGTTGAGAGAGCGAACCAAACACTCAAAGAGAAGATTAGGGTTCTTGGGGAGGGGGAAGGACATCCCCAAGGAATCCCCGTGGTGAAGCAACCAGAAATTTTAATGCGAGCGTTATACTCGCTAAACCACTTTGTCCGGGGTGACGAAAACAAGACGTCAATAGATAAACATTGGGCGGTCACGGCTGTGGAGGACGGACCTCCAGTTCTGGTCAGATTCCCAGAACAGGGGGTTTGGGAACCCGGCTGGGACCTGGTAACCCAGGGAAGGGGTTATGCAGCTGTGCGACGGCAGGGAATAATCAAATGGGTGCCGGCAAGATGGGTGAGGCCGGACCTTAAGACTAATAGCGACTGCAAGTCTTCTCCTACAGGACCGAACTGTGGGACGTCCTCGCAACCCATACGCCCGTCTGGAGGAGACGAGGAAGCCGGAGGAGCGAAACCCTCATAGACGCGATGAGAATAGGCCACCGCACTTGTGTGTTATCCTATTGTTGCAGGTTTTGTGGCAGCTCGTTCAAAGTAGTGATGTTTAGGTTAACATAGGATGTTTGGGTTAACATGGGACGTTTACGTTGACATAGGATGTCTAGGGGAGGGGGAGATGTAGGGTACGGCGGTCGGAAGATCTCGTGTTGTGCGGAAAGAATAGGGGAGATGGGCACGTGCAGGGGAGATGGGCACGTGCCCGTATAAGGCGATGTTAATGCTATTGGCTACGGGGCGCGCTTCCGCACACAGGCGCCCTATATAAGTTCGGATGTACCTGCAATAAACGCCATTTGCTGCATCCACCATATTGGTGTCTGTTTTCATTTGGCCTGAGTTCCCGGGTGGTGGCGCCCGTGCTTGCTCGAGGTAACGACGAGGCAATTGAAGCCGAAAGGCAGCACCCTGCCCCGCACAGCTGCGTGTCCCCTGCCGCAGCATGGCTGGACGCACTCCTGGCCCTCTTGCCTGCAGCCTTGAGCCCTTCGGAGGACATGAGTGCAGCCCATGCCCAGGAGCTCAGGGGAGCAGTGCTGCAGAGGACACTGGCACACACCGTGGTGCAATCAGCACTGGCAAGCGCAGCCCAGAGGGAGAGCGCAGAGCATGGTGAGAGCAGTGTTTGCCATGGAGAAAGGAAGGTCCTGGCAGCCAGTACACAAAGTTCCTGGGGCACTGGCTACGGGCCGGTGCCACTGCGAGGGCAGCCTGCATGGCGGGCCTCAAAACAGCAGCCTTTGGGAATCCTCTGCTGCCTTAGAGACGCGCCGCAGCGCATACACAGAGACAACCCTGCAAAGTACCTGTCCGTGCTCTCAGTCACAACGGAGCTGCTGGAGGAGCTCAAGAGGAGCTGCCTGGCGTGCACTGGACAGAGCTTGGCGCAGCTGCCAGAAGCCAGCCTCAAAAGGAAGGAGCTAACCCCAAAGGAGAGCGAGGGCCAGGAACTAGAGGCCAAGGGGAAATGTTTCTCCCTGACAGTGTCAGGATGCCTCAGTGTTCGACCCAAGGAGGTGAGTGCAAGGCATGGGCTGGGGCACCTGGAAACACTCCCTGTGCTGAGGTCAGCCACTGTGCCCTGCTGCAACAGCCACCCTGTCCCAGGGCTGGCATGGCCACGGGGGCATTTGCTAGTGGAAAACCAGCTCCCTTCACCAGCCCCACTCTCTCCCTTGAGCTGTGTGCCAGAAACTCCTTCCACAGCCTGTGGCAACCGAAGCTGACACGAGTGGAGGTCCTCAAGGACGCGAGGTCCAAGTGAGAGGTGCTGGAGTGGCTGTGCACCCATGCCCCCAAGGGGCACCATGAGGTGGGAGCACAGCAGCATGAGTGAGTGCAGTGGAGCGATGAGGAAGAGAAGGCTGAGGAAGAGCTGTTGCAATGGGACCAGACGAACAACCCTGTGTGCATGCACTGGATCATGCCGAGCCTCAGGAGCCTTTTGGCAGACCCACCAACGTGCCGCGTGGAGCTGCCTGGCTCCAACAGCATCAAGGAACGAGACACTGCCAGGGAGGCAGCCGGTGACCTGCAGAGCTTGCCTCTCACCCCAGCACTGCCCCACGGAGCCGTGGAAGCAGCGTTTCCTCTGGCTGGAGACTTGCAGGATGTGGGAGAAAATGCACCTGTCACTCCATCAAACACCCGCAGAACAAAGGCAGACACCCCGCTGGCACTCGGAGAGCCCCAGGATACTGTGGAAAATGCAGCTGCCACTCCAGCACTTCCCACAGAAAAGGAGGCAGAGGCCTCTCCCCTGGCCGCGGGGCCTTGTGCTGAGAGCGACAGCCCCCCTCTCGGAACACGGCTGCCCAAAGGTGCCAGGTCAGACAGCTCTGCCTTGCCTGGAGGGCCTCCTCAGCAGGTGAGCGGGGAGCTTGTCGTCAGCAGCCATCCCCAAAGGGAGCCTCCATGTGAGCAGTGCTGGGGGGGCTGCAGCGGGGCTGTGCAGACCTGCCCCCGGCCACGTGTCCCCCTGCACGGGGTCGGAAGCTGCCACCCTCAGTCCTTTACCCTTGGGTCTATCTGCCGCGGGGAAACCGCCTGCTGTCCCTTTGCAGGAGCCAAAGGCGCAGGGCTGCCATGCTCTCTGTCCCCTGAATCCTGGGGCATGGATGCAGAGCAGGGCGGGAAGGGGCAGTCCCAGCAGCAGCCCCTTCCACACCCACCCGCCTGGCCCCCTTGTGCCACACACCGGCTGACTCCGCTTCCACCGCCCATCGGGGCCCGCACCACGGCCCTGCTGCTACAGCCCCAAGACAACCTTGTCCCCTTGCCGGAACAGCCGCTGCCCCCTCCCCTGGGGACTCGCGGCCATTCACAGCAGCCCCCGCACCAAACCCTTCCCCCAGACATCCCAGGCAGCAGCACCCTGAGCATGGCCAGCTCATATCACATGGCTCTGTGTCCTCGCTCTCCCCACGCACGCTGCCCCCGAGCCACAGGAGCAGGAGATGCCAGCGTCTTCCTTCAAGCACTCACCAGAGGTAGAGGCAGGTACGGAGCCGAGAGCAGAGCCCTCCTGGGCATGGCAAGCCTGTGCCGGGACGGTGATTGGCACTGAGGCCGGCAGCAGGCAGTGCCCTGTGGCTGCCATGCCCAGGCCAGGAGCCTTGGGAAAGCCCGGGGTGGGGGGACAGGCAGGCGCTCGCCCTGCCCTGCGCAGCTCCTTGCCCACAGCACTCCTTCCCCCACAGGCATCAGTGCCCTCCCGCCCACTGCGGCTCCCGCGCGACGGCTGGGACGGCTCAGGACAGCGCTGCGAGCCCTGCGCAGAGCCTTCTGCTGCTGCCGAGCCGCGGGGCACTGAGAGCTGCCCTGAGACGGGGCCAGCGCCGAGCAGAGAGCCAGAGCGACGGGGATGCTCTGCGGGCTGCTACAGCAGCGCGGCCGCACCATGTCCCACTCTAGAATGGGAGTAAATAAAAGCTTGCAGACATATTTTGGAGAGCTGAAACAGTACTACTGCACATGCCTGTTGTTTAGTTTGTGTGTGGTAAATACGCTTTGTCCTTTGGCCCAGAGCCCTGTTCACTGAGGATCCTTGTGAGCTCCCATAAAACACCCTTCTACGGGTGACATTATTCACTGGAGTCCGTAGAGGGATCCTATGACTGAAAATACCTGGCCCCAAGGGACCTGAGCTCTCCTGTTGGCTCTTCCCAGAGATCTCCTGGATCCTCAGGTTTTTGAGCAGGAGGACGAATGGGGACAAAGTCACATCCCAGACAGTCTCCATTACACCTTCAGCTCCACAAGATGTCTGAGCTTCACATGTATTCCCTAAACCAATGTTTCCCATGGCCTTGGGGAATGGTGAAGACCTTGGGTAGACACACAGGAGATGGGACAGAAAGGGCCAAGGCCCCAGGATGCAGAGCTGGGCTCACAGCATCATGAATGAGGTGCCACAGACTTAAATGAGCAACCCAAAGAAGTCCTTCCTTTGGCAGTGACTTGCAAAATCACATCTCTGATGGAATTCCAGACGGATGGGTCTTCTGTTCTGTAAGATTGTCTCCAGGATTCTGCAGACATGAGGGAGAGCACAAAGGGAAGTTGTGGGCATGTTCTCCAACTTCATCGGCTGCAGAGCATGGAGCTGGTCATCTCACAAAATGCTGGTTGAATCAAAATGCAGATCCTGTGGCATTGCACCATATTACAGATTTTGCACTGAGCCGAGACAGCAGCACTGCAGTGTGTGGCCATTTCCTGAGACGTCTAGGGTCAAAAATGCACATCACAGAATGGTTGAGGTTGGAAGGGACCTCTAGACATCATCTAGCCCACTAAGATCCAGGGTCTCAGGGCTGTGCAGCCTTCCAAGAGAGGATCCCAAGCCCCAGGGAAAAGTACACTGAAAAGTACAAGGAGCACTTAAGGTCCAAGATGAGGAACAGCAGTTTTGCAAAATAACATCACTGACGGGAGGTGACTGCTTCCAGGAGACAGAGGGAAATGTCTCTGCTCTCCCCCTGCCTCATCCATCTCCACGGCAGTGCCCTACTGAGACCCAGAGGACGCACTGGGACGTTCCCTGGCACAGGGAAGTCTCCCTGGTGACATCGGTGCAGACCCTCATTTTACAGTGGGTCCTTGTTGCTCCTGAGCGCTGCTCCCACACACCCCATGGCTGCTCTTTGCAGCAGCTCTATGGAATGGAGTGGGGACAGGAGGCAGCAGGGCCACACTGGGAGCCCCTTTCAGCAAGGTGAGGAGCGAGGGCGTATTGGAAAAGGAAGAACATCCCTCCTCTCCAGCTGCAGAAGAGATCCAAGGACAAGGAGGCAAGTGAGATGGGGACTGCTTGGACGAGCATCGCAGCCTGGACCTCACTTCTTGTTCCCAGTGATCCTGCTGCTCGCCACCAAGGCTCAGAGCGTCGGGAGCTCCTTCCCAAGGTGTCACACAGAAACTGTCACTGCAAAGACCCCTGATGATCCTGGGATGTGACAGTGGCTGCACAGGGCTGGAGACTGCTGCCTGAGGGTCCCACCTCGCATCGGGGACAATGTGGCAGCCAGGGCTCCTGGGGCTTCCCTGAGTCCCAAGGCTCCTGCGGAGCAGCTCCAACACTTGTGTGGGTGCTGGGGGGCAGAAGGAGAGAATCCAGGGCAGTTTTCCCTGGCAGTGGCTGCCCCTCTTCTCCTCCGCCATGGCGGGCAGTACGAGGGGAAGCCCAACACAGCAGCTCACACAGCCCCCACGTCCCTGCATCAAACCACCCAGCACCGGCAGCCCAGAGCTGGACTCCCCTCCCTGCCCCATCCCCACACAGCCCCCAGCACAGCCGGGAGCCCCGCGGGGCCCCTGCGGCAGAGCCCAGCGCCGCCGGGACAGCCAACGCACCCCGGGGCCCCGACCTGCCCTGCACACAGGGCCTGGCTGCCCCCAGCACCGTGATGCCCGATGCGGCCCCCGCGAGATGGCGCTGCCCACGGCAGGGGAGGGCAGAGCTGCCGGCGGGGCAGGGGACCACAGCGTTGCCATGGCAGCTGACAGTCAATGGCTGCGCTGGGCATGATGAGGTCACTGCTGCCACAGCCCCTGATAGGCCAGCTGCAGGGAGAGGGCGTGGCTGCTGCCTGTGAGGTCCCTGCTGCGGGCAGAGTTGATTGGGCAGCAGCAGGGCTGGCTCTGCCTGGTGACTGTGAGGTCACCGCTCCCGCAGCGCCTCATTGGGCAGCAGCCGGGCCCTGCGGGGCTCTGCGCTGCTGAGATCATCTCTGCGGAGCAGCCGCTGAGCCCGGGCTGGGCTCCTGGCGGGGAAGGGCTGGGGAGGTCATTGCTGCCCTGGAGGGCAGGGCCAGAGAGCTGGGCGGGACGGCGCTGTGACGTCATGTCTTTGTGAGTGCCTCATTGGCCGGCAGCAGGCAGGCAGGTGTGGGCGGTGGGTGGGGGGTCTCTCTGGTGAGAGGAGCTGGGAGGGCAGCAGTGGTTCCTGTCTGGGGAAGGGATTTGAGGAAGCTGTTGTCTCTGAAGGCCACAGGCAGCAGCAGGAATATGGTGGGGTTTGCCCCTGTGAGGTCACCTCCATGTGAGCAGCTGGGTTTAGGGTTTAGGTTTTAGGGTTGTGATTGGTGGCTCAGAGCCTACTTGGAGGCCTGTAGCTAGCGGCGTCTCCCAGGGTCCAGTCCTGCTCCATTTATTCATTAATGCCCTGCATGAAGGGACACAGTGCAGCAAGTTTGCTGAGGGTATAAAACTGGGATGAGTGGCTGATCCATTGGAGGGCTGTGCATCCATTCAGAGGGACTTGGAGAGCCTGGAGAGTTTGGAGTAGAGGAACGTCATGATGTTCAACACAGTCAAGATTAGCACCTTGCGAGGAATAACTCCATGCCCCAGGACAGGTGGGAGCTGACCTGCTGGAGAGCAGCAGTGCAGAGAAGGACCTGGGTGTTCTGGTGGGAAAGAAGTTAAAGGGTAGGCTAATGTGGGAGACACTGTGTTGAGTGTCTGCTACAGGCCACCTGACCAGGACAAGGAGGTTGATGAGGCCCTCTATAGTCAGCTGGATGTTGCCTCTCAGTCACAGGCCCTGGTTCTCATGGGGGACTTCAACTACCCCGACATCAACTGGAAGGACAACACAGCCAGGCACAAACAGTCCTGGAGATGATAACTTTTTGACACAGGTTGTGGAGGAGCTGATGAGGAGAGGTAGGCTACTGGACCTCGTGCTATCAAATAGCGAGGGACTTGTAGGAGATGTGAAGGTGGGGGGTAGCCTTGGCTGCAGTGACCATGAGCTGGTGGAGTTCAGGATCCAACAAGGAGGTGGTAGGGCGGTAAGTAGCCTTGCAACTTTGGACTTCAGGAGGGCCAACTTTAGCCTCTTCAGAGACCTCCTTGGAAGAATCCCATGGGCTAGAGCTCTAGAAGGAAGGAGGACCCAAGAGAGTTGGTTAGTGTTCAAGCAGCACTTCCTCCACGCCCAGCAACAGTGCATCCCTGTGTGTAAGAAGTCAGGCAGAGGGGGCAGGAGACCTGCGCGGATAAGAAAGGAGCTTGTGGCAATGCTTAAGCAGAAGAAGGTGGTATATAGAATGTGCAAAAAAGGACAGACTCCCTGGGAGAAATACAGGAACATAGTCAGGGAATGCAGAGATGTGACAAGGAAAGCTAAGACGCATTTGGAACGCAATCTGGCAAGGGACGTTAAAAATAACAAGAAAAACTTCTTCAAATATATTAACAGCAAAAGGAAGATCAGGAAAAACGTGAGTCTGCTGGTGAACGGGATGGGCAACCTGGTCACGAATAACACAGAAAAAGCAGAGTTGCTGAATGCCTTATTTGCTTCGGTGTTTACCACGGGCAGCCCTTTAGATTTCCAGGCCCTAGGGACAAGAGAAGAAGCCTGGAGAGAGGAAGACTTGCCCTGTATAGAGGAAGATTGGGCCAGAGAGCATCTAAGGAAACTTGATACCCACAAATCCATTGGCCCAGATGGGATGCACCCCAGAGTTCTGCGTGAGCTGGCGGATGTCATAGCTAGGCCGCTCTCCATTATCTGTGAAAGATCCTGGAGAACGAGGGAGGCGCCGGAGGACTGGAAGAAGGCCAATGTCACGCCAGTCTTCAAAAAAGGCAAGAAGGAGGACCCAGGTAACTACAGGCCAGTGAGTCTCACCTCCGTCCCTGGAAAAGTGATGGAACAGCTCATACTGGCCATTGTCTCCAGGCACATGGAGGACAAGAAGGTGCTCAAGAGTAGTCAGCATGGACTCTCCAAGGGGAAATCATGCTTGACTAACCTGATAGCCTTCTATGATGGAATGACCAGCTGGATAGATGAGAGGAGAGCGGTGGATGTTGTCTATCTCGACTTCACCAAGGCTTTTGACACCATCCCTCATAACATCCTCCTGGGCAAGCTCTGGAAGTATGGGATAGATGAGTGCACAGTGAGGTGGATTAGGAACTGTCTGGATGGCAGAGCTCAGAGGGTGGTGATCAGTGGTGCCAAGTCTAGTTGGAGGCCTGTAGCTAGCGGGGTCCCCCAGGGGTCAGTCCTCGGTCCAGTCCTGTTCAATTCATCAATGACCTGGATGAAGGCACAGAGTGCTCCCTCAGCAAGTTTGCTGATGATACGAAACTGGGAGGAGTAACTGATACCCCAGAGGGCTGCGCTGCCATCCAGAGGGACCTGGACAGACTGAACAACTGGGCAGTGAAAAACCTCATGCAATTCAACAAGGCCAAGTGCAAGGTTCTGCACCTGGGGCGGAATAACCCCAGACACCAGGACAGGCTGGGGACTCAACTTCTGGAGAGCAGCTCTGCAGAGAGGGATCTTGGTGACATGGTGGATGACAAGTTGACCATGAGGCAGCAGTGTGCTCTTGTGGCCAAGAAGGCCAACGGGGTCCTGGGGTGCATTAAGAAGAGCGTCTCCAGCAGGTTGAGGGAGGTGATCCTGCCCCTCTACTCAGCCCTGGTGAGGCCACATCTGGAGTATTGTGTCCAGTTCTGGGCCCCACAGTACAAGAGGGATGTGGAGCTACTGGAGAGAGTCCAGTGCAGGGCTAAAAGGATGATCAAGGGCCTGGAACATCTGCCCTATGAGGAAAGACTGAGGGAGCTGGGCCTGTTCAGCCTGGAGAAGAGAAGGCTGAGAGGGGATCTAATCAATGTATGTAAGTACCTCAAGGGAGGGAGTGAAGAGGATGGTGCTGGCCTCTTTTCACTGGTGGCCACCGACAGAACTAGAGGAAACAGCTGAAAACTGAAGCATCAAAAGTTCCACATGAACTTATGGATTTTTTTTTTTTTAACAGTGAGGGTGACAGAGCGCTGGAACAGGCTTCCCAGAGAGGTGGTAGAGTCTCCTTCTCTGGAGATCTTCAAAACCCGCTTGGATGCAGTCCTGTGCCACATGCTCTAGGTGACCCTGCGTGTGCAGGACTAGAGGACTAGATGACCTCTAGAGGTCCCTTCCAACCTTAAGCATTCTTTGATTCTATGATTCTAAGTTGACCTTGAGCCAGCAATGATGGCCTGTGGCCAAGAAGGCCAATGACATCCTGGGCGGAGAGGGGATCTTAGCAGTGTTTATAAATACTTTAAGGGAGAGTGTCCAAAGGAGGGGGGCAGCTCATGTCATTGGGAGCTCTGTAGGTCACTGCCATGGAGAAGACACAACAAGGCAGAGAACAGTCCTGGAAAACAGTGCTGTGCACTCACCCCTGTTGTTGTCCAAAACTTGCTGCTAAATCCTTCAGGAATGTCTCAAATTGTACCAAGGGATGTGAAATACATTCAGTGGGGAACTGGAGAATTTCCTTCTACTCTCCTACACCAACAGGCCTCTGCACTGGGCACAGCTGTGCAGGAAGCCAGGGCTTTGGGGCTGTTTGGGGATTTGGTGTTTTGTGAGGGAACTAGGGCTTCAGGGCTACTTTCAAGTTAGGCATTTTTCAAAGCCAGGATCCAAGTCACGTAGGATGAAATAGCACGAAGCGTGGCTATTTGAATAGGTGCTTTGGTGAGCCTGAATACAGGTTTCTCCTGGGGGTTGCTCTTTTTGTCCAAGTCAGATATAGGACAATATGGGACAGGTCAGAGGTTTCCTTCTTTAGGCACCAGAGCATTTTGTAAGCAGCAGGAATCATATTTCTTAGTTGCTACATGTGATTACTAGGAAGAAGGTGCCACTTGGCTAGGAGCACAAGAGGGATCCTGAGCATTTTTCTGTCTAACTTTTAAGCAGGAGTAAATTTCTACGCCTACATTATTTTACATGAGGAATCAGATCCATCCATGATTCTTGGTTCTACCAATCTCTTTGCCGTAAGTATGAGTTAGTTCTATGGAAAGCTGAAATGGGCCACTGGGACTGATTTTGCACTTCTAGTGTAACCTTTGAAAACCTTTGTAACTCTGGCTGGATTAGACTGCTTTGTTTGCAGCACTTCTACCTTATAAGAAGAGCGGGGCTGCGGAAGGTCAGGTGAGATGTTCTGCTCATGGGGCACATGGCCTTGCATGTTGTTTCCTGTAAAACTAAAGTATAATAGAAATTTCCTTCACAACTGACCAATAAACTCCTGTAATGGAAGGAGGTTCCAGGAAGAACATAGAGTGTGATGGACCACAGTTCTTGCAAGGAAAGCTGAAGGGTGTGACGGGTGGCCCTTGTTTTAGATAAGCTGCAAGACCACTTGAGTGGAGCAGTTGACCATCTTGCAGCTGAGCGGGTCAACTGGTTGCACAAATGCCTTTGACCATATTAATCAAAAGAGAGTGAATGTCTCCCTGAGTGAGCCAGACCAGGGTGTGTTGGGTAGGGAGAGATTGGACGTGGCTAAGCTCAACACAAGATATAAAAAATGAAATGTAACAAAGAAATAAAAAGGGGTCTGGAGCTCTTTTCAATGTATTCCTTTCTGGCAGCTGGGAATGCTCAGTGTGGTGGCAATGAGCGTGTTGTAAAGACAGGTTAATGGGAATCCCATTTGTACTGTGACACAACTGAGTTCTCAGCCAGCTGTGGGGCTGTCCCTGGCCAGCTCCATCCTCCTGCAGGTCTCCCTATCCCAAGGGAGAGGAAAAGGCCAGGCTGGAGATGGGAAGTCATCTCTGCAGAACAATGGCAAGACCAGCTTGTCCCCTCACACCCAGCTCAGCCATGTCTACAACATCAGTCAGGGCAGGAGCAAGGACAGGGCAGAAGCTCCCTGACAAGGGGCAGGAGGCCCCATAATGAGGTCTCCCTTGCTCTTGTGCCCAGCAGATCTCCTCCCTGCCTGCCTGCAGTCCTTCTATGCCCACCCTGGTGCCCAGCACATCCTGAGAGCCCTGGGCCTGCAGCCCCTCCAGCAACTTCTGCTTGTCATGGTGGGAAACTGACTCAGTTGGAATTAAACATGCCTAGGAGTCAGATTCATGTGATAGACTGTTGAGGTCAAATAGCATGAACCAGAAAATTTATTTTCTTTTACAACAATGTAACACAACAAAAGTAAGAAATAAATAAAAAAACAACACATATCCTTGATACCAAGACCCCCAGTACAGATATTGCTGACATTATAACAATTGGATGAGTTTCCTCAGGGCATCTTGTGCTCCTTATTCCTCATGATGTACATGAGGGGGTTCACTGCTGGAGGCACCACTGAGTACAGGAGAGCCACCACCAAATCCAGAGCTAGGGAAGACATGGAGGGGGGATTCAGGTAGGCAAATATTGCAATGCTGACAAAGAAGGAGACCACGTCCAGGTGCGGGAGGCACATGGAGGCCAGCCTTTGCGCTGGCCCTCCTCAGAGGGGATCCTCAGCACAGCAGTGAAGTTCTGCACGTAGGACAGCACAATGAAAAGGAAACACCCAAAGACTAAACAGACACTAACCACAAGAAACCCAACTTTCCTGAGGTAGGAATGTGATCAGGAGAGCTTGAGGATCTGGGGGATCTCACAGAACTACTCCACCACATTGCCTTGGCGGAGGGGTAGGGAATATGTGTTCCCAGTGTGCAGGAGAGCATTGAGAAAGCCACTGGCCCAGGCATCTGCTGCCATGGTGCTTTTACCTGCCTCTCCATCACCAGCCCCCAGTCCCACATCCGTGGCTGCTGAATTGGTTCCCACTTCTTGCCATGACCCCAGTGCCCACTCTCCTGCTTCTGTGTGGAGCTGCTGGGATGGGAACTATTCACTAGCTATGTCCTAGTGGTCACCTCCACCTGCCTCCCGTCTTCCCTCCTGTTGAGCTCTCACCTCCCAGGGTCTAGTGTCCCTGATGTGTCTGATGTACCTGTCTGCCTGTCCAGGGCAGTCCTGCTGCTGCAGCTAAGATAGCCTCCCTGCCACCATCCAGTCCTTTCATCTTTACACATTACACCCACATGTCTCACAGGGCTGTCGTCTCTCTCGAGAGGAGAGAGATCCTGAGATGCACTCGTTGTGTCTGAGGACTTCACAACTCCTACGGCTGGCTAGTCAGTAACACTTGTTGTAACAGCAGTGACAGAAAGATGTCATTTCAGGTGGGCAAGCTAGGCTCTCTGATGATGTGGCTGGGCTCTTCCCATATGAGAGGTTACATTTCCAGAGGAAATCCTGTCAGGGGACAAGTCTGCAATGTCAGAAGAGGAGCACTGAGTGCAGAGAGGGGGCTGGAGATTCAGGGAAAAAAGCCTCCCACCATGGAGATGCTGGGGATTGAACCCAGGACCTCCTGTATGCAGCCACCCTTCCACTGAGCTACATCCCCTTGCAAAATCCTAGGACATATCCCTACCATATCCTTGAGGTGAGGTACTGTCGCAGTTGCTGCGCTCCTCTATGCTGGCTGTGCTGCAGGTCTTCTCCTGCGCTTCCTCGCGCTGCAGCTTCTGACCTCGGCCAGAACCTCCAGTGCCACGTCCACCAGCTCTGCCTCGGTCATGCAGTAGATGGTTGCTGCCCTGGCCAGCCCCTGCCTCTGGCCAGCCGCTGCCTCTGGCCAGCCGCTGCCCCTGGCCAGCCGCTGCCCCTGGCGCTGGTACCGCCGGGCTGCCGTGGGGGGAGGCCCGGCCGCCACCGCCAGCTGCCTGCCGCCATCTTATGTACCCGCCCCGAGAGAGGGGGCGGTCTGCGTAGGGCTCCGGGCATGCGCTCCGCCCCGCAGAGGTCATGGCCGCCTCCGGGGGCGCCAGTCCCCGAGCCCACCGGCAGACCCGCCGCAATCCCCGACAAGGTACCCATAACTCTGATTGAGCCCCAAGGTGTGTGATGAAGGGGCCACAGGAACAGTTAGAGCTGATTGTGGGCTCACCCAGGCACCAGGCCTTCCCCTGCACCGCTCTGCCCACCAGCATCTGGAGATGGGCAAAGGGCAGCATCCCCTTTCCTGGGGCTGGGGATGTGGCTGGCCTCAGGGACTGTCCTGAAAGCAGAGCTGCCCCAGAACAGCCACAGGTGGGAGCACAGTGGAGCAACAGGTATTACAATTGGAAAGGGAAGCATGATCAGCTGCAAAGGAATCCCAAATCCTCTTCCAAAGCATCTTGTGGCTGTATCTTCACCAGCCCCTTGATGTGTTGAGAACCTCCCTGCACCTCCCCTGCTCACAGGGGCTGCTCTTTTCCACTGTCAGGATTTGTGCAGATAGCTCTGCCAGAGACCCTCGTAGCAGGATCAGCCCTTCATCTACACTGAGAACAATCTGAGGGGAGAGGACAGTGCTCTCAGTCCAGTCTATGATCAATCCTTAGCCTGATTTGTTGGCTGGAGAGAGGCTGAGACTGGAGACAGAGCGGGATGTATTGCCTCGTGGTTGTATCTGAACTCCTGATGGTGGATCAGAGTCCAGCAGTAGCAACAGTTGGCATAAGAGGCATGAGGACCCTAGCAGCCTGTGGTGTTGCATGAGTAGGGCTTTTCCCACTGTGCAAAGATGTAGGGCTGCAAGTTGCTGCAACTGGGCTGGCCGGGACAATCTGGTAGGTGAGTAAGTAGGGATAAGGCAAGTGCACAGAACCAAGACATTTGTGCTGTGAGCTATGACAGAGGGAGTATTCAATGTCCAGGAAATTACCAGCACAGATGTTAATTCAGGAAGTTTTGTCTTAATATAAGGCAAGATTTCTTGACCGTGAGGGTAACAGAGCATTAGAACAGGTTGCCTAGAGAGGTTATGGAGATATTCTTGGATATCCTTGGAGACATTCCAAGCTATGTGGACAGAGTCTTGGGCACGGTGCTTTAGGTGATCCTGTTCAAGCAAGAGTTTGGCCTAAATGATCTCCAGAGGACTCTTCAAACCTCAACTGTTCTGTGATGCTGTGCAAGGCAAAGGAAGGTAAATTTGGAGAGCAAAAACTGAGAGCCAGCCACTCATCTGGAGCTGCTGTGAAGTGAGTTCTGCAGACAGCTCTTACCCTCTCTGCTGGACCCCAGGAAACCACTGCATTTCTTGCCTGTCTTGTGCCCTTTCAGCAAGAAGTGGATGCGGGTCCCAGAGAGATGCTGCTATGCTGGTTTTCTCCCTCTTGATACCCAGAGAAGAGCACATGGGTGCTTCATAATGTTTGCCACTGGCAAGGCCTGGGACAAAACTGGGACCTTACCACTGCCCAGACCTTTTGGAAAGCTTTTATGATACTCCCAGCCACTGTCTTGAACCACCCCCCTCATGCTCATGGGATCAAACTCTCTCCTCTTGACCAAATGCCTCCTGCAGCCAGCACATCCCAAGGCCATGACAAAAAGCCAGTCCACAGGTCACAGTCTACATCACTGGTGCCTACCGTCAGACATGGGCATGGCTCTGGCTGACAGGAAGACTGTCACTCTCTGACATAGCTCAGGCTGGGAGTGTAGACCCCGGGCTGAGATGGAGTGGAGTCTTGAGGCCATGGCAGTGGATGGGTGGAAGCCCCAGGTGGGGCTCATCAGGGACTTTGAGGCCTCTTAATGCTGCCAGGGCCCTGACAACTCTGAGGTCATGTTTATCACAGCAGCTTCATAGGCCAACAGCAATCAGGCAAGTGGGCAGGCAGGCGCTGTGATGTCATCAAGGGTATCAGGACATTCCCCCATCTGAGGTGACAGACTTGGAAGAGAAAAGAGGGAGAGAAGGAAAAGAGGACATGCTGCTGCTTTGCCTGGGAGCTCACTCCTCTCTCAGCAGTGTGAGAAGCTAGCGGCAGGAGGGCAGGTGGGCAGCTGTTGTGAGGTAATCCAGGGCACCCAAGAGCCTGCCCACTTGGATCGAATACCCTGACTGCATCCTCCTCCACTGCTGCTTGCTCTTCTCCTCCTTGAACCCTCTCCTTAAGCACAGAGGCCCAGAGACCTTACTCTGAAGACTGAGGCAAAGACAGCACACAGGAGCTCAGCCTTACCTGCTTTGCTACCATTAACTCAGCCACGCCATTCAGCAAGGTACCTGTATTTTACAGTTCATCTGACTCATTCAGTTGAGGAAGCGCTTGTTGTCCTTGACCTCCCTTGCAAGTCTCAAATCCATTTGAGTATTGCTCTTCCAGACATCATCCCTGCATGCCCAGAGTTCTTGCATTTCTCCATTGTTGCCAGTCTCTGCTTTCACCTCATTTTTGCTCCCATTTTTTGCACTCCAGATGGACACCATGAGCTCCTGTCTCAGCCAAGGCATCTTCACTGAGGTGCCTCAAAGTAACCTCAAAGGGCTAGCAGCTGCCTATTCTGCTGTGAGGCAGAAGTAACCTCACAACCAGATAAAGTAGCCATGCATCTATCACAGGCCTATCATGCACTTATGGAATAGTGACCCAATACCACAAATACCAACCACATGACCAAAACTGACCTATCATGCCCTAGGTAGGCAAAAGGGACCTCACCATGGGAAACAGCAGCCATGGTCCTGGCACTGGCCTAGAAGGCCCTAACTACCCATGTCTAAGAGGGATCAGAATGGATTAGGGTCTGAGATGGGAAGATGCAGTGAAGGTCCAAATTTGACAGAAAGCCTTTAAGGAGGGAGAGGATAACTTTCCCCATGGCAGTCAGTAGAATTCCAAAGACTCAGGAAGTAGCAAGGCTTTCCAAAGCTGCAAGCTTGGGCTTCATCTGACCAAAAACAGTAAAACTGCAAGCTTCCTTATCTTGCCACATGATACTCCAAAGAGGGAACATGGTCACCAGCAGTCCTCACATAAGTGTCCCAGAAGGACACAGGGATGGGAGACTGGGCTCTGGGAGTGGGCAGTGCGGACGTTGCAAGGCTTTGATGCAGCCTGGCCCCATGTTCTGGAGCAATGCAACCCCCCTGGTTCTGGCTGATGCCCTGCCAGAGGTGGGCTCTCCCGCACTAGACTCACACAGATCCTAGCTGCCCCTTCACCCGTGGGGTCATGTGTAGTGTGGGGGAAGGCAGCCCGGCATACTGTGCTGGTGCCGGCACTGGCGCTGGTGGGGGACCCTGAGGATGGCCAGGCCTCCAGAGCCTGCAGGCAGCATCCTGCTGTCCCAGGGCAAGGCTGTGTTCTTTGACCCTTTCTGTCCCAGACCCCTGCACATGGCAGCTCCTGGACTTGGTAGCCTTTCCATTGCACCTGGCAGGGCACAGGCTCAGCAAGACAGGGGCTGCTCCCTGTGGAACTGGGCTATGCCCCTGGTGGTTCTTACAGAGAGCTGAGGAGTTCCACAGGGGCATGGGGCAGTGAGGAGGAGACCAGCTCTGGGTCTGCCAACTTTGGGGAGCAGTAGTGTGGAGTTGTGAGGGGTGCTGGGGACCACAGCTCAGAGAAAAATTCTTGGGATTAGCCAGGATTTGTGCAGTGGGAATGGTGTCCCCCACCTGTTTCAAAGATACTCTCACAAGCCTACTTTCTTTTGAGTGTAGATGTTTAAGTTCAAATGGCCTGTGGCCGTCTCAAGATGTCATCTCTGAGCCCAAAACATGGACTGCTTAGCTAGAGGGACAAGAGGATCCATAGGGATTTTTTTTTTTTTTTGCATGGAGCCTCCTTCTCTGGAGGTCTTCAAACCCGCTTGGACACAGTCCTGTGCCACGTGCTCTAGGTGACCCTGCATGTGCAGGGGGTTGGACTAGATGATCTCTAGAGGTCCCTTCCAACCTTAAGCATTCTTTAATTCTATGATTCCATTATATTTTCAATTCCATTTAAAATGGGGGATGTGGAACATTCTTCTGAAAATGTAGTGTGAATAAAATTAAAACAAAAATGAAGATGCAAATAAAAAATTCTGAAGTCTGTGGGCCTTATACCTTAGGCTATCACTAAAACACCTTTGCGGCTGCTCCCATGAGCTGCATTAAACTTCTCATCAGCTTCTAGCATGTCACCTTACTACTCACTCAGTGGAGCAAGATTACTGTATTTTTTGATACCTTGCAATATAGACAGTGGGGTTTTCAAATGTACACTGTTTTTGCCTGTTCAAGTGATTTAATCTTTGCAATCAGTTGATGCAATCCGAAATGTGATGTGAGCGGATTCTCTTCATGTCACATTCCCCACCAAAATGAGGCTCAACTACTTGTAGCTCACTGAATTATCCTGTTGGCCTTTTTAGAAGATGGATGTTACAATTGCCTTTTTTCAGTCACTGGGATCTTGCACAGCCTCCACAACCTTTCAAAGATTTAATTCCCTTAACAACCCCTTTCATTGTCAATCCTAGAGGAGCACTGTCCTATCTAACACCATGCCTTTGTTGCCAGACAATATTTCTAAATTCCTGCTGTGTCCTCTCCCTCCTTCCCCGCTTCCATACGCTGCCTTATTACTCTGGAGCTCAGGTGTGAGTCCCTCTTCAGCCAAGCTGAAAAATGTGTATCAGGATGGACCATTCTTGTCGGTTGCTGTCCTTAAAAGATGTGCTTTCCTGGTCTCCTATATCCTTCTGAGCTGCTTCTCATGGACTTCCCCACCAGTTCACTGAAGAAACCAAAGTCTGTTCCTCTGTAGTCCAATATCTGTACTCTGCTATGGCTTTCCTCAGTCCCTTCAGGACTGACATAAGAGTTACGATGGTTTCTTCCCTCCCACTTCTTCCTCCTGAGTTCACCTTTTATAATTTCTTTACATTCAGGTGGAGCTTGAGTGACTGTAGGCTTACTTAATATTATTATTGATTGGTGAAAAAGTTTCTCGCCTTCATTTAAAGGTACAATCAATCGAAAATCTAGAGTACATGCTCAGTGAGGAGTGCTTGTACCTCAGAGGCGGGTAACTTTTGGGATGGAGGTGTTTTTTGACATTCTAATGAGCAAAGTTCAAGCAAAGTTCATCCAAAAGGAGTGATCTGCCACCTGACTCAGCACCGGACATGTTATCATATATCTCCCATTGGACAGCTACTGTGTGGCTTATCAGCAGCCCAGCACAGGGAGTACAATAGAGTTTGGCCGCGGTGTCTTCACTCCGCTCCAGCCTCTGTTACTCCCCTTTGCAGCTGCAAGGAGGACAGATTGTGCTGCCTAGGGAACCGTGGAGAAGCAGAGTCCATGTGTACCAACCATCCTGGAAGTGGCAACTGTGTATCACCCCAAGCAAGCTTCTGTAATGCCAAAGCTTCTGTTAGGCCCTAGTTTTTCTCTAAGTTTCCCGTGTTTCAGGCCATTCTTCCACAGTGAGAACTGGCTGGGTGGCAGAGCTCAGAGGGTCGTAATAAATGGGGCCAAGTCTAGCTGGAGGTCTGTGGCCAGTGGTGTCCCCCAGGGATCAGTATTGGACCCAGTGCTGTTCAACTTGTTCATCAATGACTTGATGAGGGGTCAGAGTGCAGATGATACCAATCTGGGTGGAGTGGCTGACATTCCAGAGGGCTGTGCTGTCATTCAGAGAGACCTAGACAGGTTAGAGCTGGGCAGAGAGGAACCTCATGAGGTTCAACAAGGAGAAGTGCAGGGTCCTGCACAAGGGGAGGAATAGTCCTGGACACCAGTACAGATTAGGGGTTGACCTGCTGGAAAACAGCTCCGTGGAGAGGGATTTCGGAGTCCTGGTTGATAACAAGTTAACCATGAGCCAGCAGTGTGACCCTGCAGCCAAGAAGGCCAACGGGATTCTGGCTTGCATGAGGAGGAGTGTTGCCAGCAGGTCAAGGGAAGTGATCCTGCCCCTCTACTCAGCTCTGGTGAGGCCACACTTGGAGTATTGGGTGCAGTTCTGGGCTCCCCAGCACAAGAGGGACGTGGAACTTCTAGAAAGGGTCCAGCATAGCGTGACTAAGATGTTTAAGGGACTGGAGCATTTATCGTATGGGGAAAGACTAAACGAGCTAGGCCTGTTTAGCCTGGAGAAGGGAAGATTGAGGTGGGGATCTGATCAATCTTTATAAATACTTGAGGGGAGAATGTAAAGAGGATAGGGCCAATCTCTTCTCAGCTGTGGCCAGTGACAGGACAAGGGGTAATGGGTATAAATTAAAACACAGCAAGTTTTATTTTTGGAGATCTTCTTCTCTGGAGATCTTCAAAACCCGCTTGGATGCAGTCCTGTGCCACGTGCTCTAGGTGACCCTGCGTGTGCAGGGGGGTTGGACTAGACGACTTCTAGAGGTCCCTTCCAACCTTAAGCATTCTATGATTCTAAGTTCCATCTCCATATGAGGAGGAACTTCTTTACTGTGAGAGTAACAGAGCCCTGGAACAGGCTGCCCAGAGACGTTGTGGAGTCTCCTTCTCTGGAGAGCTTCAAAACCCACCTGGATGCAACTCTGTGCTATAGGTATCCCTGCTTGAGCAGGGGGGTTGGACTAGGTGATCTCTAGAGGTCCCTTCCAACCTCAACCCTTCTGTGATTCTTTATGGGCCAGTACCACCTAATCATCATACTCAAGGATCAATCTGGGTGACTCTGTTGCTTTACAAGGGAAAAGGAACATGGGATGTGGTAGACAGTAAAGGGAGTAAGTTAACCATAACTGAGGCTTGGATTTTGTCCAAGACCTAAATATTTCATCTTGTAGGAAAATGTGCCTTGTAACTGTGGGAACATAGATTTAACAGGTTCTGCCTTTTCATGTTGTCCATGGACCAACTCAGGCATTGAAAATAAGTCAAGACCCATCTTTAGAACTACGGTCATAGGAGGAATGCCATCTATTATAGCATGAGACTAGCAATGACTGAGAACAGGCAATAATGTTACACTAATCTATGGTTCATCTAATTTGAACTATTTATAATAACACTGGATGGGAAGTCTGTCATGGTTTTAACAGTAAAGTAAAATGGGTACTACAAACATGTAAGGCCAATCATATATTAGTGGCCCACAAGAAGTACACCTTAAGTGTAAACAATGAGAAAAACAATAATAAATATCAACTTTCTTAAACAAAATATGAAGGTTACTCAACATCTGTCTGAAACTGGAAAAGGCTTAGAAGAAAGAGAAGTAAAAATGACATAATAACAAACTGATTTGATTAGCAAAAGTAGAATCTACAGAACATCATTGGTATAACATCTTTTTGGTCACCAAAAGTCATGAATGTGCTGCAACTAATGTTACACTCTATGCTTGTACTGGTAATAGCCACTGTATTGTTATTTTTTGTAAGCTAGATATTGATTTGCTATGTTAAAAATATGATTTGATACATATGAATGAAATATTAGCTCAAGAGAGAACCTAGTTAGAGGGTACTGGGCTCAGACAACCACTTCTCCCAGATGTGTATAGTAGAATGAGTGATATTTCAAGGGCTTGGAACTTATGGCAAAAAAAAAACAAGCCACAACATTGCTTTGGGATCCTGAAAATACTTGCCTGATGCTCAAGCACATTCCTGTAAGTCAGCCAGAAATCCTTGTAGGACCATAGTTGAGGATCGGCTTGCAGAATAGGAGGATACTCTGTGAGGATACTCTGGTATCAAACAGAGTATCAACAAAATCATTCCTTTATCACAGCTATGGTCCCAAAATCAGCAATCATCATCACTACTGCTTTTTCTCCCTTTTGTATTAGATGCACAAAATCTTCTTACAACATAACCGATATCCTTCACTGCACCTCTTATAGAGCACAGGGAATATTTGCTGTCACTATGCTGTCGAAGTCAAATAGAGAGTAGTGGGGGTGAACAATAAGAACAAATGCAAACTCTAAGTCAGCACAAACTGGCATTTCAGAAGGTAAATCTCAAGAGTTCAAAACTGCTTGTGTGCCCCAGTCCAGCTTTTAGCCCGAGACGTGTTTCGTGCTGATCCTGCAGCCACCCCTCACCGGCATTGGTCTCCCTGCAGACAAAACACAAACCAACCTTACTCCATGCAGAGGGGCTGTGTGGTACTGTGCTGCTCACAGCTCCCACTTGCCCACAGCACACTTCCCCTGGGGATCCTATCTCTAGGCGGTATTCTTAGGGTCTGCAATTGACTCCAGAAGGACACAGCTCTCCCACAACTGCTGTGCCTCAAGAGGAAGAGCCTGGGTCTGGCTACTGCCAGGAGGTGCCTCCACACCTCCTACTCACTGTGGTGCCACATAGCCAGGCCAAGCCCAGAGGGGCTCCAGGCAGAGCAGGGCTCTCAGCAGGGCACAGGGCAGCTGGATCCTTCCTGCACCTAGCATGCAGCACCCACATCATTGCTGCGCCTGTTCCTTCCCCTTGCAGTGGAGCCAGGGCAGAGACACAGCCACCGCCACCAGCACAGATTCATGGGATCATCAGGAAAAGTGATGGGGGGGACTGGGGACTCCCATGAGCCAGAGGCGGACCAGGCCAGGCTGGTCTTTCCCCTGATACTGCTCGCACACAGCTGGGAAGCACCTCACTGTGCCCCGCGTGTGGTCTGGGGAGTCACATTGGCAGTAGATTTGCCCTGTGCTGGGAGGTAACACCCTCGTCTGAGCAATGTTGCAGTGACAAGCAGCAATTCTCTGTTGGATGAGGTATTTTCTGCTCTAACCCAGTGTTGCAGTGTGGAGAAATACAGGCCTGGGTAAATAGCAGAGGCCTGAACAAGTGGGCACTGGCATGGGAGGGGGAAAGATAGGTAACTGGCTAGACACTGGAGACCCATGGTGAGAAACACCTCACCAATGGTCAGTGAAAGAAAAGCCGACCTGGAGATGGACAGAATGGGTTTTCCAGAAGCAAAGAGGTGACACAGAGGCAGGTCTGTGGTAACAAAGCAGATATGATGTGGCCTGGGCAGTCAGGCTCTGGGTTGCAGTCCACATCAGTGGGGCCCATGGCAGAGCTAGAGACCTGCACTCCTCCCACATTGCTTAGGCAGTGGCTGAGCCAAAACAGGGTCTGCGCCGGTGGGCAGGGGTGAATGCAGGCCCTGAGGGAGGCTGGTCAGAGTCACTAAGATCTATTAGTGCTCTTAGGGCCCGCAGAGATTGCCAGGTTCTCCTTAGCACCACATAGACCATTAGTTCTCAGCCAGAATTTGTTGCCATGGCCCCTCATTGCCCCAACTTTCTTGTTTTTGAGCTTTCCTTTCTTGACCTTGGGACTCTCATTATTTCCCTCATACCCCACCCAGGAAGGGTTCACACCGTTTGGAGGATTCAGTTTAATTCAGGAGAACAAAGCTTCTTGTGTGAAGGCATCAGTCTGTCTTCTTCTTCCTGTGTCTCCGAACATTGCCCTGTTTCCCAGAGCTAAGGAGTGAGAAGGGAAGAGGCTGTGTTATGCGCAGGATGAATGGCAGAGAAGTACTGCAGAATATGTCAAGCCATGTATGTTTGGACATACTTGCGTGAGCAGAGGAGTTGGACTAGATGACCTCTAGAGGTCCCTTCCAACTTTAAGCATTCTATGATTCTATTATTCTATTCTATGATTTCTGATGATGTTTCCATGCTCACCATAATGTTACGCAGGCCTCTGTATCCAAAAAGGATCCCCTTTGCAGTGCATCAGCCTGGGGCCAAAACTAGGGGTGATCCTGTCTCTAATCTCCAGCCTTCATAGAGAGGTTTGAAAAGGTGCAGACAAAACCCAAAGGAGTCCCTTTGTGCTCGGACATTCAGGATTTCAAAGTCCCACAGCTGAAGCCTGTTCTGAGCACACAAGAGCTATCCCTTGGGTGGAAGGGAAGTCTGATTCAACGCCAGCATTGTGTTCCTCATGGTGAAATGTGACTGTAGCAGCACTGACATCTCTCTCTCTCTATGATGCAGTCCCCTCCTGCTTCTCCTCCCCTCTCCTTCCCCAGCATCTCCACTCTGGTCCCATTTGCTGCCAAAGCACCCCATCTCCAAAGAAGTGCTGGGCATTTGCTTGGGACTGCATAGAATTGCTTAGTGTCAGGATGGAACCCAGATCACTTCCATGTGGTGAAGAGCCTCAGGATGCTCTATCCAACACAGTGAACCTGGGACTGCGATCTCTCAGTGGATCTTTACTACTCAGCAGTCCCAGGCCTTTCCTGCAACTGGCACATGCATACCCCTTCTGTTGAGTCTCCAGTTGCTCAGCCTGTCTTTTCATCTCATCCTCTATGCGGGAGAAGTAAATGTTCACAGTCACATCTTTATCTTCTCCCAGGGGGTACTTCACAACTTCCTGAATACTTGGCGTTTCTTCAGCTGACTTCTCAACAGTCATCTTTGCTTTCCTTCTTTCGCGTGCTGAGCCTTTGGGAACTCTTGACTGGATTTTAGTTCTCTGATGAATCTGCGAGACAATCTCTCAAAGGTCTGTGCCCCACTCCCAAATCCACTCAGCAGCTCTCAACATGCAGCAGCAAAAGGTGCATTGCAAAAGTTGAGTACAACCAGCATCTTTGAAAGCAAGCCCCTGACAAAGACAGTTTGGGCTCAAAGTAGTATATCAGAAGGGATATTCTACAGCCACTACCCATAGGATGATGCTTTTCCGTAATTCAGGCTGGCACAAGAAGCACCTCAGTCAGGAGCTCCTACCTGTTCTGATCCCGCAGCTGATGGCCCAGTTTCAAGGGATAGCCTCCTTGAACCTTGTGATTCCACCTTAGTAGAGACTCCTGAGATAGCTGGGATCACGCTGTAAATATGCATCAGGAGGAGTAGTATGAGCACAGGCAGAGCCGAATTTCCACCCCACGCTCACTGCCACTCAATGGCCCTGGAGACGTGCATGGGAAAGGATCCAGCCACAGCAGAGATAGATCTTCTCTCTCACTCCCTCTCCCAGCCCATGCACAGACACATTTGACTTTGGACTCAATGTCCTCATCACTGGATGAGATTTCAGGACTCCTCTAGGGGCACAGAGAGGCATATGCCAACAGAGGGTAGCCATACCCTGCAGGGGCTAGTCAGAAGAACAGGTTTCATATGAAGGAAATGATAGTCTTTGCCTTGCAAGACTGTATCTTTTCCAAGCAAAGAAAGACCTCCCCTGTGTTAGATCCTGTCTCACTACATACTCACTGGCCTCTGGCAATATCCCCTATGGTGGGGCAAGCCTTATAGGCACACCTCTCCTCCTTATAAGGCCTTACAAGAGCACAAAGTTTTCCTCAGCACCATAAAATGAACTTTGGGCCCCAGCAAAACAAAACAAAACAAACATACAAAAACAAACACATCCTGTTTACTTCCATCTAAAGGGTATGAGAAGATGGTCCTCCACTTCTGGAATGAGGATTTGCCTTGGGTTTCACAGAGGCAAGTAACTTGAAATCAGAGGCAAGAGAAACAGGAAGGCAACAGGAAAACCGTTCAGCAAGTGATCATTAGTCATTGCGGCATGGCAGGAAAGGCCAGAGAGGAATTATGGATGTTATGTGCAAAGGAGACATCTCCCTCCATTTGAGATAAGGCTAGAGGCTCTCCCTCATTCATTCCTCCAAGGGTCTCACCTGCCATGAAGCTCTTTCCGCCTGAATCTCTTCTCAAATTCTGCCACTATATCAATAGTATTAAATTCGATGGGTTGACGCTTCACTCTCTGAAGGAGCCGGATGGCACGAACATTTCCTGTAAGCAGGAGTCAAGAAAACTTTTGAGAGCAGAATCACAGTAATTATTGGAAGAGAAATGACTTGGGAGTCTGCTCCACTCTGTGATAGAACTGGGAGGCCTGAATCAGATTCCTTAAAAGCTGGGTCTCCAAGGCAGTGTATAGCCCGTCCTCATACTTTCTCTGCAACATCACTTCTTGCCATGGTGCTTTTCTTCTGCTCTATCTTGCCCACACAACGAAAAAGGGAACTTATGGGGATGTGTTGGTGACCTAACAGAATCTCTTTGTGCATTAAATTTTTCACATGATGGAAATAGGTCCTGGGTTCCTTCTACAGGTCTCACAGGCCTGTGTTGCCTCTGATGACATAGTCACCCAAGGCAGCGGTTTGGAAAAGTGTAGCAGAAAAATCATAAGCAAAGGGCAGTGCTGCTTGCTTTGAAAATTTAGTCTTGGCACCCTTTACTACATTTCTGATCATCTTGCTTTCATATAATGAAATAGGTCGTGCTTTCCATTACCATTTTGCTTGGTGCAGAATGGATGATTCCCAAGGATTGTCCCCATCTTTGATTCTCTCCCTCACAGCCTCTTCAAACGGAAGAACAGTTTGCAGGATACACTAAGGCATGTGGGAGTCAAGTGAGAAAGCTTAAATCTACAACTGGGAGGGCTGGACTGTTGTGAGGTCTTGCTCCCTGAGGAGTCCCTTGACCTTTCCCATCTTGGCTAAGCAGCAGTGCCATATGCCATGGCACTGATACACTGCACTGGGGCCTTGGCTCCAACACCTGGCACAAAGAAGGAGAGGAGAAGAATCAACTCATCAAGAATCAGTTGCTCCATTACTTTTCTCGATACTGGGATCCTCTTCTCCTCTCTCCTCTTCCCAGATAGGATTTAGTGCACTCCAAGGTGGACTTCTCACACTTGATTCCATGGAGGACATCTCCATCTCGCTCCTAGAAAGAGCAGGAGGACACAACTCTGAAGGCAGGACTCCACTTTTCCTTTGCAGGTTATGTTAACTATGGGTACACAGACGCATGTTAGAGACACTATGAAGACCATCCCCTCCCAGAACAGAATATGCAGAATAGGCTAAATCCTACAGGACTGTCTTAGGGAGTGGAGTGACTCAGAGCAGATCTCCAGTGTCTAGTGGGGCAAAAGATTTCTTCCTCGGCTACTCCAGGTCTTCCTTCATCTTCCTGGGACAAAGCTTCTTCTAAGCTTTCCCAAACGGCCACTGGAGACGATCTCCAAGATACAATCCACACTCCTGTCAAGGGATGCTAAACTAATCTCCTTTCCTCCAGCATTCCACCCCCATTTGAAATTCCACGCTTGCCCTCCATATTCCGCTGCAGTCCCTACCACACTCGTGTCAGTGCACCTGGAAAGAACAGCCTCCAGCCCCCAGGCCAGCAAGGGAACAAATCCTGCTGCCCTCTGGGAGATAGCAGTGAGCTCTGCACAAGCTCCCCACCACAGAGAACCCAAACAAAGCCAGAACAAGACTGGAGTTCTCTGGTTACCAGCCACTGGAAACTGTTAATCCCAAATCACTTACATAGTGTCATCACAAACCCTGGCAATGTAACGTAGTGAGAATATGCTCGCTTAATCAGCTGGTGGCTAAGAAGCAAGCAAGCATACTCACATTGGAATGACAGAGCCGGAAAATGTCGGAGAAGTAGCTGCTTCAGTTCCTGAAAGAACTGAATCCCTCATCTGCAAAGGCAAGGGACACTTGTGAGATGCTGCCAAGAAAGGGTCTTCTTACTCAAAAGAGCTGCCAATGCTTCCACTGTTCAGAGAAGCTATAGCCTTTCTGAAATCCTAATGCAATCTTTTTTGTTCCTCACAGCCGCCCCTCCCTTCTGCAGAATAGCAGCTGCAGGGGAACACAGGAGAATGAGGAATAACACTGCAAAGCCCTGGGCAAGGGCAAGGATCAAGAGCCTCCACCCAGAAATCCGTTTTTGCCTAATGAAAAAGCCAATGGAGGAGAGCCCAGGTGAAGGCATTCCACCAAAACCTAGGGAATCTGCAAGGCAATCCTGTTAGGGAGGGAGGGGGAAGGATAGGCACAGCTGGTCTTTTTTTTTTTTTTTTCCTGAAAAACAATCTGCTTTTTCCCAGGAGCAAAGGTTATTTCTCATGCTCTCCTCTGACTGCATTCTCAGGATGGCCTCACAGTCCCATTTTGCCCTTAAGAGAATCCTAGCAAGACTGAGTATCCTTTTCCTGTTCTGACCAGGCACCTGAAAGACCACAATGCTGAAGAGAAACTCTCTGTCTTGAATCCCAGGAAGGCCCAGCAGTGACATTTTCTCCTGAAACAGGGCCCAAGAGGATCTTCTGCTTTGTTCATGGAGAACACAGCAGTGACAGAGGCATTGCAGAAACAGAGCACAACTGGCATGTTTGAAAGCAAGCCGTAAGGGCAGAAAAGTCTCAAAGGGACACATCTTGCAGGGGTCTTGTAGAGCCAGATCCCCTCGACTGATGTTTTTCCACAATTCAGGCTGGCACAAGAAGCACCTCAATCAGGAAACACCTACCTCTTCTGACCCCTGATCGCCTTCAGTCACTGGCCCTGCAATTGATCGTCTAGTTTGAAACAGCTGCCTCCTTGAACCTTCTGCTTCTGCATCTGTGACTGCCGAAATGGTTGGGATCACACTGCAAATACACACGAGTGGTATGAGCACAAGGAGAGCTGGATCTCCACTCATTGCTCATAAGCTGAGCACCTATTTCTGCAGCAGAAGGCAGATCTGAAAGAAGCAGCAATTATGCCCTAGTGATTCTGGTCATATCAGTGGCAACAGGAATTACCCCTCACCAAAATAACCAGCATGCTCCACATGCCCAGAGAAAGCTATGGGTGCTTTCATTGAGGATTTCTCTCCATGCACCAGGGAGAGCAGCGGAGTCATCTACATGGACAGGCTCCAAGACACACTGTTAGTCCCTGTCCTGCCAAGTGCATTAGACACTGCTCAGTGTTTCTGAAGTATTAATGTTTGGGTTAGGAAAATTGATTATTGCTGGGCAACCAGTGCCAAAGAGGGAAAAGAGTATCAATAAAGTACTCCCACCATTTCCTAGGCATGGCATTCTCATTTTCAGACATGAAAAAAAAAAAGACTCTCAGACAAACAATAATAATAAAAGACCTTGCTCTGACTCTTTGTCTCCTTCAGTATTTAGTCGCTCCTGGCCCATACGGAAATGCTCTCCTGAGTGCCAAACAAACTGTCCTTTGCCAGGAAGGACTGCCTATTTTGAAGGCACATGTCCCCAAGTAGGTAATGTCTGTCTGGAAATGGCACTCGCTCCTTATTGCTGCTGAGGGTGGAAGGAAGAGAACTGCACAAGTAGAAAGAGACCTTCCTTGGGGGAGGTGTTCATCCAAGGGACTCCTCTCCTTCAACTGCATTCCTGACATCCATTTCTTTCTTACCACTCCTCCCTATCCACCTCCTTGACCAAGCTGTAGTAACACACTGCAGGTGCCAGCCACAAAAACAGGTTTCACATGAAGGAAAGGGCTCCAAGGTCACCAACCTTATACCTTCATACCAACCTTAATGTGAGAACAACTGCTGCTCCTTGTCTTTAGCAACAGGATGGCTGGAGTATCACTTTGCCTTGCGTGACTACATCCTGTCCAGGCAAATAAAGAGCTCCTTTGTGTTTCATATTGTCTCACTACATATTCACTGGCCTCTGGGAACAGTTCCCATAGCGGGGCAAGCCTCACAGACACACATCTCCTCCTTCGAAGGCCTAATAAGAGCATAAACTTTTCTTCAGCCTCCCTAATGGCCTTAGGCTTCTAGCCCTACTGTCAGTATATAGAAAGCATCCTGTTTACTTCTTCCTAAGAGTGTGAGAAGAATCATAGAATCATAGAACATTATGGTTGGAAAAGACCTTCAAGATCACCAAGTCCAAGCATAAGCCCTTCAACACCATGGCTACTAAACCAGGTCCTTAAGTGCCTCATCTACATGTTTCTTGAACAATGGAAGGGGTGGTTCCTTCACCACTTCCCTGAGTAGCTTTGTGCAATGCTTGACTACACTTTCCATGTAGAAATTCTTCCTAATGTCTAATCTGAACTTCCCCTTGCTGCAACTTGAGACCATTTCTTCTTGTCCTATTTTCGGTAGCTATTTTGGATAAGATACCAACACCCGCCTCACTACAACTTCTTTTCTGGTAGTTGTAGAGAGCAACAAGCTCACCCCTGAGTGTCCTCTCCTAGAGATTAAATGATCCCAGCTCCCTCAGGTACTCCTTATAAGGTTTGTACTCCAGTCCCTTCACCAGTTTTGTTGCCCATCTTTGGACACACTCCAGCACCTCAGTGCCTTTCTTGTAGTGAGGGGCCCAAAACTGAACACAGTGTTCGAGGTATGGCCTCACCAGCACTGAGTACAGCAGGATGATCACTTCTCTGGTCCTGCTGGCTACACTATTCTTGATGTAAGCCAGGATGCTGTTGGTCTTTTTGGCCACCTGGGCTTCTGGCTCTTGTTCAGCCAGCTGTCGACCAACACTCCCAGATCCTCTCCTGCTGTGCAGCTCTCCAGCCACTCTGACCCAAGTCTATACTCGAATGAGGGTTTACCTTGAGTTTCACAGAGGCAAGTAACTTGGAAGCAGACACAGGAGAATCAGGAAGCCAACATGGGATTCTCCAAGGACTTGTTCTGTGCTGCCTACCCAGCAGGAGAGTGCTAGTCTTTGTGAGATGGGATAAAAGGCCCTCAGAGTTATATGGACAGTCCCTCACATCTACTGCTCAAAGCTGCTCACCTACCACGATGCTCCTTCCCCTTATCTTTTCCTTCTCCCACATTCATAGCCCTTACTATGGGTGGAAGGTGCCTCTCCCACAAACGGAGGCGCTCAGCATGAAGACGTTCTGTAACAAAAGACAAGAAAACACTTCATAGCATATTCAGTGAGCTCTGGGACAGGAGTGATGTACAGATCTGTACCAGGCTGTGAAAGAACTGTGAGACCCCAGTCAGATTCCTTCAAAGCTAGGTCTCCTAGGCAGTCTACTGCCCATCCTCATATTGACTTCTGTCCAAGTCTTCCTTATTTTTCTGCAACATTATTTCATGCCGTGGTGCTTTTCTCCTGCTCTGTGATTTTCACTTGCACACTTATGCAAGTGTTTTGATGAGCTGACACAGTCTCTTTAGGGAATAACTTTTTCACATAAAGGGAAAAGATCCTAGGATCATTCTAAAGGTCTCACAAGCCTGTGTTGCCTCTGGTGACAGTCAACCCAAAGGCAGTGGTTTGGAAATATGTAGGTGAAAATTACAAGGAAAGGGCAGTGCTGCCTGCTTTGAGAATCCAGTGAAGGCTTAGCACCCAGTGCCTCACTTCTAACCATCTTCTCTGTGTTTCCTTCCTGCTATGAGATAGATCATGAGACAGGTCATGCATTCAACTGCCGTTCTACTCCAGTCAGAATGGATGATTCCCAAGGATTGTCCTCATCTTTGATTCTCTCCCTCACAACCTCCTCAAATGGAAGAGCACAAGTGGGAAACTTTAACTCAGAAGATCAACAGTAGCTGGAAGGGCTGAGCTTCTGTGAAGGCTTGCTCTCTGAGGAGTCACTTGTCCTTTCCCATACAAGTTAAGCAGCAGTACATCTAGTGTCATCTGACACACTGCACTGGAGCCATTGCTCCAACACCTGACCCCAAGGAGGAGAGAAGAAGAATGGCCAACCCCCAGCTAAAATCATCTGTTCCATTACCTTTCTCAAAACTTAAGCTATCTACTGCACTGTCCTCTTCCAAAGTTGATTTCACACCCAGTATAGTAGATCTCATACTGAATTTCCATGAAGATTTCCGCTCCTTCCTAGAAAGAGCGAAAGTACACACTGAAGGAAGAACACTTCCTCTGCAGTTTATGTTAGCTATGGGGACACAGACACATGACAGAGCAATTATAAAGACCATCCTCTTCCAGAGTGGAATATGCAGAATAGGCCAAATCCTGCAGGACTGTCTCAGGAAGTAGAGTGACTCAGTGGATATCTCCAGTATCTAGAGTGCCATTAGATTCTTCCCCTGACTGCTCCATGGCTTCCCTCGCCTTCCTGTGAGAAAACTCCTTGTAAGCTTTCCCAGCCAAATCTCCCACACTCATGTCAGTGCACCTGGAAAGAACAGCCTCAAGCTTACAGGCAATCTCCCCTTCTTTGCCATCTGGGAGGTAGCAGTGAGCTCTGCACAAGCCCATCCACAGAGCCCAGACAAAGACAGAATGAGACTGGAGTTCTCTGGCTACCAGCCATTGGAACTGTTACTGTCAAATCCCTTACATAGTGTCATCACAAACCCTGGCAATGGAGCCCAATCAAACATGTGGTTTGGAAGATCATCACTTAATCAGCTGGTGGCTAAGAAGAAAGCAAGCATACTCACATTGGAATGACAGAGCCGGAAAACATCGGAGAAATAGCTGCTTCGGTTCCTGAAAGAACTGAATCCCTCATCTCGGGCATCTGCAAAGGCAAGGGACACTTGCGAGATGCTGCCAAGAAAGGGTCTTCTTACTCAAAAGAGCTGCCAATGCTTCCACTGTTCAGAGAAGCTATAGCCTTTCTGAAATCCTAATGCAATCTTTGTTGTTCCTCACAGCCGCCCCTCCCTTCTACAGAATAGCGGCTGCAGGGGAACACAGGAGAATGAGGAATAACACTGCAAAGCCCTGGGCAAGGGCAAGGATCAAGAGCCTCCATCCAGAAATCCGTTTTTGCCTAATGAAAAAGCCAATGGAGGAGAGCCCAGGTGAAGGCATTCCACCAAAACCTAGGGAATCTGCAAGGCAATCCTGTTAGGGAGGGAGGGGGAAGGATAGGCACAGCTGGTCTTTTTTTTTTTTTTTCCCTGAAAAACAATCTGCTTTTTCCCAGGAGCAAAGGTTATTTCTCATGCTCTCCTCTGACTGCATTCTCAGGATTGCCTCACAGTCCCATTTTGCCCTTAAGAGAATCCTAGCAAGACTTGAGTATCCTTTTCCTGTTCTGACCAGGCACCTGAAA